>NW_019154086.1:34127193-34318114 GCF_002288905.1 Enhydra lutris kenyoni | reverse complement strand
AGGGGATAAAAATATATGTTTATAAAAAATAAAATTAAAAAAAAAAAAAAGAAATGGAGAGGTATATCAGGCAGGAAAAGCTGCTGTAAAAACAACAAAATCATTTTGGTTTATAATACTAAGGTTTTGCTCTTTGTTCAATCTACATGTCTACCTACTCTACTCACAGTATTCACTCATAGAGCACCAGCATATCACACAGACGGAGCACTCTACCATCTCAAATGTGCCAGAGCAGGAGAGAACACTAGAAGTTCTCATGGTGGCGATTAAGTGATTTTCCTCTAAGTAACATACATTCCTTCTGCATAAAAGTTATTAACCAAAATTAACCACAAAGCCCCACTGAGCCACAATGGGAAGTAATACCCCCACGTGCCTAGAACAGGAGATAATAGGAAGCATTAGGAGAACAGTACTAATAACTACCTCAAGAGGACATCCTCAGGTCTCTCAAAACTCTAAGCAAGTCCTGTGGAGTTCCATTGTAGGCCAGAAGAAGAAAACTCATTGAGTTGTTTCTACTTGTATGTGGGGAGTTAAAACACAAGTAACATACAATTAAAAACAAAACAAAACAAAGCAAAAAATCCTCTATACTGCTTCATTCCCCATTTATGACACATTCATAATAAAGCTTATAAATACTTGGATCATGTAAGTATATATGTGTGTGTTTGTAGCAAAGATATAATAAACTCATTAAATGGACTGGTTTGGGAAAATGCACATTGATTTACTCAAAGACATATATTATCAAATATCTTAAATTCATTCAATATTATTATTTTAAAATAAATACAAGAACTAGTTAGAACAATAACATATCATTGGGAATAGACTTTCAAGGAGATTCCTCCAATAGAAAAAGAAAAAAAAGAATGTGGTAAGGGCTAAGTTCATATATGAAAAAAATGAATAAGTTACAATTTACTCTTTCAAAAAGTCACAGAGATGTCAACTGTATAATAACAGTTGGTCAAAGGAAAACACTAATACTAAGTCTTTATTCATCTGAATGAATGTCAGTACTAACTTTCCAAGTCCTTAAGAGGATGGTATTACTGTCATTACTCCAAAAAAACTCAAGGGTAAATACCTCATACAAATGCCAAATTATCAGAGTTAGCTTCAGAATGTGATACATCCCAAACATCTAGCATATCATAGTCAGGGACTTCTAGACCCATGGAGGTCTGCACTATGGAATTATTGGTTTCATGGCATTCCAGCTTTTCCTTGGACCAAGAAAGGATTCAGATGGTGGCATGAAGTTTTACAATAAATCTGTATTTGGATTATACTTCAAAGAGATAAAAACTAACTTTCATTTGAAAAGGAATGGGAGCTTTGTCAATGCATCTAAGGTCATAAAAGACACATTGACTATAGTTATTCATTTTTGCTTTATTTATTTTCTTTTAAGATTTTATTTTTTTTACTTATTTGACAGCGAGAGAGAGAGAGAGCGAGCACAAGCAGGGGGAGCAGCAGGCAGAGGGAGAGGAAGAAGCAGGCTCCCCATTGAGCAGGGAACCCGATAAAGGACTCGATCCCAGGACCCTAGGATCATGACCTGAGCCGAAGGCAGATGCCCAACTGACTGAGCCATCCAGGCATCCCATGTTTTAATCATTATTTGTATAATGTGAGAATAATAAATTAGGTAACATGGGATATCATTTAGGGTTGTTAGGCTGCAAGTAATAGGAAACAACTCCAAGTAAGAAACGCAGAAATAGAATGTATTAAAAGGATCACCGTAGCTTAAACAAAACAAAGAAAAGCATGCACTAGGCTTGAAAAATAACAGGAATCAGGAGTCAATCAGCCACCAACGGATGAGGAGGTTGAGGAAACGCCAACGAATTTTTTAAAGATTATTTATTTATTTATTTGAGAGAGAGAGCATGAGGGTTTGGGGATTGGTGGAAGGAAGGGTGGAGGGAGGGGGAGAAGCCGACTGCCCACTGAGCAGGGAGACCGACAAGGGGCTCGATCCCAGGACCCTGGGACCATGACCTGAGCCGAAGGCAGACACTTAACTGATTGAACCACCTGGGTACCCCAGAGCTCCAACCAATTTTTAGGATTTTGCATCATTCTGCTTAAAAGTCAGAATCCTGGAGGTGCTAGTGATTCGCCTACTTTACGTCACATTCCTACCCCTTAGTTAGAGAGGGTCAAGATCTCCTGATTGATTGTTCTGTTAGTCTTGAACCCCGGGGAAGAAGGTAATTTTCTGAAAAGAATTTGAGTTGTTTTTACCAAATCAAGATAAAATAGCACAATGAATGTCTAATAAAATAAATATCTACTATACCAGGATATGTTCTAAAGAGCTACAGAGTTAATAAAATACTTTTTATGACTACCCACAAACGTCCACAAAGTGGAAAGTGTTGAAATTTGAGTTCCAGTCTCACCAGATTTTCTCTCAATGTAAGTGCATGCATGTAGGTAATTATACATGGGTATATGTATATTTGCTGCAAGATTTGTCCAAGATTTGGATATGTCCAAGATTTGTTGCACACAAAAAAAGTAAAAACCTAACAGGAAACAATTAGCTGTCTGCTATAAAATCCTCCAGAATACAGGTGGTAGAAAACAGGAGTTGAATTATTTGAATTTAGCTTTCAGGTACAACAGCGTGAAAAGGTAAGACACATTCCAGAACAGCAAATGGTGTTACGATACTGAAAACACGTTGTGTATGGGAGAGATGGGAAATCAGATTTGTAGCAGGGAGACCAGATGATGAAGGACTTATATGCCAGGAGTTTGGGTTCGTACCATGTAGGCAATGAGACACCACTGAAGTTTATTTAAGTATGACATGATATGGTCAGATTTGTGTTTGTATGTTTATTTGTCTAACCACTGGTGGAAATATGTGGGACGGATTAAAGGAACAAACCACAGGAAGTAGGAGGCCTGATTAGGCAACTGGCAGTGATTAAGGCAAAACAAAGTTATAGGCACCTGACCTAAGACAATGGCAATGGAGCTAGAAAGACAGGAATTGCATTAATTAGCTTTTTCTATATGACAAACTACCTCTTAAAACTTAGAGACTTAAAGCAACAATAATTGAGTTAGCTCAGTGTTTCTCAGCTGTGGGGGGTGTTTGTACCTTCCCCATCCACCACCACCACCATCAGGGGACATTTGGCAGTGTCTGGAGATAGTTTTGGTTATTACAGTGCAACCCAGTGCTACTGTTATGGGTGAGTAGAGGCCAGGGCTACTATTAACCATCCATCACAAGACAACCCCAAAAAAAGCCTCCAGTCTCAAATGTCGGTGATGTTGAGATTGAGAAATTAGCTTATGATTCCAAAGGTCATCAGTTTGGTCTGAGCTTAGCTGGGATTCTGCCAACTGGGACCAGACTCCAATCTCGGCAGGCTAATTCACGCCTGTGTGGTCAGCTAGCTGGCAGCTGAGAGCTGGCTGATCTAAGGTGACTCTGGTGACCTCCTCTCTGACCCCTGTCATTTCTCATCCTCCAGCAGGTTGGCCAAGAATTGTGCATGTGGCAAAGGCAGGGTTCCAAGAAACCGAGAAGAACTACGCGAGTCCTCTTGAGACCCCATCTCAGAATGCACACACTCTTGGCCTCATTCTATGAGCTGAAGCAAGTCACAGGTCGGGCCCAATGCAAGGGCTAGAGAAATAAACTGTGCCTTCTGGTATGAGAGCTATAAAAGAACTGTGATTGTTTGCACTTTCTAGCCCAGAAACAGACTCTTGAAATAGTTAGGACGTGGAATCAAAACAGTTGGTGGTTGCTGGTGAAGAGAGAGGGGCTGACATTAAAACTACATTGACCAAAGCCCCTTGGATAATTGAATCCTGTTTTGACTACCTACCTCCCTCTATGATTCCCAGAAGAAAATATAGCAAACAAAGCAAAATAAAAATGACCCCTTAGTTTCTATCTGGGGATGTTGACTCAAAAGCCTAGCAGAAAGGTTTCATGAGCTATGTCCTCCTCAGAGGAGTTCCTTTTACCAACCAAGTTCAATCTTAAAAATCTACCATAAAAGCAGGACAAAAGACCCTCTACCTTTGGTCCATTCAAAAATGTAAGGTTTTCTCCAGTGTAAAGAAAGTCACATGTAAGGAGAGGGACGGAGGTCGAGGAAGGAAAGGGAAGATAGAGAGAAGGTACGAGAGTGGAAGAGAGGAGACAGGACAGGAGATATATGGCCATAAGGTGTCTCCCTGGGAATCCTCACTCACGTCTTGAGAGGAAGAACACATCCTACAAAGACCTCACCCATGTCCCCCATCCTCACTGAGGCGGGGTCAAACGTGGTGCTCCTGGACCTGATCAGTCTCTAGCAGTGTTTCTTCCCTAAGAGAGAAACTGCTCTTCATCCGCATCCACTCTTTTGGAGAAAACAGGGGGAAGGACACTATTCAGCTTCAGCTTCTACCCTATAACTGGTTGTAAACCATTAGAAATAAGACAACGACAAAGGAGAAACTTAAGATGACTCCTGAGCTCCAGACTGGACACCTGGGAATGCTGATTTTAATCTGGATGGGCACAGGTATTGAGAATCCTTTGGCATAGCTGGGAGTGGATGGTGCGGGTATGAAGAAATTACCCTTGGGGAGTGTACAAATTGGGAAAGAAGCAAGTCAAGAGCAGAGCCTCGGAAAATACCAGCATTGAATCAGCAAATGGAAGAAGAAAGGCTCATAGAGTGGGCTCAGAAGACTGGCCAGAGATGGAGGCAAAAATCAGCAAGGGTCAGGGAATTATAAACAAAGAAAAGCAGAAAGTTTCAAAAATTTGGCTATGGCCTATACAGTCGAATGCAGCAAGGATAAAAGTAAGATTAAAGGCCAAAATGAACATTGACTTTGGCAATGATCATGGATGACTCAGTAGTTTAGGAGTAAATGAAAATTGAGATTAGGATTATAAGTAATGATTATTACTTCACTGAAAAAAGATCAAGGAAGAACAGTGATATAAGAACATGTGATTATGAGAATTTTTTTTATTTAAAGAGATTTGTGTGTATTTACATGCTGGGGGGGCGGGAATTCACTGGAGTGGCAGGATATAAAGAAAAGAAGCATGATGGGATGATCTCTCAAAGGACGGGGAGCCAACGAAATGCAGAATAGCCTGCTGAAGGTCTCTTGTAAAGGAAGAGGGAAGCAGAACCTCGAAAGTGAAAGAAGTCAGGAGTCAGAGGTTTTCAGCCTCTGTCAAGCAGGGAATAGTCATCACTTACCTATTCTAAATGCGTTGGGGAAAGGGAAAGGGCTGGTGTTGATCAGAGAGCCGGAAGACAGTGATGAATACAATATTAGACTTTAAACACGCAATTTCCAATTTTATAAAGATTGAGAGGAACTCAGAGTGAAAAAAAATAGTAATGACTAAAAAGCCTACAAAAGAAGTAAAGGTATTGGAATGGAAGATGACCTAGCCATGTTTATCTTCTACTAAAACAAGTATGGAAACAACCAAGAGCAGCACTGAAATGCATTTATTCTATGTTTATTGACTGACTATGCCAGGTCCTCCAAAGAATAAAGGACCCTTCATCCCAGTCATTGAAGAGCTCACAAAGTGGCAAGAGAGAGAACCAAACAAACCCTTGTAACTGTGAGAGAAAGAGAGAGAGAGAGAGAGGGAGAGAGAAAGAGAGGTATGCATTGATCCAGCCCCACTCATCCCTGCTCAGGGCAGAGTCTACTTCTACCTCTCCCTCCGCCTGCTTCTCCCCCTGCTTGTGCTCGCTCTCTTTCTCTCTCTGTCAAATGAGAGGCTGGGTGGAGGTGAGAAAGGGCCATCTGAGAACTGGAACAAATGTGCAGAAGTGGAAAAGTCTCGGGAGGAATCGAGTCAAACAGACACATCAGGAAATCTCATTCCTCTACCAGTTACTTCAACAATCCTTTTTTTTTTTTCCCCTTTAAAGCTCCCCAACTCCTCACATACATTCTGGATTTTTGAAAAAAGGGGGTAAGGAAATTAGGACAGATTTTATTTATTTTATCTATGAGAAATTAGGACAGATTTTATTTATGAGAATAGTAGAGGACAGACAAGTCTGTCCTCTACTATTCTCATAAATAAAACACTTGCCAGTATAATCCCTCAGCCCCAAGTTCTTGCTAAGTAACCTGAGGACGACATTTCCAGAGAAGTCCTAGATTAATCATTGCTTTGCGTTTCACACTTTCTATAGGTATTTGCATTCTGATCTCATAGTTACAGGCACATAGTCCTTCTAATAGAGACATTTTGGCCCCTGCAGAGAAAAAAAGGAGTAGGGAATGGAAAGGAGTGTCTCTTAGCATCTTTCTTCAGATCATATGTCACATCATTTACTCTACTTACTCCATTTACTCATGCTGACCCTGAATAACTGAAAAGGTTGCATTGTGTCTTGAATTTTAAGTAATATATAATCCACTCACTGCATTAATTCAGGCTCCATCTTAAACAAATTGAACAATTTCAGCCACTAAGCCGGGTTGACTGGAAAAGGCTCCATCCTCCACGAAGGCAACCTCTGGGGAAAATGATGCATTTAGAAATTTAAAAGTAATTCAAACGTGTACAGAAAGGATAGGATGAGAAAGTTGGTTCCTAAAAAAACTGGTTAAAAAAATGCTATCTGAGTTGAATTTAAAGTATTATTATTCTAATCTTTCTATTAAAAGATAAAACATGAGAGAAAATATTACATGCTTTCCTAATCTTCGCTTATGCATAAGTATGTAACTTATTTTTTAAAGAACACAAACACTACTGCAATTCACAAAAATGCCAAGTTTTGAAATCTTCTTAGTTAAAAATAAAGTTTTTGAGGGACCGCCTAGGGATGCAAGGAAGCGTAGACAAATGCATTTTTGAGTAATTATAAAACTTATTTCACAATGCCCTCACCTGTGTATGCGAGAGCTAGGGGCAGACAACATTAGCTTTGTCGGTGGGTCCACAGACTCAAGTAGGATTATCAAATCCAGAATCACATTGTTCTCAGAATGTGAAAGAGAGGTTTGAATGCATCCGATGGCTTAGGGTGACACTAAATGAGCTCCATTACATGTCATTTTTATCCATAAAGCCCCAGATGTCCTAAGAACCTTAAAAAGAGGAAGAGTTCAATCCTGGGGCAGTAGTGGTCCTCAAACCCACGGACACACTTGGATCATTTGTTGTCTTAAAATATCAGAATTGCTTGCTTGCTTGCTCGTGCACGCGCACGCTCTCTCTCTCTCTCTCTCTCTCACACACACACACACACACACACACACACACTTCCACAAGAATATTTCTGATACTTAACTCTGTATTGTATTAAATCCCTTTTTACTTTTAAGTGTTAATATCTTTACATCATTTCCAGCCACAAAGTAGGTAACTAAAGAACCCACAGCCCTTACTAGGAAGGCCTGACCAAGATGACTAAATTCACTATTTTTCCTTATCCCTAAATATCTCTATTAAAAAGAAGAAATGCACAACACACACACATAACTATTTTTTTTAAAGATAGATAATCTTGATAAGGAAAAAGCTTTTTTGGCATAGATCTCAATTTCCTTGACAAAAGGGTATAACGATACGAAAATTACATTAATGCAGACTTTACTAAGTTGGAACTTGTGATCACTCAGAAAAGGACTGAGCCAAAGTATATCTAATTACGTAAAATCATCAGAAAGTTGTATCTTTGGGCATGTAAGTTGGTTTTGGACATTTTCATTGATGGGAATGCATAAAATTACAAGAAGCCTTTCGGCTATGTCGCCCCAGCCACCAGCTCCCCTCTCCCGCCCAGCTCCCTTCCCACTCATTGCCTCCGTCTCTTCCGGCAAGAGTCTCAGAAGCATCCTAGAACCACCACGGGCTCCTACTCTGAAAGGCTTTGCAAAAGCCATCTCCTCTGTGGAAACTGCCCTGAGAGGGCGTCATGATCTCCCACAGGCCCCATCTTTCCCAAACTCTCTGTGCTGTCTTAGCTCTTCCCACTGCCATTCAGTGTCATGACTCTCACACTCCCTGGACTTCGCTCTCTGGAAGGTAGAGGGTTTCTTCTGGACTTCGGACCTTTTTACCACTGATTCTTTCCACCTGGAATGTTTTTCCTCCAGACCATCACACCACCTGATCTTTCAGGTCTCATTGCTGTTACCAACTGGTAAGCAACACCTTCTCTGACCACCCTGCTCCATTACCTTGTTTTAATGTGTTTTGGTTAGTTCCTTTGTTGGTGGGTTGTTAGTTTTTGGTTTTGTTTTTGTTTTTTTTTACCTTTTTTTAAAATATCCAATGTGATGTCATTTGTCCACTTTTTTTTTTTTAAGATTTTATTTATTTATTTGACAGAGAGAGAGATCACAAGTAGGCAGGGAGGTAGGCAGAGAGAGGGGAAAGCAGGCTCCCTGCTGAGCAGAGAGCCCGATGCGGGGCTCAGTCCCAGGACCCTGAGATCATGACCTGAGCCAAAGGCAGAGGCTTAACCCACTGAGCCACCCAGGCACCGCTTGTCCACTTTTTTATTGTCTGTCTCCTTCCTCTCTCTCCCCGCAGTCATTATCATGAAAATGTAAGCTCCTTGGTGGTTGGAACAGTGGCTGGAGCCTGAGAGAAATTCAGTAATACTCTTGGAATGAATGAATGAAAAATGAATGCCTACCTCACCCACAGACAGTGAGTTCCTTCAGGGCAGAGGTCATGCCTCTTGGGTTTTTGTATCCATTGTATCTAACATTGTGGGTACAGAATAGAACAAATGCTCACTGAATAAATGATCCACTAAGGAATGAGTAAATAATGAAATTATTATGTTTTTATTATACACCCTGGAAAATATTAAGCTTGGACATATTAATATCTGCTTACAGTTTACCTACACAGTTTAATTATACAGTTTTAGAAAAGATTACAAAGACAGGGGACCGGCAGGAACTAAGATTTGGGGAACGGCTGTGAATTTTTTAAGTCTTACTGGTCTGTTTTAAGTCCTAAGTGGTTAAGTGATTTACTGATGATACTTGAAAGTAACAAAAAATTTTTAAAAACAAAGTCTGTATCCTATTCCTTGTAACACTATGGACTAACCTTTCTGAACTCACAAAAATTGCAGATCTTATATGCATGGGGCTCAGAAAGCTTCCCTGGCCTTGGATTCTGAGGCAAGAGGGCCTCAAGGAGAGTGGGGCTGTCAGCCCAGAGATGGGATGCAGGACAGTGGGGCAGGCAGAATCCATCAGGACAGAGAGATGTCAACCCCAGGGAAAGGGAACTCTCTAGTTGTGTACTATATTTTCCAAACCAAAGTTTGGAAACCAAAGGAGACCTGGGTATAAAAGATAGAATGCTTGAATCTAAAGCCAGCTCAGAGAATCCAGAACTAATAGTTGCAATGTCAATAGTGGTACAAGTCAGTTCTCAGAGTTTTCCCTATTTGGGTGAAATGTCTCCCAAAATGTCTCATCTCCCCCAGCTCTAGTTGAGTCCATGCTCATCAAACTTCCCGTTCAGTTTCTGAGATGGGTTAATACCTGTCAGAGCATCCTCAGATTTTGGATTTAAGTGTTCTTTCATCTAGCAAATGTTATCTTAGAGATGGATGGGTTATAAACATATCTCTTGTGAGTTTTATTAGTGACGAATCAGTCTCAGAGGAGGAAAAGCCTTGGATACCTCTTAAAGTTCTTATCAGTGCTAAGATTCTGGGTTCTGTGATTCAATTCCCTACAATATAACCAGTATGTAAGTATAGGATAGAGGATGGGTCAGGGAATCCGACGATTAAAGTCTAAAGTCCTTCCTGGAGGCTTTGCTTTGTGACTTGGAAACTGAGATACCTCTACTTTCTTAATTCAAAGCCCTGAGCTGGAGGCATTAGGTCTCTGGGTAATTGTCCCACCCTGGAACACTAGCTTCCAACAAGGCCATGCACATTCCTAGAAAACAGTCACCAGCACCAAACCATCAAGGAATCTCCCTCCTTCCTTTAAATCCATCTCCACCATACTGCCTTTCCTGAGCAGAGAGAGGAGGTAGCACACTTGCCTTGGGCTTTGTGTCTTAGGAAAATTAGTTATCTCTTCTAAACCTCAGTGTCTGGCCACACTCTCTTAGGTACCACAAATGTTCCACGACCAGTTTCTATTTGTTGACATGTAGTTGCAAAACCTATCAAAGTAGGCCTCGGTAACGTGGGGAAGTGTCAAGAATGGGTCAAACTGCGTATGCTTCCTGGATGAGAGGATCCTGGGCCAAGTTATAGTAAAAGGCCTGGCAATCAGTTTCCAAACATTGTTTAACATTGGACAGAGAAACTGAGTGAAGTCCAAACGTTCCCTTAATAACCTTTATCTTTTAATCAGGAACCTCCCAAACTGTCAAACAATTAAAATGAGCTACACATTGTCTAGAAATTTGATGTCAAAGTATGACCCATGAACCAGAAGCATCAGCATTATTTGGGAACTTGTCAAAATGCAGTATTTTGAGCCCCTGCTGTATCTGAATCTGCATTTTAAAAGGATCCCTAGGTGATTCAGATGTGACTTAAATTTTGTAAAAGGCTCATCAAGAATAGCACACCTCTTCATCTCAGGAAACAAACTGAGGGTTGCTGGAGGGGAAGGGGGTGGGGGGATGAGGTGGCTGGGTGATGGACATTGGGGAGGATATGTTTTATGTTGAGCGCTGTGAGTTGTGTAAAACTAATGAATCACAGACCTGTACCCCTGAAGCAAATAATACATTATATGTGAATAAAAATTAAAACAAAGAAAAAAAAAAGAATAACACACCTCTAAGTGTGACCAGGAGAGCATCAGCCTCATTTGAAAACTTAGAAATGCAGAATGGTGGTCCCACTCTGCACTTCCTGAGTGTAAAATTTGGAGGAGTGTGGCCCAGGAATCTGTGTTTTGACAAACCCTCCAGGTGATTTTGATATACTCTCAAGTCTGAGAATTTCTGCCTCTGGCCTTTTTCAGTTGAAATTCAAGAAGACCTGGTTTTTTGACAAAAGCTAGTTTAATTCTAAAAAATTTTTAAGTGACTAAAAGGACCATATATCTGTCTGAACATTTTTTAAAATATGTTAAAAGCCCACTGGTGTTTTCCAAAGTTGTACCCTTATGATTTTATTTAAGCACCAGTCAGAATTGATGAATGTGTGTATTGAATGCCATTTGCTAATTCATCTGGCATCTGGCAAAACCATATCTCATTGATATGATGGATGATCCTGCTTCTTTGGAATGAGGAAACTTCCACATGGAGGCACAGTAATTATTCCTGAAGGAATGAACATAATGTAAACTGTCACCATGGATAAGTTTTGTGGGCAAAAGATGCCCAAGGGAAAAGGCATCCTTTTAAGCCTCTATTCTCAGCAGTGGTGCTCTGTGGCCTTGCTCACGCCTGGCACCATTGTCGTAGCTGCTTAGACATCTCCTCCCTTTGTGGCTCTGGGTTTCATTTATCAGGTGGTGGAATATATCAAACTCCTTCTCCCTAATGCGTTTGAAAGACTTCCTACTTTGAAACTTTTTTTTTTCTTCAAAGGCAAGGTAACTGTTAATGTCCAGAAGCCAGAAGGAGCTCAACCAGTACACCAATGTCTTCTACAATGCAGGTTTACCCAGATAAATTTTTTAAAAGTATTTTATGAAGAATGTTAAAATATACATAGTTATTCTTGGGGCGCCTGGGTGGCTCCGTGGGTTAAGCCTCTGCCTTCGGCTCGGGTCGTGATCTCAGGGTCCTGGGATCAAAACCCACATCAGGCTCTCTGCTTGTGGGGGAGGCTCCTTCCCCCCACCCCCCGCCCCTGCCTGCCTCTCTGCCTGCTTGTGATCTCTCTCTCTCTCTCTCTGTTAAATAAACAAATAAAATCTTTAAAAATATATATATACATAGTTATTCTTGAAATTAACCAACCTTGCAATTTCATTTCTAGAAATGAGTACTCAAATATAATGAACATATAACACATGTACAAGAAAATTCACTGCAGCCTTGTTTGTTGCCAATAAGCAATATGTCCATTCCTAGGGAGGACACAGTTACCTGGGCTAACCAACCAGAGCAGGGTCCCTCAGGAAGGCTCTCTGCTGGTTGCCAGGCATTGACTCTTCAGTTTCCAGATTATGAGGAAACCAGTGTGTTAATCTACCCAAGCTGCCATTAACAAAATACCACAAGACCAGGTGCCTAAAACAAAAGTTCCTTATTTTCCCACAGTTCTGGAAGCTTGGAAGATCAAGACCAAGGCATCAACATGTTTGATTTCTTCTGGGGCTTCTCTCCTTGGCTTGTAGATGGCAAGTCTCCTCACTGTGTCCTCAGGTGGCCTTTCCTTTGTGCAAGCACGGAGAGGGAGAAAGAGCCCTGGTTATCTCTTCCTCTTCTTAGAAAGACTTCAGTCAGATAGGATTAGGGTCCTATTCTAACCCCCCCCCATTTAATTTAATCACCCCTTCAAAGACCTTATCTCCAAATACAGTTAAATGTTCTGAGGTCCTGGGTAGGGGGTTGGGACTTAAACATATAAATTTTGAGGACACAAAGCAGACCATAACAACCAGCATGTCTCAGAGAGTAGCTGGGTCCCATGGGATTATTTATTGAGCATTCAGAGTATTTTAATATTTTCAAAGCCATACCAATGGGTAGTGGCTGACTATTAATCAGGGGCACGGACTCTGCAAGGATTTAATGTTTTGTTTTGTTTTTTAATTTTTCAAAGGTTTCATTTATTTATTTGAGAGAGAGCGCAAGAGGAAGTGGGGGGTGGGGAAAGTGGGGGTGCTTAGCAGGGAGTCTGATGTGGGGCTCAATCCCAGGACCTCAGGACCATGACCCAAACTGAAAGCAGACATTTAACCTACTGAGCCACCCAGGCGCCCTCTGTGAGCATTTTAGACACTGTTCTGATGAATACTATATGATTTCACTCATGTGTGGAGTTTAAGAAACAAAACAGATGAATATAGGGGAAAAGAAGGAAAAATAAAATAAGATGAAAATTGAAATAAAGGCAAGCCATAAGATGCTGAACTCTAGGAAACAAACTGAGCATTGCTGGAGGGGAGGTGGGTGAGGGGATGGGATAATCAGGTGATGGGCATTAAGAAGGGCACGGGATGTAACGTAATGAGAAGTGCCTGTTATATGCAACTGATGAATCACTAAATTCTACCTCTGAAAATTACTGAAAAAAAAAAATGAACAACGTTGGAGAAAACAAGAAACATAAACAAACATGTTCTGAAAAATCCTAAAGTTTTAGAGGAGCTGCTTCTGGCACCTTCAAGGTTGAATTTTGGGGCTAAGCAGATGGGCACTGAGACCATTTCTGAAGTTGAGTCATTTTACAGCTGGCAGACAAAATGGTGTGCCATAGTTATAAGCATAGGATTTAGCATCAGAGTTTGCATTTCTGTCTCCCATCTATAATAAATATGATAATGATACCCACCTCTAAGACTGTTGTAAACAATAAGATAATGATGATGATGCTTATGATATTCCAGGCCCAAAGTATGTGCTCAGCAAACAAGATATTATTTTGCCTCTGTAAATGCTTAATTTTCAAGAAAAATGGACACACACACACACATTCATTTCTTTAAAACCACACTACTAAATCACTCCTAATGTCATTCTTGGCTCTAAAACTCTGTGACTCTAAATGATACTTGGCCACAATGATTAACAATAGAAGGAACAAAACTTTTTAAGCATTTTATTTCTTTCAATGGAAAAATAAACTATACTTTCCTACTCTACAAGAATTCTATTTTTATCAGTCATATTGCTTGATTTAACTTATTTTCATTAAAATAACACTTAGTTCTGTGCTCACCAGGTAAATAGGGCAACTTCTGATGTTCGTGTACTTTTTGTGTCATTATCGTATTATTAAACCTACCAGGTATGTGTTATAAATAAGATGAAATTATATGCAATTATTAAAACAATGAAATATGTATTTTTTTGAACTGATATGGAATAATCTTGAAGACATGTTATTCACTGACTAAAGCAAAGTACACAGAGACAAGTAAGTATGCTATTGTGTATTAAAAAAAAGAAATACCTTTTTATATTGTTTACATTTTTACCATAGACATGCATTACCTTTTGAAAAAAATAATTAGAAAAAACAAAATAGATTTTTCCATAATAAAATATAACAGGAAAGAACAGATGCCCAAGATTTCATTTTCAAATAGCGATCCCTGTATCCCAATCAACAGCACCAGGAGCAGCGGCTGTTTATCTTTATTTGATAAGAGCAAAGCAGCAGATAAAAATGAAAAATAAACCATACGAGAAGGCACCCATGAAGATCAAATTCCGGGTGGCCCTCCACAGTTGCCGTTGCAGAAGAATTTCTCAGTGCTAAGAAATGCTGTGATTTAATGGAAAGAATGAAGCGTTTGGCATCAAACTGAGCTGAGTTCTAATTCTGGATCTCCTACTTTCTGGCCATGCAAATAGTGACGACTTTCTGAACCCCACTGTCTACAGCAGATGGGAAGCAAAATACCAGTAACCTTTGCCACGTGACATGGTTATGAAACTTAAAATGAAAGTGCAGGTGTCCCAGCACGTAGCAACCGATATGGACAGAGTGTGCTCCCTTCTGGTCTCCTTTGCAAACTCCTCTTTAGCAGGCCTGTGAGGATACAGTCATTCATTCGTTCATTTAACAATGATAAATGGATTGTGTTAAACATTGGGGCTATACCGTAAGGCAGAGCAGATACACGACCTGCCTTCCTAAAGCTTAGACTCCAGCAGAGAAACAGATGACAGATCAAACATCTGTCATGATAAATCACTCTCAGGGCTATATAGCAGAGGTAGTGTAGGACCCATAGTAATGCCTATTGGGGATATGGAGTCACAGAGGACACCAAGCAAGGCTTCCAGAGAAAGTCCTATTAAAGATCAGACCTGACATAAGAGTAGGTGTCTGTGAAGTGACTCCTGAGGGGAATATCCACGGCTGCCCAGTGGTTCGGCTGGCCCTAGAAGGTAGTACCTGGCGGGTGAAGGGTGAGAGACCAGAACTCACAAAGCAGCTCTCCCTCTGCTCTGCTGGTCACACCGGTTAGTGAATGTAGTTGTTGTTGGGCACAGTTGAAGAATGTGACAACTGAAGCTCAGAGAGAAGAGATCTGTCGAAGGTCACCAAGCTGCTGAGTGGCAGAGCCGGGTCTCTGCCATGTTTGAAAGATCAGTAGAACTTGTGTCGTGATACTGAAATCCCGACTCAGAATCCAATATGTCTAGACTTTCAGCCTCACTATGTGATACCTAAAACAGTGCTTGGTGCATAATAGATGTTCAGCAAATATGTCTTGGGTGAATGAATAAATCCCAAGTGTGAAGGACTGCTTGAAGCATCTGCTATCTTTGAAATAATTTAAATGAATCCATGTCCCAGTCCTAAAATTGACATTTAAGCATCTTAAAGTTCTTGCAGAACTCCAAACCCCTCCCGACCAGGTGTGTTTAGAACCTGGATTGGATCTTTCTACAAAATGCTAAGTGAGCGTCATGGCATCCAGAACCAGCTCCACCAAGAAATCCACTTGGACTCTGGGGTGGATGAGAAATGACCCTGCATGGCAGTCCAATTGAAAAATTAGGAAAATAGGCCAAATAATCAGGAAGGATTATCTAAGCGTTAGCAATTGAGTGTAGAACATGGCTCTGTAATATGGAATCAACATGACTCATTCATTTGGAGCTGGCAAAAGAAATTTAAGACATATTTCAGAAAGATCATTTGATTTTCCTCTTACAACATGAATTTGACCCTTGCAATAGCCAAACCAAACAATCTAATGAAGACTGCGTCTGACAGTGAAAAACAGAATCAGCCTGACTTCCTTCATTTTCTTTTTAGCTGAAACCACCGTATGAGGTTCCTGAAAAATTATAGTTTCAGTGCATTGAACAAACTGTAGTGCTTTCTGAAGGACTCTGGTCTTTTAGCATTGCCCTGAGTGTACTTTCTAGCTTTTTAAACAGGGCTTCTGCATTTTAATTGCCCTATTTTAACTCTGAGTAATCTAATCCTGGGAGGTAAATTAGGCCCTTTTAGTGGTCTATTAACTTTCTCCTCCCCCTAAGGGGAAATTTATTAAATTCTTTTTATGTGTTCCAAGAAAGCAAACCTTGGAACTGACCAATAAGCTTGTAAGAGCCTAATGATGATCATGGAGTAAGTTTCCACCAGCTTTTATTGTTATTTTAATTCATTCCAAATGTAGACTTAAGCGATTAGCTATCTGATGCTCCTCGTCCCCCTCTTTTCTACTTGCCCTTTCCCAACAATACAGAGACCTGGAAAATGCCTGCTTGTTTTTTAGATCCCCCTTCCTCTCAAAAACCCTTTCCTGACCCCCAAATCTAAGTTCAGGTGTTCCTCCAATGTCTAATGGCAATTGATAATTTGTCCATCTCCACACTAACCTGCAGACAACTGGCGGCAGGAACTTTTTCTCTGATTGTCACTGGATCCCCGATTTCTGGCCAAGTACCTGGCATGTAAAGCACTTATTTTCTTAAATAAGTGAATGAATGAATGAATGAATGCATTAATCTAGCTCTTGGGTGTTTAGGCAATAGAGAAATATACAAATTCAATCAAGTCCTTGACTATCTTCTATCAAGAAGGAAGTTTTTAATTTCCCCAGGTTTAAAAAAAAATTTCTGTGGAAACATGAAAACATTCTCTCTGAGAACCTCTGGAATGTATAACTTTAGGCTCCAGACCAAAAGGAAAAAAAAAATGTAGTCACACTAATGCTATTTTACAATATGTTTCCATAAATATTGAAAAACAATTCAGGAGCAATAAGACTGCAGTTGTACTGGGTAGAAGGTTATTTTTCAGCAGTTACATATTCGTAATATATATTCATTTTACACACAAGAGGGAAAATGCAGATTTTTGATTCCCAGTTTAATGGTTCTTCCATATACTATGCAGCTAACAGAAAGGTATGAGAAAGAACTAAACAAAAATTCAGAATTTGGAATTGGCACAAAGAGACTATCTTTGGTGTAAATAGCAGGTAAGAGAAATTGGCATCTCTAAGCACACACTGAAAAATAAAGGAAAAAGTATAGGGAAAACACCATACATTGTAATTTAGACCCTAGCACGAATTCTGAAAATCAAAACTTCTTTTGACACCTCTGCATTTCACAGAATCACACACCCAGGAACACATGAGGTCATTAATTCTTGGAAAATAAGTAAATCTGCGGTTTACCTCCCAAGGTCTCTCCTTGGTTTCTGTTATCACTGGCAACAGAACCAGTGTTGGAAGTCCACTGTGAAATGAAGAATTCGCACAATCTGAAACTGCTTATGTCAGGACTTTCTTCAGGGTGAAAATAATATTCAACAACTTTTATCATGTGCTTACCACATCTGCACCCATTTTGGGTCAATCAGAAAAAAAAAACTCAACTGCTGGAAAGAAATAATCTACCCATTCAAAAGTAAAAACAGGGAGAGCCAGCTGCATATAAATCCTACAGATTGTGCTGATGAGACCCACGGATGGGCAGAAAGAGCTGCTTCAGGGAAAGAAAATCTAACTTCTGAACAGAAAAGGCTCAGAACATAGCTGGACAAAAGCAGTTCCTAAGAGTTAAGTGAAAGGTTTTTTATTCTATCGCCCCCAAATTCTCAAAACAGTATTTCATTCCCACGTGTATTATTGACTGATGGACAGCACCCACCTCATAAGATGAAAAATCACTCATAATCCAATCACTCAGTAATACCATTGTTATATTTCCACTGATGCTTGAAACTTCACTGATGACTCCTCAGAGCCACCAATAAAATGGAAGAGAGGATTTTCTATTAAACTTTATATCAATTCTTTCTACAATCAGATCCCTCCTCCCATTGTGAGAATTTTTCATCAGCAAGATATTCCCCAAGGTAGAATCTAATGAGTTCCATAGTTGGTCAACTTGCTTAATGACTTAAATTTATTCCATTTGCACCAGGTGAGTGAACTGAGGCATAATTATGCCAGAATAGGGCTAGATCTGAATGTTGAGAGGGGTCTCAGTAGACCCCAGTTTCTCAGAGATGTAAGAAAGATAAGAGTCCCAAGACTTCCCTTGGTGGTCAAACAATGAACTGTCCCAAGTCTGCAAATGAGTGGCCTTCTTTACTATTTGCTCATGAGCTCCTAGATGCAGGTTGAATTTTGGCGTGGACCAAATCATGAATAGTTAACTTTTCTAGTTTTCAAAGCCATAGACTGAGTTGGTAACTAATTATCTCCCAAAGAGTGTCATTCATTAACACAGATATTGGGAAAGAAAGTCTAGATGCATTGGTGCAGAGTAATTCTGATGGGAATTGACTCTCCCGATGCCAATTGCAACCCAGGCTCCTTAACTATATTATTTCATGTAATCCTGACAAGAACGACATAGGACAATTGCTATGATTACTATATGAGAAAATGAGACTCAGTAAGATTAATAAGTGACCCAAGATCACACTGTTGATATGTAATGGAACCAGAATTCAGGACCACAAATTCCTATCTTTCCCACTCTGGTTGGAGAGAACAAGCCTTTTTATGATAGATGAATTAGAACTTCTTTGCCAATAAAAGATATACATATGTATGTACAGTGACCCCAAAATTCTCAAGGTCCTATGATACCAAACAGACAAAATTCTAGAGGACTTTTACTAAAACACATAAACTTCATATCTGTGTGCTCTTTATGTGAAAACAGCACCTTTCCTTATATGGTTTTGGAAAATTGAAGAAGAAAATAAGTGGAGATGTGATGTATAAAGTATAAAGCACGGTGAACATGTAAAGTGTTATTGTCTGCAGAGTCCTCAAAGCCATAGTTAATAAAAAGAAAAATAACCCACAGAGGCGCCTGGGTGGCACGGTCGGTTCAGCATCCAACTCTCGGTTTCAGCTCAGATCATGATTTGGGGGTCATGATCTTGGGGTTGTGAGATGGAGCCCTACATTGGGGTGCTGTGCTTTGCACAGAGTCTGCTGGAGATTCTCTCTCCCTGATTCCTGTCCCTCCCACTTGTGCTGTCTCTCTCTCTCTCTCCTTCTCCCTCAAATAAAGAAATAAATCTTAAAAAAAAAAAATTACCTGCAAACAATAAACATTAAGAGTGTAATACAGGGGCTCCTGGGTGGAAATTACCTGCAAACAATAAACATTAAGAGTGTAATACAGGGGCTCCTGGGTGGCTCAGTTTGTTAAGCAATGGCCTTCAGCTCAGGTCCTGATCCTGGAGTCCCAGGATCTAGTCCGGTGTCGGGCTCCCTGATCAGTGGGGAGCCTGCTTCTCCCTCTGACCCTCCTCCTTCTTGTGCTCTCTTCTCTCTCTCAAAAAATATATATAAATCTAAAAAAAAAAAAAAAAGCGTAATCCAAAACATTTACATTTCTTCTAAACTATCTAGTGAACATGAATTTTAAGTCCCTGGTCAGTCACTCAACCCACAATTATTTATCGAATGCCTCTGTGTCTTGAACATGAGTTTGTACAAATGCAAATCCCTGTTCAACTCTGAGATTTCCACAAGTCATCTGTCTCTAAACCTCTCTAGGAATATAAGTAGAGCATCCCTAGCCCCTCATGTTGTCATCAGTCAGTGCTCTGGGACATGAAATGATACCTAGGCTGATCTGTCCACAAGCTAAGTAGGAAATAGTTCTCTATATTCTCACTGGACCTCTGGATATGGAGAGGGACAACAGATGTCACTGGCCTGGTCAACAGAACTGTTTACTTAGCTGACAGTATGAAGTAGTCAAATGAGCAGAAAATTGGCCACAGTAGCTGTTCTATCAATAAGACTAAGAAGGTTCCTGAACCAAAATCTTAACTCTAAGGATTTATACCAAGTTTATATGAATCTGCTCTATAACTTTGAAATTTGTATAATGATTTATGTAAATATTTACATAGTTTCTACTGTAGAGTTGCATAAAGCTGACCTTTATGTGGGCGAAGTGACGTTTCCTTAAGAATTATCCAAGGTGACATGTACTGAGAAACCGCTGAGGAAATCATAATAAACTCAGTTTCAGGGTAATCAGCCGGATGGCTTTGGGAAAATTATTTATTATTTAAAAAAAAAAAAAAAGAGAGAAGTGAGGAGAGGAAAAAAAGAGATGTGGAGAGACAGGGAGGGACAATGGACAGGGAAAAGGGGAGAGAGAAGGAATGAGCCCTATACCAATGTCATTCAATCACCATTGATATACCCATGCGTAAGGACCCGCATGAGGTGCTTGGAAGCCTACAGAGGTCAATGAAATATATCTGTTCAACAAATCCACAAATATTCGGTAAGCTAGGAGAAAAGTGACTATTTTAAGATGTCACATCACTGGAACTAAATCTCAGATTGCCTTCAATGAGAAATAAATCAGAAGTGTGCTTCAAAAATATCCTACATATTTAAACGATTATTGGAAGGTTGTTTTTTCTGAAGGAAGCAATGTTGGTCTTTTCCTGGCCCAGAGCTGGGTGATGGCTGTTACCCTCAGCTGACAGGATGGGGCCTAGACCCACCACCACACGCAGGTAGCCATCATCCCCTGGCAACGGGGCCCACATCACACTGAAAATGTGGCGGTGATAGCAATTTTCCACAGGTTTTCTGACTCTAGAGTGAGAGGACACAGGATCAAGTGAACAGTAGTCTCAGACACGAGTTCTAAAATTAGCCATGTCACTGATTACCCTTGACATAATTGGAGCAGCTGATCCAGCCCTGTTTCTGTTGTTGTTTGTTTATCCTAACGAATTCTGACTCAGTGTATATGCCTCAAATAAATACACATATCATTTTCAAAGAAGTTTCCCAAATAATTATATTTGAAAACAAGACGAACCCTTAATTCCTAGAGCTTTCTACTTTGAATACGCAAACAGGAATTTATTTCGATAGGAATGGTGAGTGTCAAAGACGAACTGCCTCACTAGCCTTCATTTACTTGCTCCTCTGTCTTCTTAGATACCTCCAGGAACCTGCCAGCTAACTCCTCAAACTTAAGGAGATCCATTATTTTAAAGAAACACTACTATAAAACCAGGGGAGTCATCTGAAAAACAGCGAAGTTGCTGTAGTACACTAGCTTCCAAGTGAAGCACGCAGCTATGTTTTGACTGAACAAAGTTCAAGTATTTATGCCTTTATTCTTGCCAAGATTTATTCAAAACATGTTTTCAGTGCCACTGAGAATGAAATTGTATCTGGCAGAGACAATAACGAGTACTATAAATAATGAACAAATTAGTACAAATTGCCAGGAAACACCTCAAATAATTCTCTGCGAATCACAAAAACATGCAATTGAGTCTGTGGTGTGTATATTCTAACTGCTTCATTAAAAAGCACATTTTTCTCAAAAATGCTACACCAGCTTTAATGAAATGCTACCGTGTCTAACTTCAGTTATGTGATACTGGCTTATGTGCTTCTAAATAGAGAGGAGACAAAATGTTTCATGGGTTAAAACAAGACAAAGAATATAGACGACGTATAATCCTCCTTACGCACAAAGAGGGAAGGGAGGTGAACTGTTGTGGGAAATATTTCTGTGGATTGTTTCATGAAAACAATCCAAAGTATTCAACAAGCAGAAGAAGGCAGCCCTTGGAATAAACACTTTAAGAGGAAGCAACACAGCAGTTTTCAATATTCCAGAGCAATAACCTTAGAGGAACGAGGAATGGAGGGAGTATTGGTCTCCTTGCTCAGGATTTCACCCCTGACTGACTTCAGTCTCATGAAACACCCAGTTCCTCATCTATGGGGAAAGGTCTCTGCCCAGCCAACACCATGACCTCGAGGCAGCCCAAGGACCCTCTGATGCTGCTCCTCATCCAGAAATTTGAGCATCACTCCTGCTCTCCCAGCAAGTTTGCCCCAGAGGAAAAAGAAAATATTGAACAGAAACCTTGTCACTTATAGGAGCAAGACCTATTTTTAATCCATTTTTATCAGAAGTAATATAGATCGATGGCTTTGTTTGGATGATGTTGATGATGGTGGTGGTGATGGTAGAATGCTTGGTATGTATTTTACTATTTTATTCTTGAATGGGTTTAGTCAAAATGAATTTAGGAAGCATCTCCTTGCTCAGGTACCATAGATATGGCCACTGATATATATTCTACTAACTACAGAGTGATGAGTTAAATCCCCCTCTGTCAGAGTGCAGATAATGCCGCGTGGGGACGGCAGGGCGGAACCAATCAGGTCAGAGTGGAGAGGGAAAACAAAGAAGGAGACATCAAATGTAGGATTTCAGGGAAGGAAGGAAAGGGGCATAAAGCAGAGGAACATGAAAGTACAGGTGGACACACTAGCAAATGGAAAGAAAAGAGATTAAGAAATTAGTTGTGGGCCAGATTATAAAATAAGCATCTTTGAGTCTCAAGCTAAGGGATTCAGACTTTATTTTACCTATAGTCAAAGGTGGGGGAATTAGGAAGGGGGGTGTGCATGAAACTAACATTCACCATTTTTTTAACTTAAGCTTTCATTTTTTAGAGAGCAGTTTAAGGTCACAGCAAAACTGAAAGGAAGGTACAGAGATTCCCCATATATTCCCTCCCCCACACATGTATAGCTTCCTCCATTGTTGACATCCCCCACAGAATGGTCCATTGGTTACAACTGATGAACCCACAGTGACACATCATCACCCAACGTCCATCGTTTACATTACAGTTCACTTCTGGATGTTGTATGTTCTATGGGTGTGGACAAATGTATTCATCATTATGGTATCATACAGAGTATTTTCATGGTTCTAAAAATCCTTTGTGTGCCACCTCTTCATCACCTTCCAACCCCACAGCAATCACTGATCCTTTTACAGACCCACTAATCCACAGCTCCTGTTTTGCCTTTTCCAGAATGTCATGGAGTTGAAATCATACACTATGTAGCCTTTTCAGATTGGTTTCTTTCACTTAGTAATTTACATTTAAGTTTCCTTCGTGTCTTTTCATGCCTTGATAGCTCGTTTCTTTTTTGTACTGACTAATATTCCATTGTCTGGATGTACCACAGTTTTTTTGCCCATTCACCTACTGAAAGATAACTTGGTTGCTTCCCAGCGTTGGCCATTATGAATAAATCTGCTATACACGTTCACGTGCAGGTTTGTGTGTGGGTACAAGTTTTTAACTCTTTTGAGTAAATACCAAAAGTGCAGTTATTATCATATGATAAGCATTCACATATTTTATTGATTTTAAGATGTAAGTTTTTCACTTTTTGACAATTCTGACATGACATTCTATCTTTCAGTGGATAGTACCTCACAACAGGATTGATGATGTAATTGTCATTGAGCATAGCTGTAGCTTACGTTTTCCTTCTATGCATTTATAGGAGTGACATATAATAACAATCTGACAAAATGAGTCTAAAAGAGCTTATAGGTATAATAAGAAAAAGTCTAAATGATAAGAAAGAGTCATCTCAGCATTTTTATATATTTGTGTATCACCAAATAAGAATTCGGTGATACATAAAATAACTATGTGGTAGCTTGCTTTAAATATGTACTAGTCACAATATTAAGTGCATAAATAGGAAAATAACATCAAAATTGTTCTTAAAAACATCTTCAGTGAAATGCCAAAGGATGTGTGGAGAAGGGGAAAAGTGGAGTCCAGTGGCAAAGCTGGAAGCCATTCTAACAGTATAGACAAGAACAGATGGGTTGTGAACTATGACAGTGGCAATAGGAATTGAAAAGAATCAACATACACTTGATGAGCATCCAATGTGGTCTGTAAGGGAGAAGAAGGTGTCAGAGGTAACTTCTTTTATATTGTTCTTGTGTTGTTTGGTTTGGGTTTTGGTTTGTCTATTGTCTGAATTTCTCATTCACTAAAATCAAAGCTCTTATGTAGGGGCACAATCTTGACAGCCATGCTGTCCAAAAAGAAAACAAATGGGGACACCTGCGTGGCTCAGTTGGTTAAGTGTCTGCCTTGGGCTCAGGCCGTGGTCCCAGGACTAGCCCCTTTTTGGGCTCACTGTTCAGCAGGGAGTCTGCTTCTTCCTCTCCCCACTCAAATAAATAAGTAAAATCTAAAAAAAAAAGAAAAGAAAGAAGGAAAGAAAAGAAAGAAAAAAAGACAAATGTCCTTTTCTCCTTGGCTTTGTGAACAGGCTTTTTAGACCTCCATTTTATAAGAGATGTCATTTTGGTCCATCTACATATTCTTTATGGCCTTGAGGGTGACTGATTGCTAATGCTGAGAATCTGATACCTAAAGCCACTCATCTGGACAACCAGCTGAGCTCAGATTTCCCCAGTGATGACTGCTGCACCCAAAATACCAGGAAAAGTTCTGGAATATCTGTGTCATCTCCATTCTGTGTTTATTTGAAGAATTAAAGCCTGGTCAAAAAAGAAAAAGAATTAAAGCCATAGTCTTCATCATTCATGACTTTCTGACATTAAATAAGTCTCTTGATTGACCCACACATGGGCTGAAAAGGAAGTACAATGTGTTCATAGTCAACCTTCCACAAATTTAATTTTGGAAAGCTTCCACTGCCCAAGACATTTTTATGACCTTCTTTGATTATGGCACAACAAAGGAAAATAACCAAAGTGTGAGAGTTCCTCTAATGTTTATTTACCTTTGGTGTAGTTTTAATTAAACCAAAAGTCAGGGCTGAGGTCTCTTACAGAAGAGTCTGAATTTTCAGGAAAGTGACTATGTTGACCAAGGATGAAATGAACCTCTAAATCGGCTTAAGGTAACTAATCACATGGGTGATCACCTCTGGCAAAGAAATCATCTCATGAGTCTCCTTTGGTAACCAGGACACAGGAATCCCAAACTCCCAAGAACAAAACCTGCCCAGATCAGCGTATTTCCAGCCCACCTGAATAAACGCTGAGTTTTGGCAATCAGAGGTGGAAAATTAAATTATTCACTTTTTTAAAAAATTAACAGATACAAATGGGTTCATTTGTTCATGAATTTTGTGTTTTGATGAACATAATTTCAAAGTATCCTGACAAACACAGAGTTTGGGGTTGGAATGCTCCCCCTCTCCCCATGTGTTAGTTCTTTAACCAATAGACTTCTTAATTTAACTAAATTTCCACTTCGTTCTCTTAATTATCATTTGGCCATTTGTAGTTTTGATGGTGGACTTAATCTAAGACCATTCACACTAAGTTTCTTCCCAATTTTCACCTAAGGCCCCAACATTTTAGGTTAACACTTACACTGGCCTCATTGCACCTCCCCAGAGAGAGAAAATCAGAATCCTGAGCATATGACAGTCATCACATTTTTAGAGTGACATGTGGCCATATCATTTACTGTCAGTACCAAGATATTTTTGAGAGTGAAAGAGAGGGCGCCTGGGTGGCTCAGTGTATTAAGCCTCTGCCTTTGGCTCAGGTCATGATCTCAGGGTCCTGGGATTGAGCCCCACACTGGGCTTTCTGCTCAGTAGGGAGCCTGCTTCCCTTCTCTCTCTCTGCCTGCCTCCCTGCCTACTTGTGATCTCTCTCTGTGTGTCAAATAAATAAATAAAATCTTTGAAAAAAAAAATAAGAGAGAGAAAGTAGAAGAGAACATTACATTACTAATAATTACACAAGGACAATGGGTATATCCTGCTCTGAGTGAGTGGTCACATTATTTATAAGGCTCTGAGTGATCCAGCTCCTAACTAAGTGCTCAGCTTCCTCTCTCTGCTCATGTCTTGTTGTTCGTATGTTTTTAAAATACTGTTTTGTATGGACACATTCCCTTACTGATTTAACAATTTTGGAATTGAACTAAGTTCTTCTTTGGAAAGTCAAATTCTGACAGTTACTTCCAATGGGTAGCTTTTTTTTTTTTTTTTAACCAAAAGCCACCAAAGTTGAAAAGGAAAATATTTGGTTACATTCATTTAGTATTTTGATCCAATATTCCTAAAAGAGAGTCAGAAAGATAAGGTTAAAGTAGCATTTCTCTAGCCATGTTCTAGAGAATGCTGTTAGTAGGATCCTAAAAAATTCTGTACCCCAAGAAGATTCAGGTTAAATGACACTGAAGTAGTCTCCTTGGTGTAGACCTTCTCAGGACCACCAACTGTGACCCTTCAAGGGGAAGGTGAGGTATGTTTTATTTCCCCCATTTACAAGATCCTGAAAAGGAGTAAATATTTCTTCTGTTCAACGGAAGAATTTTGAGGAAATGCTGGTCATTTAAGGGGCCAACAGTTTTATTTGTTAGTTACTTTGCTTATTTCCATAGTTAGTACTTTAATACCTACCACCCTGAAGTAGTGGTTTAGGCTAAGTTGAAGGTAATTACTTCCTTTGTCAATTTACTTCTGTCCCTGGGTATTGTTATGGTTAGGTTTGAGGATATTTAAGTGTGGTGGTAAGACTTGGGGGTACAAAAATCATTGGTATGGTGTGTTTGTGGGTAGGAATTTCTCCAATTCCATAAGCTACCTCTGAATGTCTGAAGAATTTATAGCACTCTCCTCAAACGGTCTTTAATAACCAGCTTCCTCTTTCCCTTTGACAACATATTGTAAATGGACTGAAACCAACCTGACCATTTCCTTTCTGGGTAATCAGGGGATAGGCCATGCTCTCCCTCAGTTTGGTAAGACAATCAGGATATGAAAAAGAAATCCTGGCAAAGTTATTGAGATAAATCCTCAAACGAAACTCAGATAAAGTATATGTAAACTTAGTAACTGCATACCCTTCTGGAAAAAAAAAAAAAAAGAATTTGAAAGGATCCAATAAGGATTTCAAGACCAGTCATTAAAGACAATTTAAAAAAAAAAATGGAAATTTAGAAACATTGTTTCCCAGAGTTTGATTTCTGAAAAAGATATAATTTAAACATGAAACTCTTTTGATAAGTGGGCAAGTTATTTCACTCTCTGCCTTGGAGTTTTAAAATAATGTTCCACATTTCATCTGATAAACAGCAAAACCTGAAAAGGATCCCAGGGGAAAATTTCCTATTGCTAGATTTATTTTTTTTTTCCCTTTGTTTTATGTCCCCAAAACTTAGCAAAGTTTTACTATCATTCCTCTTTAATTGTAAATTTTTAAGTATATACTTCTGAAAGAAAAGTTAAACATCAACTGCTAAAATTACAATCATCCAAATAACAAATTAAAAATGCTTGGTTTTATGCAGAAAGATGCCAAATGTTGCTACCTTAGCTGGAGAATAAATATATTCTTCATTTCTTCATTTGTTTCTGGAAGAATATATTTTGTAGTGGCTAAGACTTCAGACTTCAAGTCAGACAGACTTAAGTCCTAGTTGTATCATGATATTGTGACACTGGGCAAATTTCTAGAGATCTCTAGGCCTCATCTATAAAATGGAATGCTAATAGTGACTCACTTATGAGCATCTTGTAAGGAGTCAGTGAACAGAAATATAAAAAACCTTTGGCCCAAGTGCTGGCATATAGTAACTTCTCAATAAATGTCACTATTAAACAGAGATTTAGTATATACAAAAGCTTTCCATTAAGCGTAGTTTTGCGTTGCCTGGGTATTTATCAAGACTAGGTTTCCAGTCATTTAGCATTTAGCATGGCTGCTATATGCAGTGACCATTATGTCTGGGCTATCACACATCTTTTGTATAAGTCACTGTAGATCAAGAACCAAGCTTTTACTAGCTTTCCCTTTGGTTCTTTCTCTAGCTTGTGCTTTCCTTTTTATCTTCTCCTTCCTGAGATAGCCATTCTGAAAATTCTACACATGCGGCTGGTGTAAGAAAATCTATAGAGCAAAGAGTCTAAATAAAGTCAGTGCCTATCAGCGTTTCCAGGAATCAAAGGTTGATGCCCTCACTATCATCACGCCCTACCACCATTCTGGAAAAGTAAACCCGTGTAAACTGCCACTACTAGTCAGCATTAACGCCTACCTCCACAGGCCCTGTATTAATCGGCTAGGGCTGACATAACAAAAGACCAAGGGTACTGGAAATGACAGGGATCTACTTTCTCACAGTTCTAGAGGCTGGAATCCAGATCAAGGTGCCATCAGAGTTAGTTGGTTTCCGAGAGAGCGCTCTTCCTGCCTTGTCCACAGCTGCTTCCTCACTACGTCTTCACATGACCTTTCATCTGCATGCGTGTGAAGAAACAGCTCTTCCATAGCTCTTCTTCTTAGAAGGACACAGTCCTGTTGGATTAGGACCCCACCCTGATAATCTCACTTAACCATTGTTACCTCCTTAAAGGTCCTCTTTCCAAATGCAGTCACCATTAGGGTTAGGGCTCAACATTTGAGTTGGGAATGGGAAGACAATTCAGCCCATAACAGTGCTGCTTTATCTCAACACTGTGAAGACACTTGAAGTCCCTTTCAGCCCCCTTTGTTTAGACATTGTCTTTGCAGGAAAAGCAGGAAAGAAAAAGGGTCATCTAGGGAAGAAAAAGGGAGGGGATGGTAGATGTCAGAAGGGGTTCAAATAATATATTTATTTTTTGCACTTTTTCAAATGAAATATCAGGATTTTTTTTTTGAAATTCAAAACATAATACTTATTCTCATCTGCTCCCTCTCTCACTAACGAACATGTATAGCACCTTCCTGTTTCTGTCACAACATGGATCAACTCCTACCTGGCAATATTTAGTTGCTGAATGTTTCATTTTTCTTATTAAAAATGTAAGTATCTTGAGAGTGGATCTCTGTCCAGTTATTTTTTTACTCATGGTAGTCAGCACAATGTTTTCCAGAAAGTGATCTTTTATTAATTCAATACATTTTGGTTCAGTACCTACCCATAAGGTAGTCTGCCACTTCTTGATTAGAATTTCCTAATAAATATATTAATAAACTTCTAAATTAAAAATATTAGAAAAATGCATAAAATAAATTTATAAAAATACGGAACAATCAAGAGAATTATTTATTTTAAACATTTATTTACTTATTTGTTTATTTATTTATTTATTTATTTATTTATTTATTTTAGAGAGCAGTAGAGAGAAAGATAGTGGAGGGAGAAGGACAGAGGGACAGGGAGAATCTTAAGGATAATCTTAAGGAGACAGAGAATCTTAAGCAGGATCCATACCTAGTGTGGAGCTCTGTCTCACCACCCTGAGATCATGACCTGAGCTGAAATCAAGAGTCAGACACTTAACCAACTGAGCCACCCAGGTGCCCCAAGAAATATTTATTTATCATTAATCATTATATTATTCTAACCCAACCTTTTAGATATATGTAAAGCACATTGAAAATTTATCATCATTCTTGCCATACACATGAGCAAAGATATGGTCAGGAATATTTTTCTTTTGGTTCTACATTACACAGAATATGTGGAGGTGTATGTCCTCAAAAGTGATGTTTCCCACGATGAAGGAAGACATAAAATCAAATTGCCCAGCTCTATTATTGGCACAGTTTCATCGATGGCAATGTTAGGACAGTTTATAGGAATTCTGCCTACCACCAGATAGCAGGTTCCTTATAGGGCAGGAATTAACTTATTTCCCTTAATATATTTAGACCCCATGGCCCTAGAATGTTGTCTTAAATTTAGCAGTTGTTCGAGAGAAATATTTATAGAGTAGAATCAAGTAAAATTGAATGTATTAAAAATATTGTTTAATGTGGGACGAGCTCTGAATAACTTCTCAATTCATTTTAACAGATTACCTCTACTATCAATCAGCATAACCCTGCGGTGTCCAATACAGCAACCACGAGCAATATATGGGTATTTAGTCCTTGAAATATGGCTGCTCCAAACTGAGAGGAAGGTGCCATACATGTAAAACAGTCACTGAATTTCAAAAATTTAGTACAAATGGAGTAAAATATTTCATTAACATTTAAAAATATTGATTATATACTGAAATGATCATATCTCTGATACACCAGGTTAAGTAAAATATTACTACAGTTAACTTCATGTGTTTCATCTGCCTTTTTTCAATAGGACTACTAGAAAAATTTTAAATCTCTTAAGTGACTGGCATTGCATTTTCATTGTAGAGTGTGGCAGTGTGACCTCTTTTGTGAGGCAGGTTAGGTTACTTTGCCTAGAATTATACTATTCTAAGCACAGTTACAATTACTACAATCTGCTGAAATTTTTTTAAACTTTATTTCTGCAGGAATCCTGAGGTTTTTAAAAGCTCATTCAGAGGAAAAAAAAAAAAAAAAGAGGTAGAAATGCCTGATGTGGTCCAAACAACATATTTTTTTTTTAAACACATATTTAAAACAAGTTGTTGAGTACTTTGGAAATTCACAGTGTGACATGGAATAGTTCAATTATTGTCATGTGGCTTCTTGACAATTTGTTCCTTAAACTGTACTCAGTTGTGGGCCACATAAATTATAAATTATTGTGGTTTAGTAGACTTCATACAGCATGAGTAAATTAAAAACTAGATACTTTACAATAACCAGCTTGAAAAAAAAAAAAAGAAATTTGGTCTCCTGTGGCAGCAGTAGTTTTGAGGAATTAAAAAAAAATAATGCCACAAATAAACAATTTTTATTTAGCAAGCTTTTAAGGATTGTCTTGGTAAACTGATACCCCCATGAGTGGCATTTTACGGTTAGTGTGAGCACTTGGGTGAGAATAAAATTAGGATCTTGTCTATTTGTTCATTAGAGCTGGCGATCTTCAAAACTCTCTTTTATCTATTTATTAATTATATTCCCATATATGTTAGCTTTCTTTGTGATTCCTGATATCAACACTCTGAAAACCACTGACCTCCGTTAACCTCAATCATGAGATAAGTCATCCACATTAAGAAGTTCACACAACACATTTTCATGTTGGAGGCAGAAGTCATTCCCTTCCACCATCCGTGCTAACAGGCCACCCATTCCAATTAAATGCAATAATCGAGAAGCATTTCCAAGTGGCAGAGTATCTCGCTTCGGCGGAGATGTAATGAAATCTCTTCTTTTGTGTCATTTGAAACAGGACAGATGGAGTGAGAAGGTGTCCTGGTTAAAAACGGAGGTTAAGTCTGAGAAGAAAACGAGCGCGAAGATACTGGTGAGACAAACCAGCATGTGCAGGAACCGCTTCAAAGCAGATCAGTCGTGAGAAGTGAAGAGAAAAAGGAGGCACACTTGTCTCTTTAAAAAGCGAAGGAGAAAAATGTCAGATGAGTTCTTTCACCCCAGACAGCTGTGAGCAATTTGTCAACTGCTCTGAAGTGTGGCGGCGTCAACCCTTGGGTCGCAGCCACGTGGCTGGGGTACTGGCTTCTGTGAGGCTGAAGACACAAGAGGACACTTCTGCCTCAAGGACATTCTAGCTGTCATTGCAGTCCACAGACTATCCAAACAGTAGAGCAGACACTCTTGCAAATTGAATGAAGTCGATTAATAGGCACCCTGGGTGCGTGAAAAAATGAAACCAATAAACACGACCAGAAGAAAGTGTCCACGTGGCTTCGTGGAATAATCACGGCCATTGGCCAAAGTTCTGGGTCCTGGCTCCACAATGTAACTTGTCATCTTAGACAACTCATTTAACTTCTGTGAACCTCAGTTTCTCTTCTGTAAAACCAAAGGAGCACATTTCAGATTTAGAGAAGTCACACTACTTCAAGTTTCTTGACATATAAGGTCCTTAATATATGTTAGTATCTCTCTATAAAATTAAACCATAGCAATAAATACAATAATGAAACAGAAGAGAGATTGTTTTGCATTTATTCTTACAATCTTCATGACTTGATATAAAACCAATGTAATAATCTAGAAACTTTCCTGGCTCCTATTTTCCTCCTTGTGTTTCTTTTTATGCCCAACAGACAAGAAACGGGCTGACAGAGCTGACTTTGGTGTCCAAGTGCCCCAAGTAACAGTGTTCCTCACTCCCCATCTGGTTTTCCACTTTGTTATTCTTACATTTTTTCTGACCTGTAGTGCTGGTGCCAGCCCCTGCTCTCACCCTCAGGGATAGGGGAACGACTATCCCACTCTTCCTTCTCCTCTGAGAGCTGGACCATTCCAGGTGCCCACAGAAGGATCATTCTCCAACCTCCACTGGGAACGCCCCCATCCTGTGGGAACGCCCCTGTGATCGAGGTCTGGCCTCGGTCACAGACAAGCTTTACCACACCCTTAGAATGCCAGGCTTCCCCTGAACTCCATGTCTGATATTGCTTCTGTTGTCCCTGGGTCCATCCTAGCTCCGGCTTCCTCCCTCTCTCTCCAAGGTAGCCAATCTTAAAAACAAAGCTCCAGAATACGTAATCAGGATACATAGAGGCTTTACTTCGATTTTTCTTATAATTCTAAACTTAAGGTTGACTGAATCTTGGAGAGTGGGGGTGAGAATTCAGAAACTTTGATACAAAGCAACTGAGAGTGAAGGCAAGAATGGGTGGTGTTTAGGATTTTTAGGGGAGACAAGGGAAAGGGCTTATTTTGAAGCAGGAAGTGAATGCAGACCTATTTCTCATCTTTATTCTTGCTCCTCAGGTCTGAACTGTGCTTAAACCTCCCTCTGGATCAACTTACGTTATTCACCTGGATTTGTTCCATGTGGTACAAGGTGAATGAAGGGAATTTCCATCCCTTCAACATAGTAATTTTTAAAAAATGCTATTCTTTATAACTCTGAGTAGTATGTCTAATAAATTTGCCAGCAGTGAGGAATGCGCCTGTGATGTAACAAAGATATGCATCTAATGGAATCTAGTGACATAGTACAAAGGCGTAATTGTAGTTAATTTATGAGTTCAATGTCCTTTCTCTTTTCAGCCCGGCGAAACAGTTTCAGCATATCCTGAGCTTCTCTCAGCGAACGTGATTCTCCTGCATCTGCTTTGAAAATGACAACAAAATGCTGGAAATTCACCTTTGCTTTCGGGCAATATGTAGAAAGTAGATGTGCTGGTTAATCCAAGAATCAATAGGCATGTCCTGTATGTATATGTGACAAAGTGAGGGCAAAACCAGCCTGAAGTACCTCGCACGTTCTTTGATCCTAACAGACCGGGAAAATTTCTGAGCTCTGTAATAGCTATTCAATGCCTACCTTCCCACTGTGGTGTTGGTAGGTGTATACATCGGCTGACCAGACAACTCATTGCCGGATGTCAAAAAACAACAGCAATATTGTAGTTTTGTCTGTGCTTTTTGAAAAAAGGAGAATGTCATTATCTTCACAAGACATATGGTAATGCTCCTCAAGCTACCCGAGGAGAACAAAGCAGGCTGCTGATTAAATACCAAAGTTCCTTTTAATTAATACTCATGGAAGGTGTGGAACAAAATCAACAATTTAAAAGAGTTTTTGCTTTTTTTTTCTATCTTTGTTTATTTTTTCCCATGGTCTAAATTCTTACTCTCCACTTCCACCCCCAGCCCCCACCAGCCACTTTATGATTTCTTTCGGAAAAGATACATGAATAACTGGATGAAGCTGGTTGGGGTGGGGGGATTGGTCAAAGAAGATTAAAGCAAACTATATTAACTTGTTTCATTTTAATCTCATGATCTGAAACCTCCCAAGAGTATTCGATTGGACTCTGCAATTTCTTGGATGTTTTCCTAGAACGTTGTCTCCCACCTCCCAAAAAAACATTTCTGACCTTCCCTTTCTCTTCAAATCCTCCTCCTCTTCTCCTGGTGGGAGCAGCTAGCACCCGTGTGTCCTCCACAGAAGCCCTCTGGGGAAGCCTCCCTACCCTTCCCAGCGCCTCACCTTCAGACTCCCTGCCGGGTCTGCTGCTTCCCTCTTGACCAGCCTCTTGGGAAAGCCAGCCCCTCCCCTTGTGTCAGGTTCTGTCCTGCACCTTCCCAAGGTGGTCCTCCCTCCCTCACTCACCTTTCCCTCCCTTCACAAGCCTCTCTTTCTAGCAGCTTCTTCTCATCAGCATAGGAATGGATCCTAATATCCCTCACTCAAAGGAACAAAACAAAACAGGTTCTTAGACCCATTTCACCTCTTCATTCCTCCTCTCCTCTTCCTCTCAGTTGCTGATAAGAAATCAGAAGTTGATAAGCACGATGGCCCCCCACATTTCCCTTCTCTCATCGCTCCACTTTTCATCTCTTCTCACATCCCTCAGCATCTTCTTACTTCCTTCAGTCTGCTTGTATACTCACTACCACATTGAATCTGGTCAAGTCATTTTAGATGTCCTTGTTGCCAATGCAAATAATGGTTATCATAAATCTGTGATTTTGATCCTATTTCCTCTCCCCCTGGCCCAGGCTGTCCCTGTCCTTTGAACACACCAGGGATCTCCTGCCTCCTCCCTCTGCCAGGGCTGCCCATCACCCCAAATAGCAGCAGGTGTTACCACCATGACTGCTCATGTAAAATGACTCACCCAGGGGTGCCTGGGTGGCTCAGTCGGTGAAGCGTCTGCCTTTGGCTCAGGTCATGATCTCCGGGTCTGAGGATCGAGCCCCCCCGGGGGCTTCTGCTCAGTGAGGAATCTGTCTCTCCCTCTGTCCCTCCACCCTGAGTGCACGCTCTCTCTCTTGCTCTCTCTCAAATAGATAAATAAAATCTTCAAAAAATAAAATAAGATGATTCACCCACATTGTGCTCTCCTCATCCCCTTTATGGTGTTCATTTTTCTTTATAATCCTCAAGACTCCATTGCTTATTTTCTGCCTCTTCTCTCTGTCCACTTGGACAGAGGTTTCATTCACTCTCAGATCTCTGCACCTAGTCCTGTGCCTGACACACTGTGAGTACCAAGAAAGGTCTGTTGAATGATACGTTTCAGGCCCACCTCTACAAGCTTAATGTGGATGAAGTCCTTAAATCCTTACAAAATCCCAGTGAGGTAAGGACTACTGCTATTCACATTTTAAGCCAGGAATCAGAAGCACCTCTCAGGTTCCAGGGTACCTCTCTGTCTTCATCTCATCCACCTCTTGGCAGTATTGGACACTCCTCCTCCTCAAAACCACACGCTTTCAAGAGAGTTTTCTTCTTGCTGTTTGACCTCTCTTTCTCTCTTCCTTTTTCCCTCTCCTTGGCTGAGGTCACCATTCCCAGGAGTATGCTGATGAACGCTACTCTGTACCTCCCACCATGGTATTTCCCGTGAACTCTGTGCTCACAGACCCAACTGCCAGCTCAATGTCATTGATCACCGAGACCTCAACTCCAACATGTTCAGTGCAATCAAATCAGGCCCGGTAAACTCTCTCACCCTCAATACGTGGCTTCCCCATCCACCTAGGTCCTCAGGCCAGATCCCCAGCAGCAATCTTGATGTCTCCCTGTCTCTCATCCCCTTGCTTCCATATTCAATCATCTTTCTATCCCCTAGATACCAAGTCACCTTTCGTCTTGTGCCCAAATTACTACACAACCTTCCAACTCTGTCCTGCTCCCACTCTTATGCCTCTAAACCATTCTCACTAGGGAACCAGCGAGAGGCTTTCTTAAGATGTAAATTGTATTCTGTTACCCTTCACCATAAAAGCCTTTCACGGAGCATAAAATCTAAACCCTGCATGCTTTCTCTTTGCTTCATAGAGCTCATTAAAAATTGAAATTATTTTATTTATTTTGATTTCCTTCTCATTTGTTTGCTTAGTTCCCCACTAACATACAACCCACGAGGGAAAGAAACATGCTTTATTTACCACTGAGTGCCCAGAACTCATCCCATTCATAGTAGGGAGGCTCAGTAAATGTCTCCTGATGGAATAATGCAATATTTCAGAATGCTATGTTTAGGCAGGAAGCACCTCCCACATTTGAATTTAAACGTTTATACTTTACTTATCGGTTTGCTATAATTATTGGTGTCAAGTTAACATCATTAGTGAGAAGATAGGCAAGTGTGTATGATCTCACCCAGCCAGGGTAGGCCTGGTTACACAAACCAAGCGCATATATTTTTCAAACAGGAAAATATTGATTATCGGAGTTTAGATAATGTATTTGTCTGCCACTACTTTTGTATACATGATAACAAAGAGTGCAAAAAGACCCACAAGGGCCAAATTAAACACAAATGTCCACATGGAGAGACAGCAATCTATTAAGAAGTACTAACGCCCATGTGTGCAAGTGCACGTAGAAATGCACACAGAATTGAGGAAAAACTGTATTTGAATGAAATTCAAAATGGCAAGCAACAGATTCAACTTCAGACTGGGACACTGGGATTCTGAAGAAAACAGCATTCACGAAGAGGAAGCTGATTCACAAAATGGGGATCCACCACTGCTCAGAAACACTGGTAAGTTAGAAAGGAAATTGGATGCATATTGGATATTTCATGCCTACTCATCTGCACAGATAGTAATATAATAGGTAATGGTGTCCTTGACCAGAGGACAGGTCAATTCTTTGCAGGCAAGTGTGGATGACTCCCTCACAAAATGCCAAACTCTCTGGTTTCTAGGTTCTACCCCAAAGTCATTCCAGCTCAATTAGATTATTTTCACCTTTTTAAGAAACACACTGTAAGGTAGAACAACGTCTCCACTTGGGATGTTGTGGTGATTTCTTTCAAGAGTTGTCCATCCCTGGGTCAGTCTGGATTCAAGGACAAGGGTCACAGTCTGGAACTTCTCTGAGCACAATAGACACTATTTTCGTGTTATGGTCCGCAGTGGATTCTAGTTCTTGATTTTTATTTGCTCACAAATTACTTCTCCTGACAAAGGCTATATTTAGCTGAACTATGTGATTTGATTTGCAAATCCTCCACCCCCACACACATATATTTAAGTAATTGTTTCAAGGTTCACAATCATTGCTTTGTAAGGAAGGAAGGCAGAGGGTATAAGTAAAGTAGGTCCAGCTGTGTTTGCTTCTGCCACGAGTAAAAAAGCCCCTTCGTTGAATAGTTAAGCAGATTTCCGTAGGTGAAAATTATTCCTATCATCTGGCCTTTGCGTTGCACTTCCTTACAGTGTAAACACACAAAGCCCTTCAGGAGCCACCCACACTGAGAAAAATTGCTTTGATAGGGTTCACTGCTTTTGTTGTTGTTTCTGGGAAAATGGCTCCAAATGAGGGGCATAAACTAGATAGGACTCCACAGTAAATAGGAGTGTGCCGTCTGTCATGTTAATTGGAACAAACCTGCAGTGCCAAGTTTTCCCCGAGCAGGGAAGCAGCATTGAACCTGAAGTGAGATGAGGAGGTCTGGCTCTTGCCATTTTCTTGCTGAGTGACCCTGGGCAAGCTGCTTAACTTTCCTGAGAAAAGGTTTTTGTGACATTGTAGGGTGACAATACACTTTATTGTTCCATGTAGCTGTTTTAAGATGCAGTAATCAAGACATCACTTTAATTTCATTTTCCCTTTTATATGTGTGTGTGTGCGTGTGTGTGTGTTACCTTGTTACCTTCAATACTCCTAAAGTCCTCTTAATTTTCCATCATCCAAGTGATTGCTTTTCCTTACTATATTATATTCATTTCCTAGGGCTGCCTTAACAAAATACAACAGTTCAACAGGCTTAAAACAGAAATCTATTTTCTCAAAGTTCTGGAGGACAGGAAGTCCAAGACCAAAGTGCTGGCAGGGCTGGTTTCACTTGCGGTGTGTCTCCTTGGCTTACAGATAGTGGCCGCCTTGCTGGCCCCTGGCACGCCCTGGTGTCTCTCCGTGTGTTCAAACTTCCTATTCTCCTGAGGACACCAGCTTGGATTTGGGCGCACCCTGGCAGACTTAGCTCTTGCATCTCTGCCCTGGAAGCCGGAACACAGGATTAAAGAATTATAGAGTTGTTGAATGTATAGAACATACAGGTCTGCAAACTAGTAGAGAGTTTTGGTGTGGAAGGAGGCCAATCAAAGAAATTACTGAGCCTTGGTAACCATCATTCTCTTCCTCCCCACTCCCTGCCTCTGCTCCTCCCCACTACTCCCCCCCCCACACACCTAACTCAGTGCCTGGAATACAGTAAGAGGTCAACAATGTAAATTGAAGAGTCAAGGACTTTCTAAAGTAAAAGTCTCTTAACTGGCTTCCTTGACTCTACCTTTGCCCTACTGCGAACTCTTCATGTCCAGCTGCCAAATAAGCCTTGAAAAGTATAAACCAGAGCATGTAATCATCAGACATTTCCAGGGACTCCCATCCTCACTAACAGCAAAAGCCAAGGTCCTTTTAATGGCTTATAAGACCCCACGAGATTGGCCTCTGTCCCTCTGAACACATCTCTTGCTTTCAGCTTTGTTCACACCCCTCTATCCACTCTGCCTTCTTTGCTGTTTGTCCAACAAGCCCAATGTGTGGCCATCCTGAGGCCTTTGCCCCGAGCACCTCCCTCCCTGAAATGTTGTTACCCTAGATTTCGTCACTGCTCACGTCCTTCAAAGTGCAATAAAATAACCCTCTCCACCCTAATTTTTTTTCTTTCTACTATTTATAAACTTCTAATAAATAACTTACTTATTGATTGTGCTCACCATCTGTTTTGCACCACCCAAAAGTAAGGATGTTTGCTTCTCTAGGACTGAGAACACAGTAAGTGTTCACTAAACGCTTACTGAAAAAAGTAAAAGTTCTGGATGGAAACACAGAGAAATGTTCTGAACTCAGTAAAATCAGTGGTTTTTGTAGACAAAGGAAAAGTTAAAGGACCCTTTAACAGAGAAAAGACAAAAAAAAATGTTTTCAAAATGAACCAGAGGGAAGTTTGAAGACTGTAAACTAAAAAGAGAGCCTTATGGACATGAGAAAGAGAGAGCAGAGGGAGGGAAGGAGGAAAGAATAGAGAAAGGAGATTGATGCTGACTTAATACCATGTTTACTAAGCTGTCCCTCTTCAAAGTGTTTTCGGGGTCTCTTAGTAGAGCAGTATGGGTCAGGGGAGGAACCGAATAAGGATTTCAGTCCCCAGCATCCAAGTCTGCCCCTCAATATTATATCTTTAACTTTTTGAGTCTCTCAACAAGATTTTGACTTGAAAAAAAAAAAAAAAAAAAAGCAAAACAAAAAAGGGCTTCAGATTAAAAATGACAATAAAAGAGTGAAAGTCCTGTCATAAAGTGCATCACAGGGGATAACTTGTGAGATATTTGCTAATGTCTCCCCCTGGGGAGAAAAGGTCAGAATCAGGGGAAGGGGATTGTGGAGAATCCCTCTGTCAGCAGCCAGGGTTGGTGTTCTGAGGAAGGCCAGACAGGAGAGCAGGGCTACAGCAGAGAAAAGGAACATGGTGGTGTCAGGCAATGGCACAAGGGAACTCAGAGATCATGTGCAGGGACTGAGAATGCCAAGAAAGTAAAACTCTGCTCCAAAAACAGTTCAGTTGCTTGTTTGTGGGGGGTAAGTGTGCAAGGTTGCGAATTTACAACTTCGCAAGACACTGAGATAAGAACACAAAGGCATTCTCAGAAACTATTCAGCTCACAAGCGCTGGAGCTCTGTGGAATGTGGTGGGAATATAAAAGCCCTGTGGTTTTTAGTATTAGGAACAATGATGTGGCCCCCACACTGAGCATGAACTGGGGTTGTTGATTGTCATGGCTGGAAATTGAGGAGTGGGGTGTCTTGTTCAAGAATTGTTCAGGAATTTGTGCCGCAGTGGCCTGGCCAGAGGCACGCTGAGGATTTGTGACTTGTAACAAATGCAAGGCATATACAAGGATATATTGTATGTGAATTTGAAGGAGTTTATAGTCCCCAGGCTCTTGACTGAATAGTTCAGGTTTTTTGTTTTTGTTTTTGTTTTTGTTTTTTTAAGATTTCATTTATTTATTTATTTGAGAGAGAGAAAGAGTGAGTGTGCCCTTGACCGGTGGAGGAGCAGATGGAGAGGGAGAAGCAGATACCATACTGAGCATGGAGCCCGAAGTGGGGCGATCCCATGACCCCAAGATCATGACCTGAGCCCAAACCAAGAGTCAGACTCTTAACCAACTGAGCTACCCAGGCACATCTTCTTATTATTTTTTTTAATTTTTATTTTAAAATTTTTTAAAATTCTTATTTTTTTCCCTTAATTATTATCAACTGTTTCAATTTACTTGGAGTCTTGGAATCTTATCTATACTGATATATTCTGTGCTATGAGCTTTTCACTTTATGCTGTTCCTAATCTGCAACAATCCCCCAACACATACACACACACACACACACACACACACACACACACACACTCTTCTGCCATGCTTAATTTGGTATACGTAATGATTCATGTTGTTTGCCCAAGAATGATAAATAAGGCTAGTAGTTTGAGAGAAGGCAATCAGGTTGCAAAGAAAGGACAGTATTAATGTCATTCAGGTGTTAAAAAGAAAACCAGGGACCCAAATGGACCCACTTAGGCCAACTCACCAAACCAGCGTTTAATGCCTGACCTAACCGCAGTTCCAACCTCCCCTGAAAATACAGTCTTAAGGAGTCAACCAGAAATTTTCCGAACAGCACCAATGCGGTAATAGGTCACAGGGGCCCTCTCCGTCCAGAAATTTTCCGAACAGCACCAATGTGGTAATAGGTCACAGGGGCCCTCTCCGTCCTTCAAAGAAAGATGGGATAATTCTTAACAAGACCCATTGCTCTACCACCTAAAGGAAGATGACTTTGCCTGGAACCATCCTTTCTTTTCTCTTGCTCACAACATTCCTGCCCCATCCTCCCTCCTATAGAAACCTTCCATCCTGTACAACTCCTGGATAGTATTCATAAACTGCCTAATAAAGCCAATTAGACCTTCAAATTTACTCAGGTGAATCTCATTCTTTAACACAGACTTAATCTTACATATCAATACTATTTCACTTTCTTCTGTTATAACTGGGTATGATTTATGTGTGGCTATTCTCTTAACACTTTCTGCACTGATAATGCCCAGATTTGGGGGTTTGAGTTAAGGGACTTCAGAATGTGAGTGTGACATAAAAACAGGGATATTTGCCACAAGGATACTTTTCTTATGAAGTTGCATATTGATATGTATATAAACCATAAATGCAGAAACCGTTCTATAATAAATAAAAATGGTCTTACTGCTGGTATAGGAAGTAGAGGGGAATTGCAGCAAGTATGTTTGGAAGCCCAGGAAGGACTATCAAGCCATTCCAAAATGTGCGGCAAGAGAGACAGCTGCCCAAGTGGGATTTCTCAGCTTGGAGAAACTAGACCTACCGAATATGATAGCTGTCACTAAATATTTGAAGGCCGTCTGGCAGAAAGAAGCTGGGGCTGATCAGGTGTGGTCCAAGGGACCGATGACGATACAGCTTCCTGAAAAAAAAAAATGCAGCAGAATATCTGTGAGCCTCCTATCTCTGCTCCCGGCTCTGAGCAGAAACACAGCACCAGGTGTTTCTAATCTGCAACCCAGCCATGGCGGTCCCCTGCTTCCCAACAGAGAGCATACACAAAACTGGAAAGTAGGGACAGAAAGCCCCTGCTTCACCGATAAACTGGGATGGGCATGTGATCTGCTCTTCTGCAACTTGGCCCTGAGGTGCCCAGTAAGTCAGAAATTGGGGGAAACATGTAGGTGAACGGAGAGGCGACGTAGGTACCAGGTGGAGTCAGATTTTTGGAGAGATTCATAGTCACCAGGTATCAGAGTTTTGCAACCCATAGAGACAGTGGCAATCCCAAAAGGAAGCCTGAGTGAAGAGAAAGGGCAGATTCTGCCCATCTGGCCAGTGCAGCCCCGGACAATATTTAGTCGTCCCTTCATTGATTTGGTCCGCTGTGTACCTGCCCCGTGCTTCTTTCTGGGGAAATCGCTACTGTGAGGATTTGAATGTCTAGGGTTTGGAGGGTGTTTGTTTGGTTTTGTCCTTAAAAGCGGCACTATCTCAGCCCAGTGTCTATTTATGAAGTCCCCTGCAGCTCACCAGCCTGAAGAATCAGGTGGCTAAAAGAACTGAAGAGGTTAAGAACGTGTCACTCCAAAATGCAGCATGGGCAGGGGTGTGAGGACATGCCACAGGGTCTGGAGTTATTGCTGCAGGACGGGTCTGACTGGTGAAAGTTTGCCCTGAGCCAAGTGCCACAGTTTAAATCCCACTTCGACTACCACCTGGTTGTGCGACTGACTTGGGTCAATTCCTCTTTGTACCTTTGTTTCCCCTTCAGTAAAATGAGGAGGACAGTTATAGTATCTACTTCATAAAATGAGGGTTCAATGGGTTAATTCATGGAAAGAGCTCATCCCAGTTCCTGATTATAGTCAGCAAGTAGTAAATGATTCTTATTTGAGTATCAAACTTGCTGTTATCATCACTGTGTTGAAGGGCAAACGCAGAATCAGACTCCTGCTTCCCTAGGGGAAAAGTAAGGCTCTTAAGTAACAACCTAATTGGTCATCAATGTCTGGGTGTGATGCTTGATTTAAAAAAAAAAAAAAAGTTACAGGAACTGATATGTCCAGGGGCATGTTGATGATGCTTCCTACCTCTTTCCTCCTTTATGTCTCCAATGAAACAAGTTCACAACAGACTATTCTGTCCGTCTGACCACTCAGATGTGATTTGAACTTTAACAAACATTCACTCAGATATTAAGCTTCCCAGTAGGTCTGCAAGCCTAGATCCTTATAGGCTCCTTCCCTTCGATGTTCCAAAAACTGAAGTCTTCTCTTTGTATTCTCTTTGTCGTCCTGCTCTTCGTCAATATATTTAGCCATTTCCAGAATCTTCTTTGGCTTGCAGTGCTACCTCACCAAATTTGCCTCAAGTCGATCTCTTTTCTCTGAAGGTCACTATTTAATTTCCCTGATTCAGGGCTTCCTGCCGGGGCCCAGAGACAGGATTCCTACCGTAACCTCTCACTGCCTCCCCTCTCTTTCCTCTCTTCTGGAAAGCCCTTCCTCTTCAGCATAGTCATCACAATGACCTTTCTGAAATGCAGATCCAGCAATACTTTCTGCTGCCTGCAGTTTAAAGTCGAAGCCCCGAGCAAGGTATTTATGGCTCTTCTTGGTTTCCATTTACCTTTCCAGTCTTGCCATTTCCCCCCTCCCCCCAACTCCCTAATTCCCTCATCCCCCCCCCAGCCCCCCCCACCCCGCACTTAGCACTTATTTAACCTTTGAGGCCACTGGCTGATTCCTCCCCACCACCTCCCTATCCCTGCCACCCAGGAGGAGGAGGACCCTTCTGGGCTCTTGCTCATGCTAGTTGCATTCTCTGAATGCCCTTCCTTCTTCCTCTACCCTGAAAACCTCCCCCGGGTCTTCAAGGTCCAGCTCAAATGTTACTGCTGCAAAGATTTCTTCGCCTTAGGCTATCTTCCACAAACTCCCCTGGCCTTGACTTATCTGACATTTTAGCATTTTAATAGCATAAAGGTACGGGGAGCTTAAAGACAACAAAATGATTTACTGTGCCAGTTAGATTAGGGACTTTTTATATATGAACTCTCTTCTTAAACATTTTAACCTCAATTAACTAGCCCAATCCTTAGCACAAACTAGGTGCTCACAGAACAGGTTTATCGAGTGAATGAATAAAGGAATCTTTTACCTACAGTATATTTTTTACTTCTCATCAACACAATCAAATACAGGGAGATGTACTTCCTTGTCTTGTTTTCATTTATCTATTTATTAATTTCTAGCTCTCTGTTTATGCGTGGGCCAATGCCACACTAAAAAGATGCTTCTGCTTCTCTTTCAGGAGGTCAGTGGATTCAGCTGAAGGAAAGGGGTGACAATCACCATGTATTCCTTCATTTGGTTGTCTGTTATGTGTCACTCCCTATTCCAGCCTCTGGGGATTTGGGGAAAAGGAAAACAGACAATATCCCAACTCTCCAAGAGCTTTAATTCTATAAAGAAGAAAAAGAAAATAAACAAGTAAACAGAAAAATAAGGTAATTGTGTCTACTGTTAAAGGCTATGAGAACCATGAAATGGGGTGATGTGTAATATTGGGACTAATTAGGGATGGGGGTTAGTCTAGGTGGTTACTTCCCTCACTACCTGAGAAGGTTGAAAAGGAGCCAGGCTTGGAAAGATCTGGAGGTAGAGGGGATAGGAGAGCAGTCCAAAGACAGGAATGAGGAGAAGCAAGGAAACACGTGTGGCTGGCACATTACTAGCAAGGGGACTGTACAGTGGGCCAGATGGTATTCTATCTGCTTTCTGTGTTTCAGCCTAATACCTGATTACATCCTTGAAAGAAGGCTATCCACACTTTATAGAAAGGGAAATAAGTGGAAGTGGAGGTACAATTATTCTAAATAAATTGACTGTCTTAAAAGTTCAGGATCAGAAGTCAAGCTCAAGTAAAACGATCATTAGATATTGCCTCTTTACTGTCTCTCACTAACCCACTGTGAATGATAAGCAGCAAAATAGTAGACACTCTTAACATATGGTTGATGTTAGAATAAGCAAGGTTGTTCACCATTGAGGCTAAGTCTATTATATTAAGCTTTTTCTTATTTGCAAATTAATATATTTCCCCCCCAAATTTTATTTATTCAAACTGTGGTAGAAACAAGCTTCATTGTAATGGCATTCTAATCAATCATACTGAAATACTTACTGATATAAATACCAATAAAATTAAAACTCATGATTAAATGAGGATATATATCCTTTGAGCCTTTTTCTAAAGTTTAAAGATAAAATAAAAAACAATTACAACATTAAAAGACAACATTTACCTCCTAACATTTTCCTAATGATGTTAAAACATTCTATCCATTATTCAAGGCTGAAATAGTGGATTAGACAAATAAGAACATGCTTCCATAAAGCAACTACGGGCACTTCAAAAATAAGATTTAGTTTGTAGTGAATACAATGAACAGATATACCTTTGTCCTATTTAAAAAAAAAATAATCTATAAGAGGTCAGTAGCCACCAAAAGGCTAATTAAAATGTTAATAAAAATCCCATGCAACTTTCTTCCCTTGGGCCAGAATAATTTTGAGGTAATATGCAATTTAATTGCACTTACATTGGAAGAAGTTCCTTAAACCAAAGATATCAACATCAACATTAGAGTAGTACCTCAATTAATATATAGAAAACTTGGCCAGTTGCTTTAAAGAGTCAGGCTGCAGATTTTTAGAATGTCCACAAGAAGAAAGATGACCTCCGAAATCCTGTCTAAGAAACACATCTTCCTCTCAACAAGTAAGATTCAAGTTTTGAGGAACCCGTCTTCAGAGAGGAGTTAAAACAGGAACACTTTACCTGTCTAGCAAGTACCAGAGGGTCGTGGCAGAGATCATAAAAAGGAAGAGAAGAGGGATTTGGGCCAGTATGTTCCCCAGCCATGAGAGAAACTTGTCACCAGTAAATTCCTGAGTTCCGGACATGTGGCAGAAGTTTTATTTTTCCTTTCGGATTTGCTTTTCCTGTCCTGGTGGAAATCCTCTGGTAATCATTAAGGATCCTACTTTACATCCAAAAACCTCATTAGAAACAAGGACCACAGTAATCAGTTTGATTTTAGGAGCAAGAGAGTGGAAACAATGTTTCCCTGGCCTCCTGGTGTCCATCTCCCTTCAGAAGAGGTACAAAGCGCGGCTCATAAAGGGCTCTCATTATTTACAAGGAAGCCAACAATTTGTAGGGTTTTCTGTACTAGCCTTTGAGATCTGTGATTGATTAGACTTGAGGAGGCTATGAAAGAATATGATTCAAGTAAATTGAAATTTTTGTTAAGGCACAGATGAAGGTGAACTGGGAGTTTTATTTTTAAACTAAAGCCCTAGAGTCTTAATAACATATGCAGTAGTTATTATTTAAGTACCCTCTGCCTCTTCGGTCCTTCCCAGCAAAGCTGGAAGAACTTTAAAAAGCATGTAATTTCCATTTTACCCCATGGGTCCACGTCTCTTGGTCAGTTTGGAAATCAAGCCTAAAACAACAACCAAAGAAAGTTTGAATTTACATCTAGGATAAGAAACAGGTTTCCTATTTCCTGCCAAATCCAATCAATTAGAGAGTGGCTGTCTGCAGTTCTGGGTTGAGCAGAATGGCAAAACACAGTGGGTCACAACAGTGCTGAAGAGAGCAGGATGGATTTTTTATGTTTACAGTAGGCTCCGAGAGGAACTGTGACAGCACTTCTAAGCATTTGCTGACTCAGATGAAGACATTCAGGCAACGATGGAGACAGATGATTGTTTCAGGGAATTATGATGGAGGAAAAATAAAACTTCCACAGCAAGAAGGGAGAAAACATAAAATATGTATGTGCGTATAACACCTCAAGAGTAAATCCATTCATTCATTCATTCAATATTTGTGTGCTTATTAATATTAATAATATAATAATTTATATAGTACATATAATATCAACATATTTAATGTTTAAGATATTATTGCAGTAAGCATAAATTACAAAAATAATGTATATTTTATGTTTTATATGACTAATAAATTAATAAGCATTTATTGAGTGCATCATTCCAGGTGTAGTGATAGAGGAAACAAATCAAATTTCCAACTCTCATATTCCACATGAGGAAAAGACCTAAAGAAAAACTCAGAAAGATGAGGAAGAACCAACAAAGGAGACTGAAAAGAAGCAATGAGAGAGAGAGGAAAACCACAAGAAAGGAGTAACAAACATATAAGCCAAGCAAGGAAAGTGTCTCAAGGAGGGAGTGATCAACTGTGTCAAATGCTGCAGTAGATCAAATGAGGTGAGCACTGGAAAATGATCATTGACTCTGGCAACGTAAGTCACTAATGATCTTGGTAAGAATGACTGTGGTGGAAATGTAGGGGAGAATTAGCCCAACTGGAGTGGGCTCAAATTCCCATGGGAGGAGAGGAAGTGGAGGCAGTGAGTGTATACAACTCTTTAGCAGTGTTTATTGTAAGGGGAATGGGTGGGAGCTGGGAATGATGGTGGTAGGGAGAGATGAAGGTTTGAGTGGTCAAGGGATGATCTAACGAAGACTATACTGATGACTCAAAAGTGGGAGAGAAAACCACAGAACCCAAAGGCTGGAGGAGACACTTGAGGATGGGGACCAGACCCAGTGCCAAGAGGAAGGGGGGAGGGCATGAGTTGGAGGAAAAATAACCCTTTCATAGTGGTTGGAAAATAAGGCAGAGGATGTGAGTACAAGATGGTTTGATAGGCTTTGTGGGGAGAACGTGTGAAAGTCCTCTTCTGGTGGCTGCTCTTTTCTCAGTGAAATAAAAAGCTAGATCATCAGCTGAGAGTAAAGAGAAGCAAGAAAATTGTAGCAATGCAACAAAAATGGAAATGAGAGAGTGAGAATTAAATAGATCAGGGAGATAGAATAGAATTGCCAAGCGGTAGTGCCAGGGGTCCTCTTGAGGGTAATAATCATAAATTTAAAATGAGATTCAGTCAGCTGATACTGAATAAGTACCTCTCATTTTTAAAATGCCCACTTGTCTTCCAATAACGTTGTTGGGAAAAGATACTAAGCTAGATTTTTAAATTTAAAAGTAATGGCCAGAGGAATATCTATAAACTTGATTGATTAAATTATAGTATTATATTAAAGATAATTTCCTTATTTTGATTTTACAGTGGTTGTGGAAAAGAATTGCTTGGTTTTTAGAAAATTCACAGTGACATATTTGGGGGGAAAGGGACATCATGTCTGTAACGTACTCTCAAGTGGTTCAAAAAAAGAATAATGTATAAGCATAATATTAAACATACATATAAATATGTGTATATATACATGATATATGTGTATATTTACATGATATATATCATGTATATATATGCATATAAACTTAGAAGACAGGGAGAGTAAGAGCAAGACAGAGAGAGACAGATTAGAGCAAATACAGCAAATGTTGATAATTTGGGGGAACCTGAATAAAAAATATCTAAGATTTCCTTAGAGTATTCTTACAACTTTCCTGTAAGTTCCAAATTATCTCAAAAGAAGAAAGACTGGCCAACCATTTTTCAGATCTGTATTGAAATGAAATACATTTGAAAAATTACGAAAATTTTTAATTTTATCTTGATTCCTCCATATAGTCTTCTAATGTCATGATTTAGAAATTTTGAATAACTGTTTAGAATTTGTATTTGAGGAAAACGTGAAGGCAAGGCTGATGCTAGTTTATTTTGCATCTGTGTCTCAAAGCCTTAGGGAAATCCGCCATTGAGTTGTAAATTTCCATTATAAAGAAAGCACATGGTTACACTAGGTGTGTAGACCTCTCTATATTTACATTTCCCCCTTCACTGTGCAACATATGAGCATCTTACTCAATACAAAAGTCCATGAAACATTGTTTCTTTCTCCTACTCCCTTTCCACATTAAGTCCACCAGAAAATACTGTTGCTTTGATCTCCCATATCCATCCCGAATTCCTTACCTCAGTCTTCCTCTCTGATTGTCACTCTGGTCTGTGTCCCCACCATCAGTCCCCTGCAGACCTGCTCTCACTATTGCTTCTCCCTGCAATTCATTTTTGACGCAGCAACCAAGGGCATGTATTTAAAGTCAGTCTTGTCTAAAGATAGCTCTGTATGTTAGCCACACGGGAACCGGAAAAGAAAAAAAAGATGTTCATGTCATTAAAAAAATAATAATATGAGGTCAGTCATGTCTAAATGTTTAAAATATTGCAATGTTCCTAGAATTTTCTGGACTTTGCATATGCCTCCAACATCTCTCTCTCTCTCTTCCCTGTCATTCCACAGGCTCCAACCACACTAAACTTTCCACAGCTCCGAAATAAGCCATATCTGTTCCTAGATCAGCAATCTTGGACTGCTCTTCTGGAGCTCTCTCATCTCAATATTTTTTCAGCAAAGATTTATGAAGCATCTCCTATGTGCCAAGCACTGTTGTAGGCCTTGGGAGTTACCACAATGAAAGCAGCAATGTGGCCTTTTCGCAGGCTTAGCTTCGAGTCATGACAGACTCAGGATTTGTAGAACCTTAAGTGAATATAATTTGGCAGACCCTCTCTAAGAAAAATAACCTACAAGTCATGGAAGCAAAATTAGCTACAGTAGTCAATACTTATTTGGAATAAGAGGAAAAATTTCAACCACTTTCTGGGCGTTGGAAATTCAGGCCCCTTTTTTCTAAGATATCTGTTAGCAGATTGCTACATATGCCTACATGCTAAGGCTTCCGGATGGCAGTGGCTTTCCCCTCTTCACCCTGAATACTCCATAGCTTCTAGAAACTTCCTGCATTTACAAGGGCTCCAGGCAAGACAGGGGCTCTGAAGCTCAACCTTCATTGACATCATGGGAAATTCGCCTCTAATCTATGAACAAGACAGATAACATACAATTATACCAAAAAATATTCCCAGACAGTCTAAGTAATAAAACAATTTAAAAGCAGGCAATGTGATACAAAACGAATGGGCAGGCAGTATTGAATATAGCGGCAGTGAAGTCCTTAAAGTTGATTCCAGAGTAAAGATCATACAAAGCCAAACACCTGTCAAACACCTGACAAAGGTCAGTTTCTTTGGTTTCTTGACTACTTCTCTTGCAGAGAATTTCCAGAAGGGATTATATGGAAGGGTAGCAGAAGGCTATGTTGCACTTATAATACAAAACTGTTTTATATCTTAAAAAAGAGCCATTAATTTAGTTTTCAGAGAAAAGAAGGATTTTGCCATGAGAGAAATAAAACTAATAAGGGAAAGTAATCAAGACCAGCAACAGTGACTTTTCCTTTGAAATGGTGGCGCAGATCATCTTGTAGAGTATGTAAGGCATATGAACCTACCCCAAGCCCTTTTGGAAGTTGTCTTCAAAGTCCAGGGTCTCTATTTAAATAGAAGTGTCTAGTGTGGTATCTTAGAGAAATGAATGAAAACAATGAAGAGGGAGTTCAATTTTAACAGAAGACAAAGAGCTAAAGAAAATGAAAAAAATTAAATTCTCAAGTACCACATCTTAAATGCCAAAGACCCATAGGCCATGTATCAAGTTACTAAAAGGTACGGTCATTCAGAATCAGAGAGAAAAAAAGATGGTCAGTAGCATCGTACTGTCTCAATCTGGGATAAGGAAAGAGGTAAACACTCTAAATGTTTCTAAACTTTTATTGAACCACTTCTTTTAATCTTCTTGAAATTGAATTTTGTCATTTTACAAGAACTCTACTTAGCTCAAAAAGATTATTTTAACAAAAGAGTATTTCAATTCAGGAGTTTAGAGAAATTAGTCAGATGGAGTTGGCTGTCTTAATGACCAGGCTGGCTTTCATCTTCACTGAGATAATGTGCACAGACTCTCAGGAACAGAGAGCTTTTCCCCACTGCTCTTTCAAATGCTTCTGTTAGAGAAACTCAGAGAAAAGGACGCAGTCTGGCTGCTGAGAATTTCTGTAATGGAATTCCTTCCATCAGACCAGTCATCTTTTGTGAGGGTGTGAAGGGTAGGGGCCTGGTTAATTTCCTTTTATTTTAAGATATAGACAAACTGAGGGTTGCTAGAGGGGCGGTGGGGAGGGAGGGATTACTGGGCGAAGGACATCAAGGAGGGCAATGATATGATGAGCACTGGGTGTCATATGCAACTGATGAATCACTGAAGTCCACCTCTGAGACTAATAATATACTATGTGTTAATTAAGTTGAATTTAAATTAAAAAAAGTTTTTAAGATTTTGTTTATTCATTTGACAGACAGAGATCACAAGTGGGCAGAGAAGCAGGCGGGGTGGGGGTGGGGAAGCAGGCTCCCTGCTGAGCAGAGAACCTGATGCGGGGCTCACCCCAGGACCCTGAGATCATGACCTGAGCCAAAGGCAGAGGCTTAACCTACTGAGCCACCCAGGTGCCCAATAAAAAATTTTTTAAAAGATATAGAGCTATGGTCTAAAAAGAAAAAGAAAAATCTGTAAACAAATCTGTGTATGATATAAAGAGTATGTCTCTCTTCCCATTTCATGCACAGTCCTTCTCTCCAAAGGTAACTGATGAGAACAGTTTCTTACAGATCCTTCAGGGAGAAGGGGAAAGATACACACGCACACAAATTTATACACATATATGTGTTTAATGTTTTACACAAATTATATTATATACCAAAAAGAGTTTGAAACTTCACATTTTTTAACTGTTGCCAAATTACCTTTCAAAGAAGTCGTATATTTTGTTTTCCCACCAGTAGTGTATGAGTGTGTCTATTTCTTCGTACCCTCCCCAACATTGGATAGCAACCTTTTTAATTTTGTCAATCTGAAAGGTGAAAAAGATCACCATTTTTGGCTTTTGTTGACTTTAATTAGGAATGAAAGTGAGTATGTTTTCATGTTTTTGGCTATTTACATTTCTTTTTCCATTAAGTATTTATCACCTTCGTGTGTTTTTCTACATATATTTGTATGTTTTTCTGCATTCATTTCCTTTCATGTGGTCATTTGCATAAACCATTTGGAAATTTAGAAAAATCACCATTTGTAAATTTATCTGTTACAAATACTTTCCCAAATTAGTCTTTTTAAATTTATTTTTTTTTTATAAAATTATGCTTAGAATCTTCCTGCAAGTATAATTTTTTTTAACTTTTATGGCTTTGGTGTTTGGTGTCCTGCTGGAAAGCTTCCCCGTAACAAGATGGTATATAAATTTATTCAACTTTTCTTTTAGTAATTTTATTATGTTTTTAAATCTTTGATGTACTTAGAAACAATTTTGTATTATTTATTCCAAATTTATTCATATTATTTTTTCCAAACTGTTAGCAAAATTTTCCAGTGTTATTTATGAATCTTTCCCCCTTCCACTGATATGATATGGCACCTTCATAATATGTTAATTTCCCATAAATTGTTGCACCAATCACTGGATCCTTTATTATGTTTCCTAGGTGTATTTCTTTGCTGGTACTAAACTCTTTTAGGGTTTTTTTTTTAAGATTTTATTTATTTATTTGACAGACAGAGATCACAAGTAGGCAGAGAGGCAGGCAGAGAGAGAGAGAGAGAAGCAGGCTCCCTGCTGAGCAGAGAACCTGATGCGGGGCTCGATCCCAGGACCCTGAGATCATGACCTGAGCCGAATGCAGAGGCTTTGAGCCACCCAGGTGTCCCACTCTTTAGGTATTTTAACTTAATTACACATTTTATTATCTGGTAGTCCAGTTTTCTTTTATTACTTTCCTTTTCCAGGATTGTCCTTTTTCTATTTATATGTTTACTTTCACAAATTTACTCTGTAACATTTTGTCTAATCCCGCCACCAACCTTTCCGTGTTTTAATGAGACTGAATGGCTTAATTATTAACAATAAATTAACATTAATTGATCAGTTTTCTTATCTACCCATAAATGAGGTATCATTTCCTTTATCAATGTCAATAGTTTCAAAAATGTACTCATAAAAGTCTTACAAATTCTATACATTTCTCATTCTGTATTGGTCTTTCTGTAACCATTGTGATGGGATCTTTTCTTTCTTTTTATCTAACATGTTACTGTTTCTGTTAGAAAATGTCCTGACTTTTGTACATTAATTTGAAATCAAACATCTTGCTAAAATTTATTAATTCTAAGAAGGTTATTTTTATGTGGTTCTTTTTTTTTAAGATTTTTTATTTATTCATTTGAGAGAGAGAGAGAGACAGAGGGAGCACAAGCAGGGGCAGAGGCAGAGGCAGAGGGAGAGGCAGAGGCAGAGGGAGAAGCAGACTCCCCACTGAACTGGGAACCCGATGTGGGACTCCGTTCCAGGACCTGGAGATCATGACCTGAGCTGAAAGCAGATGCTTAAACATCTGAGCCACCCAGGCGCCCCTTGTGTGTGGTTCTTTAAAATTTGCAAGGTAGACAATCATCTCACCTACAAATGATAGGTTTTTTCCCCTGTTTTCTCTTTTCTTTTTTCCTTCCAGTGTTTATGCTTCTTATTTGTTTCTCTTGTTTAATTTGTATTCACTATTACTTCCTGAAAAATATTAATAATATTGTTAATCCTGGGAATCCTTGGGCTTCATCCTGATTTTATTTTGAATGTTTATAGGGTTTCTCCATTAAGTACTTTCGTTATGCTGGGTGTTTGTCAAGTATCTTTGTTTGAATAGGATAAAATTGATAATCAGTTCTCCTCTTTTTAGGCCAATGAGTAATTATATTAATTAATTTTCTAATGTGTAAGCATCTTTGCATTCTTGGGATGAACCTCACCAGGTCAAGAAGTAAGCATTCCTTAATTGACTACTTAATGATATTTGCAAAATGTTAGAAGATATTTGTATCTTGTATTTTAGGGCAGCGTGTGCATTTTGATATCATTTTTCTTCTGAACTCATCATGAAAGTTTTTTCTTTCTTTCACTATTCACTGAAATATATATTTTTTTTATTTTACTTAAGTAAGCTCCACACCCAATGCACGGTTTGAACTCACAACCCTGAGATCAAGAGTTACATGCTCTAACAACTGAACCAGCCAAGTACCTGCCACTGAAATACTTTTAAATCAGGTTGCAATTATCTATGAAACTATTTGAACTGATTTTTCAGAGTGTACTGTTGTTATGTTTTGCATAAATTTAGTGTGACATTTTATTTACCAGAAGATCTCAGTAAAAGTGTAAATTTTCAGGAAGTTGTAGTTTGAGATTTTTTAAAAAATCATCATTTTAATATCTGTGGGCTCTGTGTTAATCTCTTTGTCATTCTTTTTTTTTTTTTAAGAGTTTATTTATTTGAGAGAGAGAGAGTGAGAAAGAGAGAGCATGAGCTGGGTGAGGGGCAGAAGGAGAAGCAGACTCCCCACTGAGCAGAATTCAGGCAGCCTGACATGGGGCTTGATCCTAGGACCCTGAGATCATGACCTGAGCCGAAGGCAGATGTTTAACCAACTAAGCCACCGAAGTGCCCCTCTTTTTCATTCCCGATCATGACAATTTAACTTCTTTTTCCTTTTTCTTGGTTACTTTACCTAAGAATGTGTTCATTTTTTTGGTCTTTTCCATGAACCAACTTTTGATTTTGTTAATTTTCTTTATTTCCTCTCTTCTATGGGATCTATTTTGCTTTTCCTTTAGGTTCTTAATGCGGAATATTAGGCATTGATTCCAGATTTCTTCTTTTCAAATATCAAGCATTTAAAAGTGTAAGTTTCCTTCTTAGCACAGCTTTATCTCATAAATTCTGCTTTGTTGTCTTTTAAATATAATTCATTCTATTGTTCCAATTTTTGTATATGTGCTGCTGAAGTGAGCACAATATAATTCATTCTAAAGTATTTTCTTATTTCCCTTATTTTCCCTAGTATTCTTTGAGTTTATCCTGTTTGGGATTTGCTGATCTTGAATCTATAAATTTATGACTTTCAACACATTGGAGAAGTTTCAGCCATTTTTTCCTCAGCCACTTTTTTCATGCCTCTTTAACTCTTGTACTGACTCTCTGGGACTCTACTTAGGTGCTAGGTCTTTCGCTATTGTCTCACTCGTTCGTGAGAGCTGAAACGATTGGTTTGTTTTTTCTCCCCAATCTTTTTTCTCTCTATTCTTCAGGTTGGATAATTGCTATTGATTTACCTTCAAGTTTACAGAATTGCTCCTCTTTCTTCTCAACTCAACTTGTGAGTCTATCAGTAAGTTTCCTCTTTAATTAATTTATTATATTATCCTTTCAAATTTTCCTTTTATTTCCTTTTTATAGACTCTACTTATTTGATGAGACTTCCTCTCATTCCATTCTTTTTAGGAGTGTGTCTCTACATCACGTTGCATAGTTAGAATATATAATAGTTGCATGAAAGTCCCTGAGTGTTTCACTACCTAGGAACATCTTGAGGATGACAGTGGTTCATTCTCTTTTTCCCTGAGAGTTAGACACATATTCTTGGCTCTGTGTATATGGAATAATTTTCTATTGCATCCTGGTCATTGCGAAAGTTATGTTGTGTAGACTATAGGCCCTGTTGTAATTCTCCAGAGAAAGATATATGACTTAAACAGTAAGTTCGGTCTCATTTCTGTGAGTGGGGAATTCCAATCTCAGTTCAGTATTTTGAGATTCTGCTAATCATTTTAAGGTCTGGCCCATGCATTCATGGGTTGGTATGAGAATTTTTCGAGTGGTCCAGTTTTCAGATCAGATCTTTTAAAACCTTTGTTTGGGTCTTTCCTGTGTAGACATTGTTCCAGGGAGGCATTATTCCAGGGTGAAGGTGAGACTTGTGCATATGGCTCAAAGCTCAGCTCCATTCTTGAAGGCTTTGCTATGTGCAGGTTGATCAGCAGTGAGGCTGATACCTGTGTAGGATCGTGAACCCGGGCGGAAAAACTCTTCTCCTTGCCAGGACTTGCCTTCACACGACACCCTTCAGCTTGTGGCGGCCCCTTCCCCTGATTTCCGTGGGGCCTATTCTTAGAGCAGGGACACAAAGGAAAGGTAAGTTCATAAATAAATGAGAAACTCATGCCCTGTGGCACATTTCACTCAGTTTTTGCTCTTTGACCATGTATCTGCTTCTGTTTCTTTTGCTCTTCAGAGGTTTTTCATTGTGATGGGTGGGAGAGATGGGCTATCGTGAGATTATTTCTTGAGATTTTTGCATTTGTTCAAAGATAACCTTTGCCTCAGTGACTCCTGGTTGGCTCAGTCGGTAGAGCCTAGGATTCTTGATCTCAGGGTTGTGAGTTAAGCCCCACATTGAGTATAAAGCTTAGTTAAAAATAAAAAAAAATAGAAAGATACCTTTACCTTTGTGTTTATATAACAAGGCTTGCATAAAATTTTTTATTAACTCTTCCTTCAGAACTCAGTAAAGATCGTGTCACTGTAAAATCTGAGGAAATCTGAAATTTCCTGAATATAACCTTTAAAAAAAAAAGATTTTATTTATTTATTTGAGAGAGAGAGAGCACAAGCATAGGGAGCAGCAGGCAGAGGGAGAGGCAGGATCCCTGCTGAGCAAGGAGCCCGATGTGGGACTGGATCCCAGGACCCTGGGATCATGACCTGAGCCGAAGGCAGATGCCTAACTGACTGACTATATTCAGGTGCCCCTGAATATAGCCTTTTTATATTTATACTTTTTTGTCCTTTATAATTTTTTGTCCTTTAAAGTTCAGTAAGTTCTTCAGAATATCCCTTGCCAATGAACACCCTGTATCAGTTTTTCCAAGAATTTAAAGGTCCACCCTGTGGGTCTTTTAATTCATAGTTTCAGTTCTTTATTTTTCTCATAAAAATACTCATTATTCTACCTTGGAATACTTTTTTGTACTCTACAGTTTAGTTTATCTTATTTGCAGATACTGAAGATCTTCATATGGGATTGACTTTTGTTCTCCACATCGTGACCTGTCCTCTAACTGCTTTAATCTTTGTTGCTTTTATATAAAATCACTGTGACAATCTCAAACCTTTCCTCCATTTCAGAAACTCTATGTTTGACATGCCTATCCTAATCTTTACTCATTCTAATTTGTTCATTACTTCTGTATTAAGCACCTTGCTTGTTTCCTTAGCCCTGAAGTCTCCCATTTCATCTTTCTGTTATTTTGTTATTTTATTTTGTATCTCTCTCTCTCTCTCTTTTTTCCCCCAAAATCATGTTCTGCTTAATTCTTTTAGGTCAGATCTTTCCTGGTGTATGCATTGGGTTGAATTGTGTCCTGCCAAAATTCATGACAACCTGGAACCTCAGAATATGACCTTATTTGGAAATAGGGTGTTTGAAGATATAATTAAGCCAAGAATTGGGATAAAATAATGCTGGCTTAGAGAGGGTCTTGAATCCCATGAGACTGCCTTATTCAAGACAGAAAAAGATGGACACAGGGAAAAAGGAAGAAGGCCATGTAAAGATGATTGCAGAGGTTGGAGTAGTTGTTCTATGAGCTAAGGAATGCCAAGGATTGCTGGCAACCACCAGAAGCTAGGAGAAAGACATGGGAGAGTTTCTCCCTCAAATTCCAGAAAGAATCAACCCTGATGACACTTGATTTTGAACTCCTGGCCTCCTTCAGTATGAGAGAATAAATTTGTTTGTTTTTTTTTTTAAAGCCACCAGTTTATAGTAATTTGTTATAACAGTACTAGGAATTGGCATTTTTGGTGGTGGAGATAAGATGCTTCAGTAACAAAGTCTAAAAATGTGGAAGTGACCTTGGAATTGGGAAATGGGTAGAGTCTGGAAGAATTTTCATAGACAAATCTAGGTGCCCAGCAGTACCTGGGTGGCTCATGTGATTGAGCATCCGACTCTTGGTTTTAGCTCTGGTCATGATCTTGCAGTCATGAGATCGAACCCTATATTGGCTCCATGCTTAGCATGGAGTCCACTTCAGATTCCCTCTCCCTCTCCTTCCTGCTCTCTCTCACTCTCAAATAAATAAGTAAATAAATCAATAAATAAAATCTTTTTAAAAAAGAAAAACCTAGACCTTGAAGACATATAGAAGTATGAATGTTAAAGACGATCCAAGGAAGGCTCAGATGGAAGTAAAGAGCATGGTAGACAAAGCTTCTATCATCTTAGAGAATACATCTATCGCCATGAACAGAATATTGGGTAGAAACATGAACATCAAAGTTGCTTCTGGTGAGGTCCCAGGAGGAAATGAGGGCTATGTAATTGTCAAATGGGAGAAAGATCGTTCTTGTTATGGAACACCAGAAACTTTGGCTGAGTTATGTTCTATAGTTTGCTGAAAAGCAGAATTTATAAGTGATGAACTTGGATATTTAGCTGAGGATAATTCTAGGCAAAGTGTGTTAGGTTCACCCTAGTGTCTCCTTGCTCAAGCTGATAGTCAAATGTGAAAGGAAAGAGATAAATCGAGAAAGAAACCATTCAGCAAAAAAGAACCAGAATTTGAGGATTTGGAAAATTCTCAGGCTACCTAGAGATTATACTCTAAAGGCAGTACCAAGGATTCTGGAAAACCTTTTCTTGAATGGATTAGGTATGTAACTCATGGATCAAATCAACCATCCCAACCAAAACTTGGAAAGATCTGTGGAGGACTGTCTTGTATGACGGCATAGACTGCTGTGAATTATGTGGGAGACTAACAAGGCTTCTGAGAATGTTATACCTGCAGAAACTCTACCAACCTTGACTAAAAAGGGACAGAGATGGGGCAAAATGAAGGAAGGAAGGCTGTCATAACTGATAAGCAGCTTGGCTGCAAATATACGCTAACCTTCAAGAAAACAAACTGGTTCCAAGGGCAGAGCTACAGATACAAAGACAGAAGCCAGAGAGGCTAAGGCCACTGCTATAGGCCCAGAAGGCAAGCATCAAGCCATAGATGATTATTCCCAGGCCTTGAATCTAATGGAATTTGCTCTGCTGGGTTTCAGACTTGCTTGGAACTACTGGCCTGTTTTTTTTTTTTCCTTCCAATTTCTCCCTTGGGAATGGTAATGTCTATCCCATGCTTGACCTATCATTATATTTTGAAAGCAGGTAACTTGTCTGGTTTCATTGGTTCACAGATAGAGAAGATGGCCCAGGATTGCCAGCAATCACCAAAAGCTCATTCTCACTGTGAGAGAATAAATTTCTGTTGTTTCAAATCTCCTAGTTTCTGGTAATTTGTTATGGCAGCCCTAGAATAACCCTAATGCAGTGTGCAATTTACTGTTATCTCCTTGGCCTTGGTGGGTTTTTTTTAATGATGTATTTCATCCATTAGAATTTTTTTTATACTAATTCCTTTTTAAATGATTATTATTTTGTGGTCCTAAACAATTTTGGTATGTTCTTCTTGTCTTCCTTCCATGTTACTGAGACCAAATTTTTTATTCCATAGAGTTTCGGTACAAATACCCTCAATTCCCTCATTATGCACGAATGGGAAGAATTAAGTCCAGCTATGAACAATCTCAGATAGATGACCTTGCCTATGTGCTCTCTTATATCATTGTTAGAAATCCACTACACATGAAAATGGGCTAAAGGCTTCAGTGAGTATCTTTTGACTGATAAACAGATGGCTAAAATAAAAATGACTAAGTTGGCAAGGATCTAAAATAATCAGAAATCTCATAAATTGCTAATATAAACTAGTTCGACCATCTTGAGAAATTGTTTGGCAGTATCCACCCGCCAAACCTGAATCATGCATATATTCCATGACCCAGCAAGTCAACTTCTAGATATATACCCAACATGGGTATTATACTCATGTGCTCTCCAAATGTATTCAGGTGTTCATTAAAAGACATGTATAAAATATGCTCATAGTACTTCCACACTGGAAACTCTTCAAATACCTCAACTATAAATTGGGGGAAAATGTGATATGCTAGCATAATGAAATACAGTATAGTAAAAAGAATGAACAAACCGAAACTACAAACAATGTTGAGCAAAAAATAGATAATATGTTATGGACTAAATGTGTTCACCCAAAATTCATACATTGAAGTCCTAACTCCCATTGTGACTGAATTTTGGTCTTCTGAGTCAATTAACTTTAGAAGAGGTTATAAGCCTGGAACCACAACCTGACAGGATCAGTGTCCTTCTATGAGGACACACTAGAGAACTTGCTTTCTCTCTGCCATGTGAGAGCACAGCAAGAAGACAGCCATCTGCAAGCTCAGAAGAGAGCTTCCCCCAGAAACTGAGTTGGCTGGAACCCTGATCTAGGACTGCCAGACTCCAGCACTGTAAGAAAGTACATTTCTCATTTCTGTTGTTTAAGCCAGCAAGTCTACTGTACTTTTTTTTTTTTTCCTAGCGGCCCAAACAGATTAACAGAGAATCAACTGCTTGAATTCTCCATTTATATGAAGTTCAAAAACAGGCAAAACTAATCTATGGAATTTGAAGTTAGAATAATGATGCTTCTGGGATGAGTAGGACATGACTAGAAGGGGGGCCCTGGGAGACCTCAGAGGCACTAGCAACATTCCATTTCTTGACGCAATTGTGCAGATGTCTTAACTTTGCGAAAATTCATTGAGACGAACACTTACAACTTACAAATTTTTCTAAATGTGCGTTACATAAAAAATATTAGAAAAAATTGGTTTGCTTTTTTTTTTTCTTTTTTTTTTTTTTAAGACTTCAGGGCCTTAGTTCACTCCCAGTCAGGCCGCAGAGTTGGGGGGTTTGTTTCTTGTTGCTTTTTTTCTTTTTTAACATGGAACTACTCTTAGATACAGCTTCTTCTTCCCCACTCAGCAACTTCAAATAGAGATTCCGAGACCTTCAATTCCCTTACCCTATTTTACCAGCTGTAATTCGCAGTCTCCTCCCACTCAGGTTTTTTTGTTTGTTTGTTTGTGTTTAACTGTAAGACATTGGTTCATAGTAAAGAAAACTGATTGGTTTCACCTGCAGTTCTCCAAGGGTCTCTTCCCTCAGAGGATTTTATCTCATTTTTCTCATTCAGCATCCTTGATACTAGGTCCCTAAACACTTTCGAGAGACCAATTAGTTTGGATGATTATTATAAATTTTTCGGACTTTACCAAGCTCACCTCCCGGGGTGAGCCCTGGGGAACTTGCCTAACTCTGGCGTGCTGGGGCATAGCAGTTCAGATTTCGGACTCTCAAAGGATTTACGAGCTGCCATTTTTTTCGTTCATTTTTCTTCAAATTGTAATGACTATGTAGGAGTGGAGGAGGGAGGGAAGAGTTGAAGATCAGTGATATTTTTTAGGGTAGAATTCATGTTCTCTTCCCCTGCAGCTCATGGGATGGATGGAGGAAGGAATCTTCACAACGCCTGTTACATTCTACCTCTCTTTCTCTGGCTTGGTTATGTATCTATTTATTTGACTCCTGCTGCCATACTGAAATGTTCTTTCATTCATATTTGCAGTTGCTGTTTCAAACTTATTTTTAATTTTTTAATTAATTAAAAAATTAGATTCATTGTTTATGCACCACACCCAGTGCTCCATACAGTTCATGCCCTCCTTAATACCACAACCACTTTGTCAAAGTTGTCGAAATTTTTAATAAAAACTCCTGATCAGAATTGACCCCAAGTGTTAGGTAGTGGAATTCTACCAGTTCGGATCCAAGAGAGAGTAAGAGTGTCTCCCTTTCCTCAAAGCTCATTTAACCACTGCATTTTAAATTCTTGAAGACAATGCCCTTTTCATTTACTCTTCATTGCCCTATACCCACTGCCAGCACCCTGGACAATGTCTAGTTCTAAATAAACATTTGTGAATGAATAAAGTAATTAATTAATGATAATGGAATCATAACAAATAACATGTAAATATAGTATGCTCGTGTTAGACAAAGAGAAAGAGAAGAAACATCTCTCAACCATTTCTTCACACTTTGAAATTGTACCAAAGAGCAAACTAAAGCATTTAATGCAAGTTAGAAAAACCCAAGAAGAGAAAATAATTTTAAAGGATGACACCAGAGGGGTGCCTGCGTGGCTCAGTAGGTTAAGCCTCTGCCTTCGGCCCAGGTCATGATCTCAAAGTCCTGGGATGGAGCCCTGCATTGGGCTCTCTGCTCAGCAGGGAGCCTGCTTCCCCCTGCACCTCTGCCTACCTCTCTGCCTACTTGTGATCTCTCTCTCTCTCTGTCAAATAAATAAATAAAATCTTTAAAAAAAAAAAAAGGATGACACCAGAATTAAATGGAAAAGGACAAATAAAGAATAAGTTGATAAAAAAAAAACAACAACAACATAACCTGACTCTTTAAAAAGGCCACAAATGAAAAAACACATTTATGCCTCATTAGGAGAAGATTAAAAACAATAACCCTATATTAATACATTTTTTAAAATCTTAGTATTTTTCAAATATTAGGATACTTTTCCAGTAAATCACCCATGTCCAAAACTACTCCAGGAAGATAAAGAAAACGTGAACTTGTCACACTATCCCCACCCCCTGCCAAAGGATATAGATTTCAGGTGATTTCATAACTGAGTTATTTCAAGTCCTCAAGGAATAAATAATTGTTCTGCCTTTTAAGTGTTTCCAGATCATAGAACAAGAAGTATCATTTCCAAGTGTATTTTATGAGGTTAGCATATTGATACCAAAACTTGGCCAGAAAGACATTAAAATAGCTAATGCTTATAAAGAGCTTTTTGTATAATGAGCTCAATTGCAAATATTCTAAGAATATACATTCATTGGATTCTCACAAAATGCTTATGAAATAGATACTATTATTATTGCCTTTTACAGATAAGAAAATTTACACACAGAGAGGTTAAGTAACTTCCCTAAGATCCTGCAATTAGTAAATGGTGGAACTGCGATGGAACCCAAGTGAGTTGGTTCTAGAAGAAAAGTTATTGACTATATGCCTGCCTCTCACAGAGAACAGAAACTACAGGTCTTACCTCACTTATGAATGAAGATGCCACCATCTGAGATAAATTACTAGTATGTTAAATGATAAAATGTAGGATTTATTCAAAAAAATCAAAGCTAGGGTGCCTGGGTGACTTAGTCAGTTAAGCGTCTGCCTTTGGTTCAGGTCATGATCCCAGGGTTCTGGGATCGAGTCCTGCATCAGGCTCCCTGCTCAGCTGGGAGCCTTCTTCTCCCTCTCCCTCTGCCTGCTGCTCTGCCTACTTGTGATCTCTCTCTTTCTCTCTATCAAATAAATAAATAAAATATTTAAGAAAAAAATCAAAGCTAGATCAATAGTGTAAAAATTCTTCAATTCTTAAATTCTAGGTAAATGAAAATTTATAGGCAATAAATTCAATTAAAAAAGGACAAAAAAATCATGCATATACATATGTAGGAAAGAAGCAAAAATTCTCATTACTCATAGTATAGTACACACAAGAAAATAAAATGAAAAAAAAATAATGTAAGAATTTAGTAAAAAGGTCATTGAATAGATTTGGGTCCTGGGGACATGAGACCCAGGGTTTCAAAGCAGGAGTCCTTAATCTGTTGACTGCTCTCTTGAGTGATAAGGGTAAGGGCAGAATGTGGCCACAGATACTTTCTGTGCCACCTAAAATTACATTGGGCCATGAGATCATAGGTTACTGACTCCAAGAATAGACCTTTATACCTGCCCTTTGGGAGGCTGGGGACAAAAAATGATGTTCTGAGAAGTTGCAACAAAATTATATAATTTCATCTATGTGAGACAGCCTCTTTGATCTGCAAATGTCCCTTTGGCTGGCTGGAAGCTAAATCCCATTATTAAAGGTCCTTTCCTTTTGTTAGAAGCTTCTTGAAGGTGTTAGTGAAATACTTATGGTTATGACAGTTTACTAATTCTCAACAGGCATTTCTACCTTACTGCAAGTAATTTAGGGCAAGTATGTTGGCCTCTCTGGTCCTTAGTGTGCTTTTTTATAAAATGAGGAGGTCTGAATAAGAGAATCTAAGATTTTCTTCCAGCTCTAACATCTCATTCTAGACTCCTCAGATCCTTCCCATAGAGCCAGCACCAATGGCTGCCCTGGAGGGGAGGTCCTAAGGAGCAAAATGGTGGTGGGTTGGGGAGGAGACCTGACGCAAGGAGAGCTAAAGACAAACTACAAATCTTTCACAACTTTGTCTGAGATATGCCTTATAAAAGTATCTTTGCATATAATATATGAAACATATGTGCCAAGGTGGAAAACAGCTACATAAATAAAAAGTATGGGATGCCTGAGTGGCTCAGTCAGTTGGGCATCTGCCTTTGGCCAGGTCATGATCCCAGGATACTGGGATCAAGTCCCACACTGGGCTCCTTGCTCAGCAGGGAGTCTGCTTCTCCCAGTGCCTACTGCTCCCCCTACTTGTGTACTCGCTCTCTCTCTCTCTGACAGATAAATAATACCTCAAAAAAAAAAAAAAAGTATGCTAGAAGGCACTGATGGTCTTCAGTAAACCCTACTCCTTAAGGTATATCCTTTTGGCGTTCCAACCCAAAGCACTGAGGAATTTACTAGTTTCCTTCTTTTGGTAGGCTCTAGCCACTTCTATTTTTTTTTCTTGCTGTAGTAATTGTAGAAACACTGCCCATCTCAGGCTCTCAGACCTCATCAAGAACTGATACGTGATCCTAGGGGAAAAGTGCCCCAAACTGAGGGCTCCCTTCCTAAGTTACCTTTCTCCTGGATCTTGGCCCCATGGTTCCTCACCATTTTATCACATTCTCTTCCTTTGTTTTTCTGTTGTCACGGTGGAAATTTTGTTCCAAATCGTACAGAATGCTCTTTTTGATGGCCACTTTTTAATTCAAACTCCTAAGGTCTCTCCATCATTTAAAAAAAAATTTTCTCAACAATGATATAGGTGGATAAAATCTGCTGAGTGATCACAGAAGTCCCTTATAAATTTTATCTTAAAAGAGGTAAAAGGATTTTAAAATTACATTTCTAGTTCTCCCAGGTATAAATCAGGCAGAAACGTTTATTTTTCGGTCAGGATAACATGATCCTGTGTTCATTATATGATTGATTTTGTTCTGCCAACTAAAATTGATCTCCATAAATTTTATACCACATCATTGTCTTATAAAGGATACAATAGTTATTGTCAGGCAAAGGCAACCAAAGCATAAAATAATCCTTAACAGAAAGTTATTTAGAATCCCATTTTATCATGTGATGACCTTCCTGTCAGTGAGATAGTTAGAATGCACTGTTAAAAGTAAACCCTTTAGCAACAAATACCTGTGTTTGAGTTTTAGCCCTTCCACTGTCTGAGGCAAATTAATCTCTCCCTTTTAGTTTCCTCATTGGTTAGATGAGAATTACTATGTACTTAATCAGGGATATTTCAAGGGTAAATAAAACACTGCTTAGGAATAATTATTTCTTAGCATAGTAGTAATCATATTCATTATTAGTCATTAGGCTTAATCACAATTTTCTAACCCTGGTTCTACTGACATTTTGGACTAGATAACTCTTTTTCAGAAGGGATGTCCTGTATATTGTAAGATGTTCAGATCTTGGCCTCTGTCCCCCAGATGCCACCTGTACCCTCTCAAATAAAATATCTTCAGACATTGTCAAATGTTGCCTGGAAAGCAAAATTTTCCCTGGAGAGGAACTCTGTGCTGGCAAATCACATATATATAGGACAGTCATAATACTCAAGTTGGAAAAATGATAAATTCGAAGTTAGAATATATGAATTCATATCCTGGTTTTCCTTTTATTAGTTCTATGACTTCAGAGAATTCCTTGATTTCTCCTTATCTCAGTTTCCCCACTCTAGGTATACAGACACACACACACACACACAAACACACACATATGCACACACACACACAGGTACATGTTATATGATATGAGTGAATATATGTAGCTATTTAATACATGTGACAGTTCTTTTTATACTTAAAAGTACCGTACATGAATAAACTGTTAAAAAAAAAAAAAAAGCTCTGTTAAGCTGTAATCAGAATTACACTGGCATGGTAAAAAAATAAAAATTGCTGGTCTGTTGATGACCTACACCCTCCCCTCCAACTCTGAGGCCTTTTTTTCTTTTTTTTAAATTCCATACATCATCCAGTGTTCATCACAGCAAGAGCCCTCCTTAATCCCCGTCACCTAATTCACCCATCCCCTCACCCACCTACCCTCTGCAGTTAAAAACCTGGTTTCTCTCTCCCTCTCTTTTTTCCTCTTTGCTCATTTGTTTTGTTTCTTAAATTCTACAATGAGTCAAATCATATGTTATTTGTCTTTCTCTGACTAATTCTTTTTCATTTAACATTATACTCTGCTCCATCCCTGTTTTTGCAAATGGCAAGATTTCATTAATTTTTATGGATGAATAATATCCTATTGTAGATATATACCACCTGTTCTTTATCCATTCATTACCGATGGATACCTTGGCTGCTTTCATAATTTGGCTATTATAAATAATGTTGCAATAAATATATATTAATTAACTATATATAATTATATTAATTAATAAGTATACAAATTAATAATAATTTGATTAATAAATTAAATACATTAAAATATATCCAGTGTTTTGTCCATATTGGAATAGATTCCTGTTTCTTTTTTTTTTTAAATATTTTATTTATTTATTTGACAGACAGAGATCACAAGTAGGCAGAGAAGCAGACAGAGAGAGAGGAGGAAGCAGGCATCCCGCTGAGCAGAGATCCCAGGACCCTGAGATCATGACCTGAGCTGAAGGCAGAGGCTTTAACCCACTGAGCCACCCAGGTGCCCCTAGATTCCTGTTTCTTTAGTTGAGAACCAGATAAGGTGTTCAGTTCGTGTATAGAGGCTATGTTGTTTTTTGTTGGTTTTTTTTTTTTTGAAAGTACGCTTCATAACTGTATTAACCCTCCAGTTGGCAAAACACTCAATGAGGAGAGGCACAGGAGACAGGCTCAGGAAAAGTAAGAAAGAGGCTAAGCTTTGTGTTTCATTTCTTTTGTTCATTCTCAGGCACATACTCATTGTGTGGAACAATAAGGAACAGCACACACTGTTTATTTGTGTATTTATTATTCATTGACCTACACAGATCCTGTAAGCAACTCAATTGCTTTGATAGGATGCCTCTGGGTACTTCTCCACTTCCCTATGTTTTTGAACACACTGTTACTTATATCTGGATAATTTTTTCCCCCAATGTACTTAATGAGCTCCTAGATATCAGTATTAGTTTCCTAGGACTGCTTTAACAAAATACCACCTCTGGTCCCTTAAAACAACAGAAATTTCTTGTCCCACAGCTCCAGGCCTGAAGTCCAAAAGCAAGGTGTCAGAAAGGCCATGCTTCTTCTTAAACTTGTAGGGGAGAATTCTTCCTTGTTTCATCTAGTGATCAACCAGGGACAATAGTAAACAATGAATTGATACAACGAAAAGATGAAATTGTGGGGGTTTTTTGGTAAGGATAATAGTTAAAATATTGATATAATAATCCTGGAAAAATAAGAGAAAAGAATTCATGCTGGCTAATGTTGGCTTTGGGAATGGAATGTAGGGAAAGAATGCAAGAGATCCTGTACAGAAAAAAACGTTAGGACGTGAGAACTTACTATATGGACAGTAATAAAGAAGTCATTAAAGACCATTTGGATGTGGCAAGCCTAGATGAACTTGGGCAATGCTGATTCCATAAAATTTGTTGGGTCCCAGTAGCATGAGGATGTGAAGTGTCCCACAAATGGAGGGAAAAGTGGGTCTGCCACTGAAGAAACACACTGGACTAATTGATGAAGATTTGTTAGTTGTGTGCCATGAGACTAGAAGCCTCATGAAATTATAAAGAAGGATGGGTAAGCACAATCAAGGAAGAAATGGTAGGGAGATGAAAAGAGGAGAAAAGATGCTTTGTTCGGTAGATACACGGAGGAGAAAAAAGGATGGGAGAGACCAGTATTAGCACAGTGCTGTGGAACTGAGAAGTGAAAGTTCAGGAAATACACGTATTAGAAATTTTTTAAAAATCACAGGGCTAGAAATAATGGCTAAAATTCAAGAGGGTTTTCCGTAACAAGGGAAGAGGATTAGAGTGGGACAGCTCAGAGGTGAGAGGCTTGTCCACGTCCAGGATAAGGCTGAACCAGCAAGTGAGTGATTTGGATGGCCTATGAGCATCCTTGTCATTGAGGAGTACTAACCTGACCCTTTTTCTTTGAGACTTTAGCGTAATATTAATCACTCCCTGCTAGATGTGAAATTGTGCCTTAGCAATTTATCCGAGCTATTAAAGGGGGAGAAAAATTGTACTTTATGGAGAAACCTATTTTAATTTTATTAACACCTACTTCAAAGAGTTACTGGAGAAATTAATCTGACCCTGAATTCCTTAGCAGAAAGAAATTCATTGAGTTTCAAATGAGTAAAAAGCTATACTGTCCGTTTAACAGACTAGGGATAGGTTCCATTACCTTTAGCTATTTTAATACCCTGATAGTGGCTCAGTTTACACAAAATGTGACTAAACCTATCCCTTATCTTTGTGATGTCAGACAGTCCCAGCAGAAATACCTTATTGGGACCAGCCTCCCTCCCTAGCTCCAGAAGCAGCAGGAAATGGGCATAACCAGAGGGAACAGGAAGAGATAAGTTTCCCCCGGGAATGTAATTGCTGCCTCCACCAATAACCATAGATATCACAGGTGGGCTAGGGGAACGGACAATAACTCTCCTGTAATAATACAACTAGTTTGATAGGAGCACAAACAAGACAGAGCACAATGTTCAATATTTTTGGAGCTTTCAATGACATAAATTTTGCCCTAGTCAAATGGATCCTATTAACACTTTCATTTCTTTCATTTTTCTGGCCTAATTTCGAAAGTTATAATGTATCAATGCACACTGAACAAACTTGTGAAACAGTATTCCCAAATCACTGTACTGGAAAAGATTTTATAACAATTACTGACAGCAGTGAGTTTTGCTTAGGCTTTCACATTCAGTAATTTTAAACATTATACTAAAAATGGACACTAAAAGCCACTCTGTGCATACATCTGCCTGTACAGATCAGGGTGAATTTTAAAACCTTTTCATTTGGACTTAAAGAATGTAGGTAAATGCGATAATGTGGACTGGTAAGAATGTCTGCTGGAAAGGATTAAGAATGACGGCGGTTAAAGATAAGCTTTATCTTTGCAAATGAATTGCTAGGGGGCATAAAGTAGAAACCGTCACAGTCTAAAATCAAGATACTTCTATTTCATTTGGCTCTTTTCCTGGAAACTACAGATCCAAGAGCAGTTGGGAATTGATTATGTTTACCATGTAATTATATCAAGGTAAGATGCAAACCTTTCCACTCAGAGGTTGCTTGGAAGCCACATCTCTTTTCATCTTGTTTGTCCTAGTTTCGACTATTTGTAATCAGCACCCGCCCCACACAGACACCCGTTCAAGGTCAGAGTCAGAAAGAACCAGAAATTTAAAGGTAGACTGTGCCAAGGATGAACAGCTGTCCCCAATCTGGGTTCTTCCTGTCGCCGCTGTTGTGTAGTACTCAACTCCTCGCTCTTGCCACAGATGTCCACAGGAAATGCATCAGAGAGGTCTAATGGGAGGGAATCAGATGCACATGTTCCTTAGTATGTGGTGATGGGCATCCTCAAAGTGCCCGCCACAGACAACCCTCCCTCCCAGCTAGAACTGGTTCCGGGCTTGAGAATGCGGAGCCTGTCCACACAAGCCGTGCTGCGGAATCCCCACTCTTCCCCTTTCTCTATACGTTGTCAATAAAGGAATTCCAGAGCTGCTTAGGAATGTGGGGGGATGAACGCAGCTCTGTAATTGAGCTTAGTCACGTCCTCATGTGAGGGGAAAGTGCAACGTGTCCCTGGAGGGACTTTCCTGCCCTGCAGAATCAGAGCACATGGAACAGTTTAGGCAGGGAATAGGCTCAATTCCATGTTTTGAAATTTAATTTTCAGTCCATCAGTTATGATCAATCCGAAAACTGTTTGGTGACTGAGACTTGAAGTTACAGTGTTTCTGGGTCCCATCGTCACAGTTAATTATTGCACTCGGCCCATAACAAATATATAGACATTTTGCTGACCTGCCAGAAGCAATAAACATCCCATTGTTATATCCTAGCACATGATAGAAGTGCTACGATTTCAACAAGATGTCTAACATCCTGTCATTGCTCACTACTCATTGTCCCTATCTCAGGACATGGCAGGTTCACCTCACTGCCCCAAACTGCAGGAGTCAATCCAGATTCCTGCTTCTTTACCTTCAATATTAAAAAAACACGAATCCTGTGGATTCCACCTCCTTGAATATCTTTCATCGCCTTAGATCATTCAGTTATCTCAAAATCATTTCTTTTTTTTTTTTTTAAGGTTTTATTTATTTATCTGAGAAAGACAGAGATCATGAGGGGGAGTGGTAGGGGTAGAGAGAGGAGAGGCAGACTCCCCACAGAGCAGGGAGGGGGGTCCCCTCTCCCCCCAAATGGGATACTCCATCCCAGGACCCTGGGATCATGACCCTAGCCAAAGGCAGACACTTGACCATCTGAGCCACCCAGGTGCCCTCAAAAACATTTTATATAAGAATCATTGCACTAGCTTTTTAATAGATGTCTCTGCCTACATTTTTGCTTCCTATGTCCATGTTTTCCATGCCCAGCAATGCAGCCTGGGCATTCTCATGTACAATTTTGACCTTCCTGATCCCTTGCTCAAATTCCACTATGGTTTTCTATCATCTACAACAAAGTGTACACAGTTTGCTGCACGTACAAACTTCTTCATTATCTGGTCCCTACCTCTTCAGCCTTCTGTCTAGATACACCCCCGCCCCCAATCTGTTCTCCCTCCCCATGCCTTTTGTGATGATCTGAAATCATCAAAATACTACAATGTATCTCATATAATATTCAAGACAGAAAGAATGTTCTCTATGTTCCCTCTGTCTTGAATGTGTTTATCCTCTCTTCTATCTAGCAAATTCCTCAAATCAAATAAAAAATGTGTTAAGTGATGAAGTATTCTGATATGCCCAGTGGTAAAAGGTTGCCTATCACATATCAGATGAACTTTGTATGTAACTCAATTATGAAAATTTCCATGTTCTGTTGTAAACGCTTGTTTGCATTTCTCTTACCCACTAATCCGGCTTCCCTGATGACAAAATCATCATATCTTTTGTTTTCTTTGTATCTATACAATCCTGCACAGGATTCGCTTGCTTTTTCACTCAACATTGTTTTTCTGAACCATCCGTACTGATTTGTTTGGCTGCAGTTGCTCATTTCGCATTCTGTATAATATTCTAGTATTCCATTTTATGAATGTATTACAATATTTTACCCACTCTCCCATCAATGGGCTTTTGTGTTGTTTCTAGGGGTTATTATTATTATTATTATTATAAATGATGCTGTGATGAAGTCTTGTTCATATCTCCAGGTACACATGTGCAGGCTTTTTTCTGGAATATGTATCTGCAGGTAGAATTGCTGGATTGTAAATCATGTGCTTTTTCGACTTTCCAGATAATGCGAATGTTTTCCAAAATTCTTTGCTAAAGTGTGTGTTGTTGTTTTTTTTTTCCCAGATCTATATTGACCTGTCAAACTTGTATTGGCCTAAGCCAATAAAATGTAATGTTTGGGGTTATCTTTTCAATGGAAATCATTAGTGTCTTTGCCAGAAAATATTTATTGGCATTGTTTTAAACAAGAATCACTTCCATTGCTATTATTTTCCTACAAATTCCTAAACAAATGCATTTGTGTTACTATTGGTTTCCACTAAAGGCCACCTTTTTACAGTTGCAAAATAGCAAGGTCAGTAGAAAGCCACCCAAGGTATACACCCCAATAAATCAGATTTATCCTGGGGGATCTGTTAGCCGGGGATCCCCAAAGTGCAGTTGCCTGGCCAGATCCAATAGTGGTCAGTAGCCTGTTTTTATGGAGTCCACAAACTATGATACATTTTTTTTTACATTTTTAAGAAGTTCTAAAGGGGGAAAAAAAGGATATGCTACAGAAATGTATGTGGACAAAGTCTAAAACATTAACTATCTGGCCCTTTACAGAGTAAGTTTTCCTATTTCTGTGCTAGGCAATGCCCAAAATCCCATTGAAAAGACAGCCAATAATATCATTTGCTCTTTATAAGAACAACTTTTTTTCTTTAAGATTTTATGTATTTATTTGAGAGAGAGAGAGAGAATGAGTAGGAAGGTTAGAGGGAAAGGGAGAGAGAGAATCTTTAGCAGACTCCACACTCAGTGTGGAAGCCCAATGTGGGGCAGGATCCCAGGATCCTGACATCACAGCCTGAGCTGAAACCAAGAGTCAGATTCTTAACCAACTGTGCCCCCCAGGTGCCTCAAGGACAAGTTTTCATTTTTTTTTTCCTTCTGGCAGATTGTACAAAGTAATACTCTTCCCAGTGATGTGTAAGAAGTCAGGTTGAATAAAACTTGGGTTTATTTTGGAGTTTTAATTGATATTTGCCTATTAATGAGATTGTGTACCTTCTTATAGGCTATGGTCATTTTTACTTAGCTTTTGTTTTCATGTCTGTGTTTTATCCATTTGGGGGGATTGTCTGGCTTTAATATTCCAATAATTTTCCACTTTAATATGTTGTAGATCTTTCCTTAGTGCACTGTTTTTTTTTATTTTCTTTACAAAGTTTTTTGGCAAACAGAATTTAATTTGTAATTAAACATATCCAACTCTTAATGTTTTGAGCCTTTGGGGTTTGAAATCATTCCTTATTGCAAGGTCATAAAGACATTCTCTTATATATACTGCTAAAAAAAAGAAGAAGAAGAAGAAATAGGTCCCCAAATCGAGTCACTTGTGCTAAGCCCCACTTCAGCAAACCAAGACTTAATACTTAATGTAATTACAATTTCAACCTCCCCCAGGTATGTAATCTTAAACCAGTCAATCTGGTTTAAGCAGTCGTGAAGTAATCCACCTGATAGATCCTTCCAGTCCCCAAAGGAAGATGTCATAACCCACTCTTCCATTGTCCCTGCCCCCTTTGCCTATAAAGATCTCCCATTTTGTACTGCTCTTTGAAGCTCCTCTCCCTTTGCTAGCTGGGATGCTGCCTGATTCATGACTCGTCTAAGAAAGCCAGTTAGATCTTCAACTTTCCACAGCTGACTTTTTAAAAACAGATTTGGCGGCAGCAGTGGCAAACATCAGAACCAAACTCCCGATAGCTTCAGAGACAACAAGAAAAACAGGAGTGGTAACCTGAGAGCCCTTTGAGTTCAGTTTTTCTCACCATTTCTGTGGTTTCTGAGGCCTGTGGGTAAGTTCCTCTCAGTTCTGGGCTCCACTGTCTTTATGTGAAACTCCCTATCTGATTAACTTTCCAGTTAGTTCCCTATTTGACTAGAAACCCCAGCCCTTGGTTCTGTCCCCAGATTCTACATTGGGAACTGCTGGTGGCTTAGTTGGCGGTTCTACATTTGTTTGGAATCCTGCCCCAGATGCCATATTGGGAACTGCTAGTGGCAGCTAGATTTCCCCATTTGTTTGCAATCGGTCTGCAATCCCCATTCTTTGGTGTCCATTGGTTCAGTCCCCTCCCCAACCCCTAGATCCACATTGGGAAATCCTGGTAGTTGGACTGCGTTCAACTTAAACACTGGACTGTGTCCAAGATCAGACTGGTCCAACTTAAGAACTGGACTGGATCTGTGATCAGATTGGGTCCACTAAGTAAAGGCTAGTAGTGTTCATGGGACTCTTGGAAGATAAAAAGCCACAAATTTGATGGGTATGGGTTGAGCACTTAAAAGCTCTTAGAGTGGTTGCCCCTTAACACTAAAGACTCCCAGGTTAGGATAAGTCGGTCCCAGGACAGGTTAGAGTGACCCTAGGTCATCTGCCAACCTTAAGAAAATCTTTGAGCAATGGGGCTCACTCTGAAACACCACCCAATCTCCATCCCAGTGGCACATCCTCATTAACATTAGTTTGGCTCCAAGAGACCCAAAGGCTTAGCCGAAGAAGAATGGGAGCCTTATACTCTAAGGAGGTTAAGTGTGCCACCTTCCAGCACACCTGCTTATTTGATGTTTAATTGCTGTGGTCCTGGAGCTTAGAAATATCTACAATAATGACAGAATCTTGCCAAAAAACCTTTTGTCTCCTGAGAACATAGTAACTTGTCAGGTTGGGATTTCCAAAATATGGCTGGACAAAAGTGGGGGTTGAATTCCATTTGTGGTCAGGGTCCTACAAACTTGCGGCCAGCCCTCAGGGAGGGAAATTACAATGGCCATTATGAGAAATGTTCCAATTAGATAAGATCATTTAAGAAGCACACTTAAAAATAGTGTTCCCAAATTAAACAAACAGAATGAGATACCTATTTTAATTGGTATGCAGAAGGCTCCAAAAGGCTTCGAGATTCCAAAATAGCTGCGTTGAAAAAAAAAAAAAATCACCCACACAAAAATGACACAAGAAGTACCTAAAACGAAAGATGGACTTCACTCCTTCTGCTCCCCTCCCTCCTCCTTTATAGCACTTTTTCTATTATTTATCCTCTAAGTCGTCCTTCCACTCTAAAGATGCTCTAAGACTGTAAACGGAAGTTCACCAAGCCAGAGGTCTCACAGATGCCCCTGCGCGTACTGTCAAAGGAGGAGCTCCGTATGGACCCCTCCCAGAGTTGATGACACTCTTTCGAATTATCCAGTAAACTGCTATGTTATCCCCTTAAACAGCTCAGGGAAACTAAAATTAAAATTAATGAAAACCTTGCCAAATTCTGGTAGATACCAGAGCTACACCCTCTGCTTTAAAACCCCACATGTAGCCTGCAGATGAAATCCTAGGAAAACTGGCAGAAGCCCGCTAAGGGTGAGGATTCTCACCAGAGTTAGCTCTCCCCCATCGCTAGCAGTAGTACCTGAAAAAGAGAGAAAAATAAAATAGCTTTTGCACTCAATTTGTGGATGTTTCTGAAGCCTAAGGTGCTGTTTAGTACTGCCAGAAATACTTACTATTTCCCAGCTGAAACTGAAAGATATTTAAAACAATTTTTTTGATGGGACACCTGGGTGGCTCAGTCCGTTAAGCCAATGCCTTCCACTCAGGTCATGATCCCAGGGTCCTGGGAAGGAGTCCCACATCAGGCTCCTTGCTCAGCAGGGAGTCTGCTTCTCTCTCCGCCTCTGCCTGCTTGTGTGCACTTCTCTCTCTCTGACAAATAAGAAAAAAAACAAAACAAAACAAAAAAAAAAGCGATTTTTTTTGAATTGTTGGTCAAACTAGAAGTTGATATTCAGAACCTGATAGGATTTTTTGGGGGGTGGGGCTTCTCCCCTAAGCTAAACTAACTCTAACCTTCTTATCTAGGCCATCTTCCTTGAAATGCAAACTTCAGGGAGGTAATTCTCAACAGGAAAAAAAAGGCAAAGAGGCCTTAAGATACAAACTGCTGTAGAAACTCCCTTGCCCAAAATCTAGCCCACAGCTTCCATAAGATTACTTATCAAGGACAAGTGGGTATTCTCCACAATTCTTGGGTGAAATGATCAAAGCATTTCTATTAGACACGTTGTTAGTATTGTTATTCAGATCTTCTATGTCCTTTCTGATTTGTGCACGTGATTTATCAAATATTGAGAAAAGTATATTAAAATCATCCTTATCATGGTGAATAATTAGTTTTCATTTGTAGTTCTGTAATTTTTGTTTTTTTAAAAAAATGCATGCTCCCCGATGTAATCAAGTTTAGAGTTGTACTACCCTGCTGAACTGATTATTCTTTTTTGGGAGGGGTCAAATTTAAGTCTATTTTGTCTGATTACAATATTTCTACACTAGTTCTCATTTGGTTAATATTTGTTGTATCTTTATCCATCATTTTGCTTTTAACCATTCTATAGTCTTATGTTTTAGGTTTCTTTTCTTTTTTTTTTTTTTTTTTTAAGATTTCATTTATTTATTTGAGAGAGAAAGAGAGCATGAGAGGAGAGAGGTCAGTGGGAGAACCAGAATCCTTGCTGAGCCGGGAACCCGATGTGAGACTCCATCCCAGGACTCCAGGATCACGACCTGAGCTGAAGGCAGACGCTTAACCAACTGAGCCACCCAGGCACCCCTTTAGGTATCTCTTTCTTTTTTATGGCTGAGTAATTTTCCACTGTATACATCTATCACATCTTCTTTATCCATTCATCAATCGATGGACATTTGGGTTCTTTTCATATTGGGACAATGCTGCTATAAACATTGGGGTGCATAAATCCCTTTGAATTAGTATTTTTGTAATCTTTGGGTAAATACCTAGTAGTGCAATGGCTGAATTAGAGGGTAGTTCTATTTTTAACTTTTTAAGGAAAAACTCCATACTTTTTCCCAGAGTATGGCTCTGCATCAGTTTTCATTTCCCCAACAGCGCACTATTGTTCCTTTTTCTCCACATCCTCGCCAACACCTGTAGTTTCTTGTGTTGTTGATTTTAGCCATTCTGACAGGACTGAGGTGATATCTCACCGTAGGGTTTTTTTTTTTTTTCCATTTTTTAAAAATTTAAATTCAATTAATTAACATATAATGTATTATTTGTTTCAGGGGTACAGGTCTGTGATTCATCAGTCTTATATAATACTCAGTGCTCATTACAACACATACCCTGCCCACTATCCATCACCCAGTTACCCCTGTCTCCCTCTCTGGTTTCATCTTGTTTCGATTTCTCTTTCTTCCCCTATGATCCTATGCTTTGTTTCTCAAATTCCACATATCAGTGAGGCCATATGATAATTGTCTTTCTCCGATTAACTTATTTCACATAGCATAACACCCTCTAGTTCCATCCATGTCATTGCAATTGCCAAGATTTCATTTTTGATGGCTGCATAGTATTCCAGTGTGTGTGTGTTTGTGTGTGTGTGTGTGTGTGTGTACACTATACCTTCTTTATCCATTCATCTGTCAATGGACATCTGGGCTCTTTCCATAGTGTGGCTATTTTGGACGTTGCTGCTACAAACACTGGGGTGCAGGTGCCCCTTCAGATCACTACCTTTGTAGCTTTAGGAGTAAATACCCCAAAAGGGAGCTCTCCTACACTGTTGGTGGGAATGCAAGCGGGTGCAGCCACTCTGGAAAACAGTTATGGAGGTTCCTCAAAAAGTTGAAAATAGAGTTCTCTTTCACCCAGCAATTGCACTAGTGGGTATTTTTCTCATTGTAGTTTTGATTTGTGTTTCCCTGATGAGTGAGGCTGAGCATCTTCTCATGTGTCTGTTGGCCACCTGTATGCCCAAATATTTTGTTAGTCAAATGTTTGCTTAGATTTACCTATGTTGCTACTATATTCTTTGCTTACCACTCCTTCTTTAATATCTGATCTATCTAGTATTAACTCAGGCAGGCGGAGTTGACAAACCCAGGGGAGGGTCCCACAGGACCTATCAAGAAGATTCTCGGCTTCACACAGAATAGAAATCAAATGTGCACCCAAGAAAGTGAAAACAGTTTACTGAATAGGGTGACTGCCAGAGAATAGCAGATGGAACACCCGGGAGACTCAGAAAGGAAAGGAGAATGAGTCTCATCGCTGCTTGGGACTAGGGGTTTATATTGGAAAAGGGTCTAGGGTATGTGTTTCTTCAGGAATCCGTGGTTGGCTCCCATCAAAGGTGAGTGTCAGGTGAACAGTAGGTGTCATTCCATAAATTACTGAAGATAGGGGTATTGATGCCAGCGTGAGCTGAGATTTGTTTGGAAAATGTTTGGGATCTGGCTCCTCTTAGGTGTTATCAGGTGTTTGGGGCCTAGGACAAAATTCAGAGAATGGTTCACATTCTTGCTTCCCCCTTGAAGTGGGAATATAGCTTCTTTGCCTGATTCAGAGGCAAAATATGGAACATGAGTAAATGGGGACTAGCAGACCAACAGCAGAGACGGATGGGGCCGTTCTAAAATGGAGACCCTTCAGCTTCCCTACGTCAGTATAATTTTGTTTTATAAACTCATTCTCAGTAGGTTCCTTTAGTGAAGTTAAGTAATAATAATTCTCTCAGTTTTTGCTTGGCATAGTCTCGCTGGAACGACTTTATTATAGATGTTTAACTTGGAAATTTTCATGCCACATAATTAGTTTAAATCCTAGCCCTACTGTCCGTCTGAAGTCTGGTTATGAATTTTCACCAGAAGTTTTTGGCCTAAATACACCTACCTAAGTCAAGCTGAAAAAAGCAAACATTTATGTTTGGCGTGGGGAGGCAAGGGAGGAAGTGGGAATGGAGTTCGAGTCCTGTTTTTTCTGTTTTCTAGTTCACCTTTGCACTACAGATGTTTCTCTTCAGTGGGCTCAGCTTTATGTAGGAGTCTCTGACCTGACTTTTCACCTGCTCCCTACGAAGTCCCTGGCACTTCTAAGTCCTGTTAAAACTGTAGCTCTAGGTTTGGTGAGGCCTACAGAGATAGGTTGATGCCCCTGGGCAGCACCATTTTTAGTGCTTACAAGCCTTGCTGAATTCCTGGCTGAATTCTATGATTTTGGCTTTTCCTTCACTTTCTTGCTGGCTCAGTGGTGCATTTAGAGGGCCTTTAAAAGAAAAACTTTTATCAAGCATTTATAAGTGTTGCATATAAAATCAGCTTTTAAGGATCTATTCTGCAACTTACCTGAACCAAAGCATTCCACGCTTAATAACTTAGGCGTGGTAGCCGGGCAGACTTCTTTCTCCTCCATTTTTATAACTTCCCAAATTGCATGACCTTGGACAACCTCTGTAAATCTCAGTTTTTTGAGTTTCATCAAACCTGGGGGCTTTTCATTAGATCCCTTAGAAGAGAAATCTTCTCAGACTTGCATAACCTCCTTCTGGGAAGGGATTTAGCATATTTGATAAAACCCTTAAATTTCTGGTAAACTTTAATGAGATTAGATTTCTTGTGAGAAACACACTTGACTATCAGCTGAAAGACTGTCTAAAGATAACTAACCATGCCATTTTTCCTTTGCTGTGTACTCTGTATCCACTCTTTTTTTCTTATAAAATATCCTTACCAAGAGTGGATCTTTGAATTGGCTTCCTGTAGGGTTTTTCTTCGAGCCACAAGACAGGACTAAAACTATGATATATGCTATAACAGAACAGTCTGAAAAGTTCTCATTAACAAATCTTTAATTTTTAAAAGAATTTAAATGAATCACCTTTATTTTCAACTTTCAGCTATAAGTTTAGAGGCACTATACACAAATCAGACTGCCTTATTTTCTACTGGTAATAAGATATTCATGAACTACAAGGATATTCTATTACCTTACAAAAGAACTTTTTCTGTTTAAAATTTTTGTGCAAATTGGAAAACAATATGTAGCCTGAAAAGTTTAAATAGAAATCTTAAGATCGGGCATGAGTTTGACTTGCATTTCCTGTTGATATGCAAATTTAGGGATTATTCTGGCCATGGCACCCCCCCAACATTCATTATTATGTTAATCAGAAGAAATGTATTACATTTTTAATACATGGGGATCCCTATGAAGGAACTGAGGACTGGCTACCTGGGAAAAAAAAAAGAGAGGACTTTTTGAACTCCTTTTAGTTCACTGTTGATTATGTAAGGTTGAAATAACATTTTGGTAATTATACTGAACAGTAATAAAAATTAAGCACTGGAGTGTTAGAAGATCTAGGTTTTCACACAGTGAATTTTAGTAGCTCACCTATCTATGCTTCAGGACTTTCTGTATAATGAGGATACCAAGAACTCAGCATTTGAATCAAAATAAACAAGGTTTAGGGGTATGTGGCTGGCTCAGTGGGTAGAGCACGGGACTCTTGATCTTGGGATTTGTAAATTCAAGCCCCACGTTGGGTATAGAGATTACTTAAAAATAAAATCTTAAAAAAAAAAAAAAAAAAGAATGAACTGAGTTCACATTTCCAGTTGAAACAGTTCTGGGTGGTTTTTACTTAGCCAAGCTCCTTATGCTCATTTGTAGGGCGATTATATCTGTATTTTAGGATTGCGTGTGGATTAAGTGGCATCTAACACATGCACCAAGAAAGAGTAAAGCATAGAGATATGGAGAGAGTACTCTTGAAGCCTATATATTAGATTAACCTAGATTAATCCAATTATTTAATGATTGCTTTAACTTTTTGAAAAAAATGTCTCTCCATTGTATTCCATTTACTATTAGCAAGTACCGCTTTTTCTCCCTGCCTTTCAGCTCTACCATATAAAAAATGTAAAATCTGTCAGTCACTTGATGTTAAAAACATATAATTGCAAGTTCACGAAAAGTCACCTGTATTTCAGTAGGACTTTCCCAGGGGTGTGTGTGTGTGTGTGTGTGTGTGTGTGTGTGTGTATGTGTTTCTCTGTGTTTGCAATTAGACATGATTCAAAAAAGGAAAGGGATCACTGTTAAAGCTACTCATATGTGCTTGGCATTGAATGACTAAACTAAAAAGCATGTAAGCAAAACAACAACAAAACCAATAGGGGAGGTCTAGTTCTTCTGAGCTCCTTGACACTTAAAACTGCTAAAGGCAGCTTTTATAAAGGAATCGCCTCTGTGCAAAAAGTATTTTCTTTTTCTTAAAACTTCCTTGAGAAGGAATTGCATGTCTTACATGAAAATGGTGTGCTGCTTGGCTCCACTAAAATGACAAGGGTCCAGGCACATAACTAATTTTAGTAGGTAGAGCAGACACACTGTAGCCTATTTTTCCTGTGACTTTCCCACTCCCCATCCCCAAGCCTTCAGGTATACACATCACTGGATTCCCAAGAGTCAGGAGGTGGGAGTGGGGAGTTTCAGTACATAATATAGCTCTTGACATCATTTTGGGCTGACCGAAAAAAAAAAAGAAAAGAAAAGAAAAGAAAGAAAGAAAGAGAGAGAGAGAGAGAGAAGGAAAAGGAGAGAAAGCAAAGAGACGAGGAGAAAGAAAAACGACAAGGGAGAGCGGGGGTAACGAAAGAAAGGGAAGAAAGAAAGAAAACAAAAAAGAGGAAGGGAGAGAACCTAAAAAATGAGAAAGGAAGGAAGCTTGGATAGAGGCAGGAGAAGGAGCGAGAAAGAGAGCGAAAGAAGACTGCGAGAAGAGAATCATTTTTGTCTCAGGTTGACCAGGGAGAGCAACAGAATCTTCATCAGCACTACACAATCTCGTAGAGGCTATGTATTGTTTTCTTGAAAGCCCCGAAGCTGAGCAATTCCAAGAATATTTGGCAAAGCCCTTTTGGGAAGGGTGAGGTGTGTGTGGGGGGTGCTTTCTCGCACACTCGCACGCCCGGCCCCCACACAAGATGTGAGAGGGTTCGGGAGACCTAGCGGAAACCTTCAGGTCACCCAGGGAACTGCTCCTCTCGCTCGTCCTGCGGCGGTGAGGCGGAGGGGGGGTGAGAGCGCCGAGACGCGCGGGGCGCGGAGATGTGCAAGTGGCGAAGCTGGACCGAGCGCAGGCGGGAGCAGCCGCCCAACTCCCGGCGCGGGATCTGCTGAGAGGCCACGGTGAGTCTCTCTGGGCGCGGGTCCGAGGGATGCCCGGTTCCCCCTCGCTCCCCCGAGTCCGGGCCGCCGCGGGGCCCGGAACCTCCCCGGAGTCCGGCTTTGGCTCGGCGCCGCCGCCGCCCGCAGCCCGAAGCCCGCGCCGCTCGGGGCGCGCTGGGGCGGACGCACGGACCGACCGGCGCTCGGCGGGGCTCCCCACGCCCGGCCCCGCGCGCTCATTGGTCGGGATGTGTCTTGCTCAGCCGCCTCCAACTTCTCCCGAATCCCACTGGTGAGTCCCGGGAGAGCGAGCCAGCACCGGGGAGCTGGGGAGAAGGGTCCGAAGGGCGCGAGAGTGCGCGGGCGGTGGGAGCCTGCAGGACGGGCGCGGGGCGGGCACAGCCGACCCAGGGGAGCGGCTGCCCGGGAGGCGCGTGGAGCAGGGTCGGCGGCTCCGGTCGGGTGCCACCGAGCGCCTGGGACCCTGCGGCCGTGGGCGAGGGAGGCGTGCCCTGGGAAGGAGCCGCAACTAGGACCTGAAGAGTGAGGCAAAGGGGCAGAGAGGGTGACCTGGGAGGAGGGCTCTGCGAGTGATGTCGGGGCGACTCCTCAGGTTCGTTGCGGTAGCTCCCTGCAGCCTCTGCCTCGGGGAGTTCCGTTCGCTTGTCGAGATCAGCGCTGCCGAATTGCAGGGGGACGGATTTGGGGGCTGGGAATTTGCCATTCGGCTGCACAGACACTGATTTCTTTTTCTTTTTCTTTTCTTCTTCTTCTTTTTTTTTTTTTTACTTTAAGGGAAGGTTTGTTTTCATTTTGGTTTCTATGGGATTCTCTTCTCATTTGTAACTCACTTTTCTATTTTTACTTTTCCTAACCTGAAGATCCTTTCGTTATCCTACCTCTTCATCTTGCCTTAACCTTAGTTTGCTCTTATATAATTTATGCTGATAGCGTGCTTGTGTCAGCGAGGGTTGGTTGGCGGGAGCAGAGGGGAGTTCTTTTGTAGATGAAAGTTTCCGCACCTGATCGGTCTCATGCTATTTGTATTTGAAAACGAGGGTAATTGCAACCAAACATTCCTCTTTAGCCACTTGATCGAGCCTGTTCCTCCCCCATAGGTGATGCAAATGGTAATTTTATTAAACTGAAAAGTAGTTAACCTGACTTGCGGTGTCAGCGTTTAGAACCTGCTAATCGGCAGATCGGCTTGGAAAGCTTGCAGCGTCTTCACTCTCTTGCGTTCTTTCTGGGTTCCAGCGCAGACAGAAATTTGTCCGAGACTTTCTTGAACTCCAAGCGGTGACTTCTGTTGAATAGCTACACTGCATATGGGAGTGATGTGCTTGGTACTTGGTGTCCGGAACTCCGTACCCCAGGCCCTGGGAACACCTACAAATTAATGTCCTGGCAAAAAAAGGAAATGATTTCTCTTGAGCCTGCTCAGCTTCTGCAGCCACAGCCTAAATATGGAACCTGTTTCTCCTGCTTCCTGTGCCTCAGTTTCCATTATACAAACTGTTTCAGTAGTGTACCCTCAGGGGCTTGCAGAAAGGCTAGCGTGGTAAAGTGCTGTGAAGAGGAAAATCACTGGTTTATAGGCTTCCCTTTAACAAAACTATTATCCTGTAGGGTCTTTGATTGGACTCTGTCATGAAGTGTTGCCTGTTCTCAATTGATAAAGGAATTGCTGTGTTATATCGCTTTGAAATGCAGTTTCTACTTAAGCAAAATAATCATTTATTCTTTGGGGGATGTGATTAAGCTGAAGTTCACAGATTTCTTTTTGGGTTAGATCTCCTAGATCTCTATCCTTTCCTGGGGATGTGTCTACTTTTTGGTTTAAGTTTTTCTGACCATATCACTACATTGAGATGCAGTGTTTTAAACGTGTTAGGTATTTTTTGGCATATCCTACTTTATATGGAACTGTAAGTGTCAACTTTATAATTTTTTTTTTTTTTTATTCTTTTGTGCAATTGCCCCCAACCCTCCCTCCCCTAAAATGCGGTTGGGTCTGGTTGAGGTGGCTCTTCCGTGACTGGGAGTTGGTGATATCTTCCATCCTGATATTTGAGATTCTGACCCCTGTTTTCTTACAAGAAAATAATGAATCCACCGCAGATATCTGAACATGAGTGACAAGGTTAACTAGGCAGTTACACTGGCCTCATTTCTGTTTTTGCTCAGTGCTGTTCAGAAGTGTTACTTAGGAGCAAAAAACACTTCGCAGAGCGTTTACAAGAGGGGCAGATGGAGAGTTTGCAGGTAATTCAAAGATGATACCTTTTTGATGCCAGCAAAAGGACTAGCAGTTTTGGTCACTGCCTCTATTTCCCTATAACAGTTTCTGTGGGCTTAGGTGCACAATCATTGGGAGCCCAGCTGCCTCTTACCCCAATCTCCATGGTAAGGAGGAGATGTGAAGAAAAAGTCACACAGCAGGGAGAAAGACAGACATGCCTGCCTACTAGTTTTCTTGCTAGTTGGAAGCCTGGTGGTGCCAAAGAGCAGCTTTAATTTAACCCTGTGGCTGCCCTTGTTCTTAGCCCTAGAGAAACTGATTATTGTTTCTAAGAATCAAAAGGAGAAGTGGATCGTATTATTTGAGAAATACTCTTCCGTAGATTGTCTCTGAAATATTAGAACAGGAAGACACATGCTCCAGAAAGGGAAATGTGATTAATACTCAGATGCTCTTTGGGTTGCTCTTGAATTCTTCTGGGGAAACTGGGAAAATTGTTCTTTTTATTATGAATCTCTCTGTATGGTGTCCAAGTACTAAATTTGGTCCCATCTTTTCTTTCCCAGTCACCATCCCTATTAAAACTCCAAGGACCACGATCAATGCAATTCCATATCATAACCCCAGGCGCTGTGAGACTAAGCCAACATGAGTTACATAACCATTAAGCAAGACATTTTAACATTCAGGTACATTACATTCCACTTTTATTGAGCAGACACAGTTTTCATGATCTAATAAAATATTTTTATTTGATAGTCTGTCCTTGGTTATAGCCTCATGTAATCAAGAGAACAGCATGCTTAAGACTTTGTATCCAGAACTCTAAAGTCCATTTGTTGTTCACTTATTAATAACTCACTGGGGAGATTAAATTCCTAGTTATCAGCGGGATCTTCCAGGCCACACTTCAAATATAGACTCCATTTCAACTATATCCTGTGCCTCAGTTTCCACAAAACACACTCACAGGAGATTGTGGGTATTCAACAAAGCTCTTTAATTCTAGGGGTATTTCTGAGCAGTCACTTCATCTAGGAACTCAATTATATGCTTAATTTGTATCAAACTATAAACAGCTAGTCTGTTAGTTTATGAATCTCTTTTCTACAGTCATGCAGAAAAATTGAAGTCTGGGCTTTGGTGGATGGTCAGTAAAAAATCACACGGCCTCTAAGAGAAACATAATGAAATTTAGTATTTCGGCTTACATGCCTTTGATTTCCCTTCCCCTCCCCCCCAAAACTTCTGCACTAAGATCTAAAATAGCTTTTATTGTGTGATGATATATTTCTATTTCAAGCAGTGACCAAATGTGTTGTATGTAAAGGACATTTACTAGTTGTGTAGTTGGGCCAATTACCTGAATTTTCTGTGCTTCAGTTTCCTAAGTACAAAACTGGAATATTAGTGGCCACCTTACGAAGATGAAATCAGTGAGTACGTATAAAGCACTAAGAACTAGTGACTGACACATGGGATGTACTCGATAAATGTCAGCTCTTAGTAGAAGTATTCATATGAATTTAAATACAAATTAAATAAGTATTTTAACAACAGTTACCCTGGCCTCCAGGGTAGAATTTTTAAAAGTTATATATATATTTTTTCTTCTTCCGTCGCACAAAGAAACATTGATTAAGGGTAACATCTTTCATCCCTGGGTGTAAACCACTGACTTTGGGCTTAACGAGTGACCATTTTCAGAATGTTGCCTCACCAGTTAATAGAGACCCACATCAGCAGTAGCTATAATTTTGAACTGTAAAAATAAAAGTTGTTTTTAAGACTAAAAATTAACTATCACAAGGGTTTGTTCCTTTTTTGTTTTTATCTGTATTCATGTTTCAAATTATTGCTTAGTCAAAACCTCAAAGTATTAGTCATTGATTTCCATGCTTATAAAGAAGCCACTGGCACAAGATACAAAATTCACCTTTGATGTTGTCCAAAGTTCAGAAGGGTGAGTTTAAAACTTTGCTTTATGATGGTGCAGCAGTTATTTGCTTATGAACTGCCAAAGGAGTCGTATGTGAGTATTTAGCCGAGACTTCTTGTCTAATTTTGCTTGGATCATCAGTGATACATATACATATATATATATATATATATATATGTATTTAAAAAAAAGAAAAAGAAAGAGAGAAAGATGGATTGATTATGACCTGTCATGTCAGATTCATTGGCTCTGTACTCTTTGTTTTCAGAATCAAAATTCTGACTTTCTACAACAACAACAACAATTTATTTCTATTTAAAATGAATTAACCCTTTATTTTTATTTAGCCGCATTAAGCCTATGGAAAATTGTACATACATTTCCTCTTCTTTTTCTCTATTTATTAATTTGTTATTAGTGGTATTCAAAGGCTTTTTTTTTTATTTACAGATTTTAGGTGATGGGCAGATCAGAAAGTCAGATGGATATAACAGATATCAGTACACCAAGGCCAAAGAAACAACGATGGACCTCCCTGGAGATCACTCTTGTGGTCCTTGTCCTGCTCCTTACTGTCATTGCTGCAACGATGATCGCACTCTATGCAACCTATGATGGTGAGTTTTTACCACACTCGTGTGCACGTACCTGCACACAAGAGTGGGATCTTCATCTGATGCTTTTTTCATCTGCCAAATGAATGTGTTAAGGAGAGGGACACTGAAGGATGGTGGTATAAAGATTCCTTTATAAAATGTCACATCGATATGTCTAAACAATTAACTCGGACTAAAGTACAATGTCTGTCATGTTTGAGCTAAGTTATTAATTGCCAAGTATATTTAGTGTACTCATGCTTATGTTAGAAGGATTCTAATGTATAATTTTATTTAATTAAGGTGTGCACAATTTTATGGCCAACTTCAATTAGTGAAATTTGTTGTGTCATTGAAAGTGTAAAGGAGCTCACAGGAATCTAAGAGGTCTAATTTGAGTCTTAGAAGTTTTTCACAATAAGGGTTAGAAAAGATTGGTTCCTTAATAGGAAGAAAAAAAAAGATTACCAGACTAAAAGGGCTGATTATTTCAATCTGATAGACCTAGGTCTTAGTGGGTGGAGATGATATGAATGCACTGTTTTCATCATTATCAAAATTTTAAATTTAGGATTTGCCTATTTTATTTCTGTATATTTATTTGTAGCTATTGACAATGATGTAAATACTCGGGTTTCTTAGCTCTTGCTTGATGGAATTGATTTTTTAGTTGGCAATTTTTAAAAGAACAAAAGGTAGTGAGAAATTAGAAAACCGTATTGGAAATATTTATGCATGTTTCCTTCTTTTTCTAGATGGTATTTGTAAGTCATCAGACTGCATAAAATCAGGTAAGAAGATGGCTTTAAAAGTTTTGCAAGTAATGTTTGGCATTTAAAAATCAAATGCTAATAGGCAAGCATCCCTACACTTTCTTTGTTTATACTTTTATTCCTTATACCTCATTTATTTATAGTCAAGGAGAATCTAAATATAAGTAGTAGATTAATTAGCTAGTTTATTCCAAAAAAGAATTTACTCTTTTCATACCTGGAGTGTTTGGTAGGGTGATAGAGAACTGTATCTCTAGCTTAATGGAGCTTGCCCCGTGGTTGGAGAAAGAAAATCAACACATTGAACTGGTGAGCGTGGTCATATCGTTAATGTTGATTTCTCGATGCAGGTCGTGAGTGGGTGAGAACCAAGAAGGGAGTGAAATGTAGTCTGTAAAGCTAGGTGGAGAAGTGGAGATTTGGGAGGGCCTTTGAAACAGGGCTGGGTTTGGAAGTGGAGGTACGGAAGAGGGATTGCCATACAGGGAGAACGAACAACAGAAATAAATCATGTTGTTGAGAAGCAGTGCATGTGTAGGCTTGATAAATAGGGACACGTGATGGAGAGCTTTGAAAATCCACATGTTAGCCTTGATGCTGTAATGAAGGAGAAATGACTATTTTACAGGACCGATGGTTCAGTAAGGCAGAAGCTGAAAGATGATTCCAGGAATGCCAGGTTGGGTGTGTTGAGTGAGAAGCCATGTGCCAGAGAGGGTGGGCATGTGGGGGCTGCTGCTCTCATGCTGCTCTGCGTGGAAGAGCCAGCCTGTGCTGGGATGAGAGCTATGTGACAACGTGAAGGGAGATTGGGATGGCTCAGAGGAATGGACTTGCTCAATGAAGGACGTGAAGGACTTGAAAATGAGGCCAAGTTTTAAAACCGAAGGACTCGAGATAATGGTGGCAGTGGGCACAGAGACAGAGACATTAGGAGGTTAAGTGTGTCTTAGGGAGAGATGTGATTAATATGGATTTGGACATGTGGGGGCTGACTCAGGGGTTACACCCAAGAGGAGAGAGACAGCAGAGAGGCAGGGATGGAGTGGAAGATCTCTCAGGTGGTGCATTTAGGATCTGTCCAGGGGGTGATGGGTGAAGCCCTGGGAATACTTGAGTTCCCAAAATGGAGATGAGCTATAAGGGCCAGACATCAAGAACTAGAGGGGAGGGAAAAGAAGAGTCAGAGAAGGGAACAGAGAAAGCATGTGGAGTTATGAGATATCACATCAGTTAGACTGTGGTGCAAAAAAGAAAAACATTTTGACAAGGAGAAGAAAGGTCGCAGCTGAGCACCACACCCTGGGATATGAACACGGCATTTACCTCTTGTCTCCTTTGGCAGGAGAGTCTAAACCTCCTTTCTAATGTTTACATTTCCTCCAAGAAATAACCTGTCCCAAATGATTTTGAACCATTTGCTGTTAGATGGTTTTATCTGGGTTTTTGATCTTCATTGTCCTTTGCAAAATAATGATGAGAAACTGTCTCAGGATTTTAGGTGATAGTTTCATGTTCTGAATATTTGCCCTTTGCTTTTCTGTATTGTTTTTTGAGATTTTCATTGCTGTAGTCGTTCTGGAACTCATGTGCGCTGGCAGGACACCTAAGATGTGGTTGCATGACTGGAGGGAGGCCTGATTGGGACATTAGCCACTGGCTGCTCAACATACTAATAGGGACTTGCCCATCCAAGGGCTTTCCCGGAAACCAAAGAAGTTTCTTTATTCCCCAGGAAATGGCTGCACAGATACCCTGGCTGGGAGATGTCCAGGGTTACTGTTCCAGAGTTGGTGTGTGCTCAACTTGTCAATGTTACCATTTGCTCCTCCTCCAAACCCTGCCCCACTTTTCTCTTTACCTGCTGCTTTTACTGTAAGCTCATTACCTTCCTGTTTCGAGAACCTCCTGCTTACCTGTCACTCTCTGTCTCCTGTGAACCTCTGTCTCCAAGTTTCTCTGTCCTTAATACACTTGACATGTCTTTTAAGTCTCTTAAGCTATAGATTCTCTCACACTTTCTCTCTTTCTTACTCTATTTTTCTCTTTCTTTTTTGTTTTTGAAGAAATGGAGTCCTTTCACTAGGGAGGCATAGAGATCTGGGCAGATTCCCCTCGGGGTACCTACCCCAATTAGCAATGTGGTATCTGGAATCTGGACTCTTAGATGTGACTTACTGCTTAGGGGTGGGGCTTCGGCTTTTTAAAATAGTGTTTCGCAAACTTCCATTCATTAAGACATATTTGACATGTATCCTTTAATGGGAGGTTAGAAATCATACCAGATGTAAAACAGCTCCAAAACTGTTTCTTGGCAGAGAAACATATACAGTAGACATAGCGTCAGTTGCTGAATAACTCTGTTTTTATTCAGCTCTGTTTGTTTATAAACTGTTAGAATACTTCCAGGTTTATAGTTACTATTATTCCTGAGAGAAGAAATGAAGATAAAACACACTTTCATGGATACAATATTCACACTCATGCCTGCTCACACGCCCACAGTCCCCTGCTAGTTAGTAAACCTTTTCTGCCACAGAAGATACAACTACTGTTTTTAGAAGTTGCTGCAAATTAACAAAATTCTACGGGAATTCTTGGGCAGAAGAAAGTATTAAAGGGAATGAGCAGAGTCCAGTGGATGGAAAGGAAGAGAAAGATGGGGGAAAAAAGATGTTGAAAAGAATATAAAGGCTCCTCTTGACAGTTCTAGATGACTTTAAAAGACTGGGAGAATTCAAACGCAAGCATGGCATTCTAGAGAATTGGAAAAATAGGTATTGCTAGGCAAGGTGCTCACTTTCAGTGAAAGTTTGTTCTAGCTTAAATCTTTCTCCAGGTGGATGAGGGTGTCAGGGCAAGTGATCAGTGTGCTGCACGGGCTCCCAGAGCCCCCGCTGCCCTCAAAGAGCTGATGCGGCCCTAATTGGAAACATTGGTTATGAGGCCCAGGCTTTGACTGAAATGTCGCATTTGAGAGAAACATGCATAGACTCAGATATGACCAGACATCTTTAAAGGAGCTAAGGTTGACTTTACGAAGCCAATAAAGCTCTTGGAAGACAGCTGATACTTTGCCTATAAGATTCCTCACAGGCTAACCAGCTCTATAAACTGAATAGGAATGACCTGATGGGACATCACCACAACAGCTCACATGTAGACAGACAGTGGCTGTGCCTGTTGCTCTCTGGGTCACTCAGAAGGATCACTGGACACTTTTAAATTACAAACCAGAGGATGCCTGGCTGCTCAGTTGGTACGGTGTGCGACTCTTGATCTCAGGGTTGTTTGAGCTCCACACTGGGCATAGAGTTGACTTAAAAAAAAAAATTAATAAATAAATGACAAGCCAGGGGGAAAACAAAACAAAACAAAACAAAAAACCAAACTCTTTGATCCTTTGAAGTCAATACACAGAAATCAAGTCATACTAAGGCAAAAATGAAATATTGCAGGCCATGGATAACTTGAAATGTATTTGGTGTTAGGTATGTTAAATCTGAACATCTGCAAATTTAAATATCTATAATAGACACAAATGATGTTTATAACACATACCTAAAGATAATTTGTGTGTGTATGAAATGTATCAGTATGAAAGATTGCACCAAACCCAAAATAAAACAAACACTACTTAACAAATAACAAGTTAAGGCAGTGTTCAAAACCCTACTATTAAAGCATGAGTAATATTATTCATCTCTTATTTACCATCTAAGATGGTCAAAAACATGGAGTTATGAGTTTACTTGTGATCTCTCAAACTTCTCCATGTGATTCTAAGTCCTGAAACTGGCTTGCTTTGAGCTGAAGCCTTACTGACTCAGAAGATTTCAAGGAATCACATGCTTTAAATTAAGGCTTCTCAGCTTCATCACTGTTGACATTTTGGCCTGGATAATTCTTGTTGTTGGGGGAGGGGGCTGTCCCGTGCATTATAGGATGTTTAGCAGCACCCCTGGCCTTTTATCCGCTAGATGTCTCATACCATTCCCCTCTCAGCCAAAAATTTGAGACAGCCAAAAAATGTCTCCAGACATTGCCATGGTCCCCTTGGGACGGTAGAGTCACCTCTGAGTAGGTCCCATTGGCTCGAATGGTCTCCAGAGATATCCAGTGCTTTTCCCTTTGTGGTAGGTGGAGTAATGCCTCCCTAAAGATAGCCACTTCCTGTCCCCAGATCATGTGAATATGTTACCTTATTTGGAAAAAAGGGACTTTGCAGATTGGATTCAGGATCTCAAAGTAGGGAGATTAACCTGAGTTATTTGGGTGGCCTTGTGTAATCACAAGCATTCTTTTAAGGGGAAGGGAGCAGGAGGAGCATTAGAAACAAAGAAGGAGATAGAAGCCCAGAAGTGCAGGAAGCAGAGGTTGGAGTGAAGCAGCCACAAGCCAAAGGATGTGTGCCACCTTGAGAAGCCGGAAAGGGAAAGGAATGGTTCTCCCTTACAGCATCCAGAAGGAATGCTGCATTTTTACCCCTTTTTAGAACTGCAGGATAGTAAATTTGTGCTGTTTTAAGCCATTAGGTTTGTGGTAATTTGTTATAGCGGTCAGAGGGAACCAAGACATCCTCCATAGCTACTTACTTTAAGGCTGTCTCTGAATAATTCAGACACGTGCCCACCTACACACATGGATGTTTCCCACCAAGCTGCCTCTTCATTACTAAATTGAGGAATATAGAGGCGCCCGGGTGGCTCAATGGGTTAAGCCTCTGCCTTCGGCTCAGGTCATGGTCTCAGGGTCCTGGGATCGACCCCCGCATCAGGCTCTCTGCTAAGCAGGGAGCCTGCTTCCCCCTCTCCCTCTGCCTGCCTCTCTGCCTACTTGTGATCTCCATCTGTCAAATAAATAAATAAAATCTTTAAAAAATAAAAAAAAATAAATTGAGAAATGTAATACAGAGATGTAGGGAAGGAATGTTATGTTACATGGATTTGTAGAGGAATATAATAATAGAATACAGATGAATAATACTAGAATATAATATAATAAAATAATAATAGCTACCACTGATTATTTATGTGTCTAGCACTACTGTAAGCGGTTTTTATGTATTAACACCTTTGATTCTCATAATGACCCTGTGAGGTAGGTACCATTACATCTTATTTTTACAGATGATCGAACCTGGGCTAGGATTCCAACCCAGGCACCTGGTTCCAGAACTCATACTCATGACCATTTCTCCATGTTGTCTCTAAGGAGACTTTGGAGTCTCTCCAACATTTAATACCCTATGTCTGTACATATGAAAGCAGATTGCCTCCCCTCCTGCTAGAACCTAATGCTCAGAGGCATAAGAAGACTCTCTGAGCATTGAAATAATTAAATCCACACTGAGAAGGAGGAGAATAAATAAATCTCTCTTCAATCCAGAAACCAACTATTTTACTGAGAACATTGAGCATCTTCATCAGTGATTTTTAGCACATCGAATACAATCTGGAATTGAGGGGTCTAAAGAAGCAAATAAGACAAAAAGTTGTCTTAGACTCTCCAGCGGATAGAGAAGCCAAGTTAAGATACATGAGCAATATGATGCACAAGAGAGAGAAAAAGACTGTCCATACAGTTGTGCAGGTTATATACTGCATAATTATGGTAGACCCGAGAGATTGGTTCACAGAGCATGGAGACCTGGATGAAACCTCTCAGAATTGTTCATTTCCTTTCCTCTTTAATTCTCTACTCACCAGGCAAACTTTTTTTTTTCCTACCAAACTTTTGATGAATGTTTAATTATTAATAGAAAGAAAAGAGGCATTCTGTTCACTTGAAAGATAGATTCAGCATGGTGAGATAATGGGTTCATATTCTGAATATGAACCTTCAAATTCCTGATAATTTTTACAAGGATCAGATTCTGGTAATGCCCTAGGTGAGGTATCTTGGCACCAGCTGGCCTTTTCCTGGAAGCAACAGGGACTCCCTGGCTCACCATTGGCCATGGTCTCTCTCTCCTTTCTTGCCTGTTAACAGCCCGGAAGTCTCCATGAAGAAACATGGCACAACTAGATCAGTCCAGGAAAGACCTCAGACGGACTCTGGAGGGCTACCTGGTGCGTGGCAGCCTTTCAGAGTAGGAGATGAGGCTATTTCATTATGTAATTAAGGTGGAAAAAAATCCTCTGGGCAGTAAGAACACAGCAGGTATCCACAGCAGGTATCTTAGTGGAAAGCCAGCTGAAGCTGCATTGTTAATTTAAATGTGGCATGTGACAGTTTGCTTTGGGCAGCTTTCCTGACACCATTCTCCTGACAATTGTGTAGCAATACTCGCTTTAAAAATTCTCTGGTTATAATTAGCATCTGTCAATCAAATCCTTTCCATGAAGGGAATCAATTATGTGATAAATACGAACATACGTAACATATTTTTCTTACCTGCTGGGTAGAATTTAAGCAGGAGTGCACTGCCATTTTTTCCCCCCTTAATGCATGGCCAAGGCATGGAAAACATAGGTAAGTTGAATGAAATGGCTAAAAGGAAAGAAAATTAGCAATGCCTGGTAAGCTTATTTGGAATCCTAAGGTTTGTTTTACAGCTGTGAAAATTACCTATATGGGAAGGAGAGTGGCTGTAAACGGTAGCTTAGGCTGGGATGAGGACCCTAGCTTTACACTTAACACTGTAGAGTGAGAGGTGTGGGAAGACCCCTCTGTGGCTCGAGGGTCTTCCTTTGTTCTGTTCATTACCACATCCATAGGCTAGCAAGGTGCTTTCCAGTAACCCTTTGATATAATAGGAAGATCAAATTGGTAATATTCATAGATTATTCAAGGGAAATTTAAAAATAGAGAATTAAAAAATCATGAGGGGAAAATTTCCCAAACCTTTGAATCCTGAAAGATTTCATTTCCTCTGATCATTTAGGAAAGGAGATACAGTGTAGTGGTGGAGTGGAGGAGACTGCTCTTGAGCCTATTTCTGACTGACTGAAAACTGGAATATAGTTTCTCAATTCAATGCAACCTCACCTCATACCCACTAGAAAGGCTTAATAAAAACAAAAACAACAACAAAAAAAAAACAGTATGAAGTGTTAGTGAGGATGTAGAGAGAGACTGGAGCTATCATACATGTTGGTGTGGAATGGAAAATACCTCAGGACATCACAGCTAAATATGTAAAAATCATTTTTGGGAAACATTTGGTGATTTTCAAAAAAACTTAAACACACTCTTTGTATACGACCTAGCAATAACACACCTAGGTGTTTACCTAAGAGAAATGAAAACACATGTCCTCACAAGAACTTTTATGTGATTGTTCATTATGGTGTTATTCATAATAGCCCAAACTGGAAACGACCCAAATGTCTATCAACAGGTGAATAAACAAAATATGGTACAGCCATAAATGGGAATACCACACAACAATAAAAAGTTGACACATACAACAGTACGTGTGAACCTCAGAGTCATTATGTTAAGTGAAATAAGTCAGACACAGAAGCTGGCATATTATACATTTCCTTTTATTTTTATTTTTTTTTAAAGATTTTATTTATTTATTTGTCAGAGAGAGAGAGAGAGAGAGAGAGAGTGAGCACAGGCAGATAGAGTGGCAGGCAGAGGCAGAGGGAGAAGCAGGCTCCCTGCCGAGCAAGGAGCCTGATGTGGGACTCCATCCCAGGACTCTGGGATCATGACCTGAGCCGAAGGCAGCCGCTTAACCAACTGAGCCACCCAGGCGTCCCATACATTTCCTTTTATATGAAATTTCCAGAGAAGGCAAAATTACAAAAGGCACAAGGCAAGGATAGCTATTACTTGGGGCTGGGAGTGGGGCAGGGATTGCTGCAAATGAGTCAAGGGAGCCTTTTGGGAGGTGGAAGTGTTCTAAAGTTGGATTGTGGTGATGGTTTTGTACAACTGTATAAATTTATTTAAAAGTCTTGGTTGAATTTTATGGTATGCAAGTTGTAACTTAATACAATCATTAAGAAACAAAACCAAGGGTGCCTGGGTGGCTCAGTGGGTTAAGCCTCTGCCTTCAGCTCAGGTCATGATCTCAGGGTCCTGGAATCGAGCCCCACATCAGGCTTCCTGCTGACGGGGAGCCTGCTTCCTTCTCTCTCTCTCTCTCTCTCTCTCTGCCTGCTGCTCTGCCTACTTGTCATCTCTCTCTCTGTCAAATAAATAAATAAAATCTTAAAAAAAAAAAAAAGAAACAAAACCAAACTACCCTCATCCCTTTTTGTCATCTCCCCAGTGTCCATCTATAGGTAATTTTATTTTGATCTCCTGATTGCTATTAAATGTTTAGTCCCATTTCTGCAATTCAGAATGATTATGGGTCATTTTCAGGGGCTACCAAATTTTTCTAAATAACCTAACTCAAGCTTCTCTGTTTGAGCGAGTGTCTATTCTTGGATTTTATGAGGGTAATGTTGATGAAAGTCTTGGGAAACAGAAAATCAAGTAGGAAATTAAAATTACTTCAGCATTGGACTTTGGAAGCGTTGTTTGCATGAGCCGGGGTTTCGCTTTCAGAGGGAGTCAGGGATGCATGTGGGATTAGAGGGCTTGGTGGACCAGCCATTTCTGAATCAAGGTCAGAATACGGGGTCTGCTGTGGAGCAGTAGTCCTGCTTTCAAATGTATTGGTTTCACATACGGGGTTCTATGAAATGTTTCCATTTTCCCCTCCACTGCTACTAAGAGTCAAATTTGTTTTTACCCTGTAATTATAGGACTTCTTTGTATGCCATCTGATACATTAGCATTATTCTTATCCTCCTTTTTCTTTTTCATCCGTTGTATAGGAATTAATTTATGTGGCCTTCTAAGGCCACTTTGTATTCATTTCAATATGTTAATAATTAGATGAATAGAAAATAGACAAATTCCAGCCATAGATATGTATAGAAGAAAGGCTGTTAAATAGTAAGCTTTATTTCAAAGAGATGCAAGTGTTATGAATAATTAAGGCACAATCTCTTGAAATATTACTGCCTCTTTTTCCATTAAAGCCAACGTAGCGTGGGGGAACTAGGATGCAAGTTTTGGCCACATCCTGTGTTGTTAGCATGTGATCTTAATTAAATAAGTTTAGCTTTCTGCGTTTTATTTTCCTTATCTACAAAATTGGAATTATAGTGTCTCATTTCACAGAGAAACAGCAAAGACTAATGACACCCCATCTCACATTACACATCCTTTGGGGAGGTGCCCCTTAGGTATAAGGCACAGATATATTCCATTTAATGTGTTTTTTTCATGCAAGTTACAGATACACTGTTTAAAGCTACTTATTGAGAGTCAAAAAGCAGTCAGTATTTTTTTTTTTTAAAGATTTTATTTATTTATTTGACAGAGATCACAAGTAGGCCGGGAGACAGGCGGGGGGTAGGGTGGGAAGCAGCAGACTCCCCACTCAGCAGAGAGCCCTACGCGGGGCTTGATCCCAGGACCCTGAGATCATGACCCGAGCCGAAGGCAGAGACTTAACCCACTGAGCCACCCATGTGCCCCTGCAGTCAATATATTTTAAAGATGAAAGTGTGGTCAAGAGAGAGGGAAGGAGAGGGAGTTAGAGAACAGAGTAGTACATTGTATATATTCTCAGGTAAAATTTGTCATCCCTTATTAACACTTTCCTTGACTTCTGTGCTCTGTCTTAGCTCAGTGGTTGACAGGTCAGCCTGTAAAGAAGTTAAAACGAGCGCCGTCAGAAATGGGAGCTTAGATCCAAGTTTCCTATAAAGCAAGACCTACCTGCAGGTACACTGATTTGAATACATAGTTACTCTATGCTTGCCTTGGCACACTCTCACCATTAGCCCTTCCCTTGCCATGGATCGACCCCCTAAAAGTAAATAAGCCAGAGACATGCTGCAGCAGGAGAATAACCAGATCCTTGCTCTTCAAAGTCTGGTCCATAGACCATCAATATCGTCATCAGCCGGGAAACTTGCAAAAGGGCACATTCTCAAGTTCCCACCTCATACCTACTGAGTCTGCAGCTTCAATTTTAATATATGTGGCAAAGTTAGGGTTGGATATGAGGATTCAGGAACCATCAGGAACCAGCAGAAAAGTGTGTGCAGTAAAGTCCGAGACATGCTGAAAAATATCGATTCTCAACTCGGGGTGCTTATTAGGATAATTTGGGAAACTTTTAAAATAATACCCAGGCCAAACCATCTGTGACATACAAAGTTCCTGTTCCTTCAATGGAGTGGTCTCTGTTAGGTGTCAGGAAGAAAAACACTTTAACATTTTAAATCAGTTGACATTAAGGTACATAAGAATTACACAAATGTTCGTGTTTTTAAAAGGAGGGGTATGTTAACCAACGAAATCCTTTAACAGGTGCATTTCAATCTGCACAACCCTGTGAAAACCAAATTAGAGTGGCTGAGGCACTGGGCCTGTTCACTAGTAATGTTGAAGTTGAACCAGCACATCCTTCCGTGTGTCCTGGGAATGATGTGGGTGGGAATGTTTTCACAGAGACATCAGAACCACATCTTTCCTCATCTGCTCATTCATTTACTCATTCATCAGTCATTCATTTGTTGATTTTTTTTCCCCAAAACATTAAGCGAACACCTTCTAAATGTTGCACCCTTTTCTAGACACCCAGAAACATTAACTCAGATACACCCTGTCCTTAGGAAAGTGGTAGTCCACTCAGTATGACAGACCAAGAAACAAAATGACCATATGGTTTGGATAAGCGCTATGGCAGAGGCAAGCAGAGAGGGGAGCACCTGAACCAGATTAGTCATGGGAGTGGGCAGCTAGAGTGATTGTAATGGGCCAGGAAAGCGTTCTCAGGAAGAAATGTCACCCACAAAGTACTGAAGGTTAGTCAGAGATTGGCAGACCCGTGGAGCATGAACACAGGCTAGATGCAGCACACCAGGGAAGGCTTGGTGAGTTTAGGTCCTGAATGTGGTTCATGATGGCTGGAAGGATGCACTAGGCTAGCAAGTCATGGTACTAGAAAAGTAAATGGGGGCTTGATCATGTACCACATGGGTTATGATTCCTCCTAAAGTCTATGGAAAATAAAGAAATATCTCACGGAGAATCTGGAGGATTTTAAGCGGAGGTGTAGCATTCTCAAGCTTGCCTGCTGGCTAGCTCACACCTGCAAAAGTGGAGGCGAAGACTTGCCCATATGAGGGAATATCATTTCTGTGTCCCAAGTGTGAGGGGGAGACTGGCAAGATGGAGGAACCGAAGGGATAGCTGTAGGGCTATGTCATAGAGGATGTGTATGGGGATGGGAAAGTGGGGATGGGAAGGGGGAGTGTTGAGTGTTGGCATGGAGATGAGCAGGTGTAGGATCTCGTAGTGCATGTTAAAGTTTTTGGATCTTCTACTAATAGCTCCAAGAAGTTACAGAAGGAAGGGTTTTTTTTTTGTTTTTTGTTTTTGTTTTTTTTTTTAAAGATTTTATTTATTTATTTGACAGAGATCACAAGTAGGCGGAGAGGCAGGCAGAGAGAGAGGAGGAAGCAGGCTCCCCGCTGAGCAGAGAGCCCGATGCGGGGCTCGATCCCAGGACCCTGGGATCATGACCTGAGCCGAAGGCAGAGGCTTTAACCCACTGAGCCACCCAGGCGCCCCAGAAGGAAGGGTTTTAAATGAAGCATGTCTTGATCAGAACTGTTGGGAAGGATCACTGACTATAACTTAGGAACGTCTGTGGGCAGGAAATTATTCCACTGCCCACTTTTTGGGGTGAGAGCTAACGGTTTCCTGGGTTTGAATGGTAACAGGGTGGAGAAAATGGACAGATTTTAACATTCAGTAAAAAGTCCCCTTTGAGACAGTGTAGACTTGAGATACTAGTCTTCCATGTGGCAAAGTTAGGGCTGGATATGAGGATTCAGGAACCATCAGCATATACATAATGTGGTTGAGATTTACCAGGAAGGAAATGAAGATTTCCAAAAAGGATGGAGGAGGAGGAGTCAGGGAGGTAGGAGGAAAAGCAGTGGAGCGTAAAATCACCAAGGCAAAAGGAAGAGAGTATGTTAAAAATCAGATCGCTGGAGTTAAGTGCAGCTGCAAGGTTGATAAGATGAGAAATGAAAGCAGAGAGGAAGAAGTTGGAGTTTCAGGTGGAAGGTGGGAAACTTGGTATGTCTTGTTCCTGGGAACATAAGAGAGGACATATCCAGGGGAAAGATGGCAGGACTCCTCTTAGACAAAGGAGGGCCCCCTCTTCCTCTCTTGCCAGGGGGAAAGGGGCAGTCGTGGTCTGAATGCAAATAGATCTGGAAGCTGGGAAGGATAGGAAGGCATGTCACCCACCATCCCGTTACTTCACTTTCCTCTGTGAAGTAAGAAGCAAAAGCTGGCGGAGAAAGCGGGAATATTGAAAGCTGGAAAGGGGCAGTGTATAGAGGGGAAGGGAAGGCTAACCAGGGCCAAGTATGTAGCAAGGCTGTGCACAGGACTGATAACCCTATTGAAGCTGAAGGCCATTATTTGAAATGGCATGAAACCAGGCAGTTATGGGATTTTCCCAGCATCACTGATAATATCTCCAACAGATATTTATTGAGCACTGCTCTAGTTGCTGAGGATGTAGAAGTGAATAACACAAAATCCCTGCTCACAAGGAGACAGTCAATCCATCAATATATAAAATACATTATTAAATATCTCAGCCTAGAGTTGGAGGGGTAAGGAGGGCAGCTGGATGGATTCCGGGTTGGCTTCCCTGCAGAGGGCAGGGGATTGAAATACTTTGATGAGATGATGGTTTAAATGATGGCACTACAGGATGTGGGCTGGATAGAAGATGAAGGCAAAGGGAAAATAGAGTGGGATGCGAGTTCTCAGTGAAGTTCAAGGGCAGGTATAGAGGGAATAAAGAAAGGGAAGCAGTTCTACAGATCAGAAGGTCAGAGCATAGGTTACTCAAGTTGAAGATCTCGAAGGCAGAACTATTCTGGGTGATGGCAGCATCAGAATGGTACCATAAAAAATGCATGTACTGATGTGGAGTGGAGGGGAAGGTCGTGGCAATTCAGAAGGTTAAGAAGTTCTCTAGCTGAAGAGGAGTGGAGGTGGTCTCCATAGGCCTGATGTTACCTGGGAAGATGGCCGAAGTTTCATGGAGGGAAAGACGGAGTGAGGTGTCCGTCTTTCTAATGTTTAGAAAGTTAAAGAAATACAGTAGCTGAGGCTGGAATGGTCCAACTGGCAGGAGCCTAAATAAAGCCCGTGAAGAGTGATAATTTGGATGCCACTCGGAGTGACAGTAGAAGGCTCGTTGTGCCTTTCCAGGTCTTAAAATGCTGGGGGGCCTGGGAGCTTCAGGAGGAGGGGTTTTGGTTAAAGCAGAGAGTTGGTGGCAGCACTCAGTGAGTGGGCTTGGAGCTGAATACTTAAATACTTCATTTAATACTTATTTATTACTTAAACACTTAAAATTCTCCCTTAATCCCATTTCCTCTCACATCCCAGACCTGTATCTTTCCTATTCCAGAGAAGAGTTTGCAGGAGGTTTCCTTTTGAATGGAGGTAAATGTTTGCTGACAAGAGGAAGATTCTAGAGTCTTAGGACGTGCCAGGTGATCTAGAAGTTAGTTCGCACAGGTTAGGGCTTTGGGCTCACGTGTTGTCATATGTAATTACGTAATTCAAGTGGCTAAGTAGCAACCAGCAAGAGGAAATGCTGGAGGCCACCTGTCTGGCCTGATGCTGTTGAGCTCCACTTGACAGAATTATTAATGAATTCACGTTTACTTATCTTTTCACTCCAAGTGAATCTGTGAGTTCTTATCTTAAGACAGAATGTTTGTTTAAACTTTCTCACAGGCACGGCCTTCTTTCCAAATTAAAAAAAAAAAAGAAAACAACCCAAAACAGATTTGTCACATTTTAGAAATCAATATATCTTTTTAAAATCTTATTTATTTTATTTAGTTTTAAAGATTTAATTTACTTATTTATTTGAAAGAGAGCACAAGCAGAGGGAGTGGCAGAGGGAAGTCTGACATGGGGCTCAATTTCAAGACCCTGGAATCCTAGGATCATGACCTGAGCCCAATGCAGATGCTTAACTGACTGAACCACCTAGATACCCCTTATCTACTTACTTAAAAATTTTATATTTAAGTAATCTCTACACCCAGTGTGGGGCTCAAGCTTGCAACCTTGAGTTCAAGAGTCACATTCTCTACTAAATGAGCCAACCAGGCACCCCAAAAATATCTTTTTAAAAAAAACTTTAGTCCTGGGATGCCTGGGTGGTTCAATTGGTTAAGCACCTGCCTTTGGCTCAGGTCATGATCCCAGGGTCCTGGGATGGATTCCCACATCAGGCTCCCTGCTCAGCAGGAAGCTGCTGCTCCCCCTGCTTGTTCTCTCTCTCTCTCTCTCTCTCTGACAAATAAATGAATAAAACAAAAACAAAAACAAAAACGAAGACCCTACTTTAGTCCAGAGGAGTCTAACAGTAGTAGGACCTTAGCTGTGAAGCTAAAAAAAGTGGGGAGGAGGTTTAGTCCACAGGACAGAGTAGATCATTGTTCAGTCAAATTGAAATCAATAAACAGGCAACCGATGGCCAGCCCTGCATCTGTTTCTCTGTGCTTGATTCTTAAAGCAGAAACAAGCAAGTCAACTATAAAATGATGGATATGGCCCAAGCCATATCTTTAAATGGTTTCTTGGGTTAATCAAGGCTTTCCTGAACTTCAAAGAAATTCTTATTTAAAGAACTCCCGAATCGTTATAGACTTATAATAAGATGTGCTTGAGGATCCAGTAGTTACTTAAAAATACTTCCAGAAAAGAAAGCTTTTGTTAAATCCATGGACTTAATTTTCTGGTATAATGAAATTACCTGACTGAAATTAGGATGTTTTGATACCTCTGCTAGTCTGAAACCAGATGAATTCATTATCCCCAAACATATGTATATAGCAATTAATGGTCTCATTAACTTGGAAGCCAAGGAGCAAAATATTAATAGTTGCATTTGTTCAGAGAAATAATATTTAATTATATTTGAATGGATCAAGTAAAGGAAGCCATATATAAAAAGTCATTAAATGAACAGAAAATTTCTCAGAGCACTATCTATATTATTCTGTAGCAAGGATATAACAATATGTTGAGAAGAAATGGCACACGTGATACCTTGAAAGCCCCCATAAACTCATATCCATGCAAATATGAATCTTTTAAAAGGGACTATAAGATAGTAGAAATGGACACGATGAAACTTGACACGATATATTTTAACTGTGGTAGTAAAATTAAAACCAGGAAAAGAAGTGAGAACATTTGCAAGGTTTACCAACTGGTTGTGTTCCACGCAGGGCCCATGTGGCAGTGTCAGACCTATTTCAGGCCCAGGCACTCACTAAGGTCACAGTCAGTGGCTCTGACTCCAAATTTGCTCTGTCTCATGCCTCCTAAGCTGCCTCTGACCCCAGCTCCAGTTACATGGGTTTTTAACTTTGTCCCTTGGGACCTCACTTCTGGTTCATTCCCCACCTCTGGACGCAGAGTTTCTGCTTTTCCTTCCCTGTCTTCTGTGACTGAAACATAGTTTAGCTCTTAACCTCATTACCTTTTGCCAGAACTTGCCGGACTTTCTTGGATCACACTGCTGGTTATGGCTCCTTTGTCACAACTGGCTGTGGGTTTCCATCCCTCTGTTGCACTTTGCTGGGAATTCCCTCTGTGGCTGACCCTTGTAGTCTACCTAAAATAAGACTCAGTCTCAGTGGACTGGCCCAGACTTCTCTACCTGAGCCCACATTATGTACATGACTAACAGTTAGAAGAAACTAAATGTTTCTTCATTTACCGAGGGAGGAACAGCTCACTAATCTTGGATGTCAGCACAGAAATCCAAGGATCCTCCTTTTCCCTCAACCATCAACTACCACACCTATTAATTTTAAAACCTTGACGGAATCAGGTTTTTATCTTGTTTTATTTAATAGAAGAAAAACTAATTTATGTGTGAAAAGTTAAAAAATTTTTTCAGATATTGCCTGACTTTAAATGAACAATAAAAGTCATTTTTACTTCCAGCTTAGTAACAGAAAAAAGAAGCCATATCAAAATGTTTTAAGATGCTGATAGAGTACATGTGTGCTTTTCAAAGCTTTTAAATAACAGACGGATAATTTACTACGAGAAGACTTACTTAACTGAGAAGGAAGGATTCTTTTGGAATGTCCATTATCTACTCATCATGCAAAATATTGGGATTAGATCCCTTGCTTTGGGTGGGGAGTGTACCTACAATTATTATTGCTTTTATATTCTGTGAAATAGACTTTGAGTTATCTTGTCATCACTGATGATCTGAGGCTCCCTCTCTCACCTCACCATGTGTCGTACCAATGATGTCGTGATGTATGAAACACAGAGGAGGCCAGCCAGCAGCCTAATGTCTATGGTCCACAAGATCTCTGGATTCATGGAGAAGATCCATCCAAGCGAGGGCTCAGAGAAGCATGAGCTGATTTGGCAGGGCATGTGTCCAAGAGATGCTTTAGAACTTTGTGACCAGCCATGGAGATTAAAAATAAAAGGAAAGCTCTCTCCATGACATGCCCATGATGAGGACTTACAGGGCAAGGCTGGCTATTTCCTGCAGGCTCCACACAAGTCAATGCTTTCTCGCAATCACATCCCTCTCCCTCTCAGGACAAGATGACAAAGGCCAAGCTCCTGCTTATTAGTTCCCACCCATCTGCTTCCACTAGTCAAAGATAGGCAGGGCTCCTCGGGGTGCTGAAGTTCTTCGTCTTTATCCATCCTACACCCTTTTTTCAGAAGTTGATCTACCTTTCCACACCCATAGCCTCTACACTCCAGCCCTCATGTCAAGGCCATCACCCACCTTTTCAACCTGGAAAACAGCTTGGTACCTGACTCAGGTATTTGTTGAATGACCAATGAATGAATGGATGAAATGCCTTTCTCTCCTCCTTTGCCCAGCTAATCCTTCCTTCACTCCCAGCACTCCCTATACACCCGTAATTCACATCTCACTGGTAGTTAGTTGACCAATGTCTAGTTTTGCCCACTGCAATAAAAGCTTTGACTCCAACTTACTTATCATTCTGTTTACAGCACCTAGCATGGTGCGGGGCACATAGTAAGTTATCCATACATATTGGTTGAATAAATAAATAAATAAATAATTATTATCCACACATATTGGTTGAATAAATAAATAAATAATTTATTTATTTTCTTATACTTATTCTCGGGTTCCTTATCTTTAAGTCACAAAACCTCTGTTCTCCACACAAAGTGATTTGTCAGGGAACCCGATACACAAATACGGCGGCAAAGATGTGTCCTTATTCAGGCTTTGTCCTGCTGACAGAAGTCTGATTTCTTGGCTCTGTGTTTTCTCTGCCAAGGGTCCTGAGTTCAGCCCTTCTCCGCTCATCTGTCTCCTCTGCTGGCAGCAAAGACAGTCACTCTCTTCCCATTTGTTTCATTTACCTTGCTAAATCTATGCTCCTAAGCTAGAATCAGGTCAGCACAGATACAGTTTCTGGAGGTATTTCCCTTTCCCACTATTTTCCTGTTTCAGGGAGAATTTCCAACTCGATTCCTACTAAGGGAAGCATTTCCAGCTCTCTAGGACCCACATTACCACTGGCCCGTCTCTCCTTGTCCGCCTCTAGTCTGGCATGGCTAGATACAGTTCCACTAGAGGAGTTCATGTACATTATGAAAGAAACAGTGTTGTTTCAGAAGAAAATCTGCAAGCTCTGAGGGCGGGGATTACACCTGCTTATTCACCGTGGTGTATTTAGTTCCAAATAGTGTTCGATATATAGGGGGACTCAAAAATATTTGTGAAGATGAAATGAAGAGTTTCTGAATCTTTTCGTGCTCCACAAGGAGAATTTTTTTTTTTTTGAGAAGGCAAATGATTGAGCCTTATCCTCTGTGTCTTCTATAATATAAAAGGGTTATTTATTCATTAAAAAACAGATGTGGAGTCAAACACAACCTAACGTCACCTGAGCGCTGTTTGTTACATATACTGAATTGAATAGTGCTTACTAGAGAAGAGCCTTCGTAACTGATTTTGACTTCAGTATTTTTTCCTTTCTTTTTCTTTTTTTTTTTAATTTTATCTGTTTGGCAGAGAAAGACACAGCCAGAGAAGGAACACAAGCAGGGGGAGTGGGAGAGGGAGAAACAGGCTTCCCACTGAGCAGGGAGACTGATGCGGGACTCGATCCCAGGATCATGACCTAAGCTGAAGGCAGATGCTTACTTAATAACTGAGCCAGTCAGGCATCCCCTGACTTCATTATTCTAAAAGCACTGATGACCCAGCTTATCCTGCTGCTGCGATTTTTTGCACCACTGTCTAATCAAATTTGGTGGCAAAAGCAGAATGTTTTGAGTTGTTCTTAGTAATTACCTATTAGTGAAGTTGCTCTGATCATTCTTGTTCAATAACATGACCTGAAATAACAAAATGCTTACATAGGAGAAACCCGGGTATGTAAACTCCCTGCTTCCTCTTCGGACAAACCTGCCAACGTCCAGGGAGCTATCTGCCTGACGGGAGTTACTGAGGGAACAGCTTAGCCTTTCTCATCACCTTCAATATGTTTCTTCAAAAAGGAGCATTTTTATTCATTATCATTATAATCAACATGCAGCCCTGATAACTTATTTTAAGTGATATATTGTATTTAAATTGCAGTAGAATCGCTAATAGCTTTTTGCTAGCAAAGAATCTTTTAGGATTCAAAATGCAAATTGGACCTGGAAGAGAAAAATTATTTTTAGACATATGGCACTTTAACTTAACTGTAACACAGTTTCAGGGCTTTCTGTTATTAACAGAATATGCTTTGGGTTGTGAATTTTGAAGGAATCTCTATTGGCAAATTATTGACTGTCATCTCTTGGCTGTGAGCCATTCATTGAAATGGGCTATAAGATAAGGCTGAAGAATTTCACTAATTTGAGGAGAGCCAAAAAAGGATTATTATTGTGGGTCCATTAGACTTGAGATTTCTGTGATTATCTCAACAAATTCTAAAATTCAGGGCCAAATGAGGTAAAAAGAATTCATGTAGCTATACTCATGTTATAGAGCAATTAAAGCCTTAATTGGTCATCAGACCCCACCCCCTAAAACTGGTTGCCATATAATTTAATTTGGCTTCTCTTCAGCTCTCTGTGTAGCTTCTGAAATTTCTTTAATGTTATTTGGGCATGGAAGAATGATACTGTATTAAAAACGTCAGCTTAAGTTTAGACCTATGCTCTATTTAAAGTCGTATTGGTGATCTTGAACACGTAACCGCTCTGTGCCTAGATTTCCTTGAAATAGGGGTATTACATCTTACTGTGCAGAGCAATTAATAAGGAAAAACAATTTAAAGCCAGAGACATAATTTAACATCACAGAAGAACTCAGACTCTGTCCACCACTGCTTGAGGTCAAAACCTTGGTTTTGTTGCTCAACAACAGTCCTCAATTTCTACAGCTCTAAAATGGGAACAAAATTAGAGTTACCATATACAGTTTAAGGAAAACAAATTTTAAGGATTTTAGAAAAGTGCCTCCAGAGCAGTAAGTGCTTGGTGCCTAACACATGTCAAGCATTAACTATTATTAGTAATAGTAGTAGTAGTATTACCTGAGCATCTTTGGCTGAACCCAAAAGAAGATCCTATATTTTACACTCTATATATGAATCCGATAGTGAGGTTGTCCCTGTAAATCTGATACAGACGGATTCCAGGTTAACCGTTTAGAAGTGTACACATGCACACCTGTGTGTTTTTGTCTATATATTTAAGGTAAATCAGTCACATGCATACATAAAATAGTTATATACTAATTATTCCTCAAGCTAAAACACAAAATAATAGGTCTCCTTTCTTTTCTTTCTTTTTTTTTTTTTTAAAGTAATCTCTCCACCCAACATGGGGCTTGAACTCACAACCCCGAGATCAAGAGTTGAATGCTCTATCAACTGAACCAACCATGTGCTCCAGTTGGTCTCCTTTCTTGAGAGTTGCAGCTCAGCTCTCAGTAAATTCACTGTGATTCCCTCTACCTGTATAAATCCACAGACAGTTTCTGAACAAATGTATAGTGAGGGCTTTTCTTGGTGCTGACCGTTTAGACTGGTGGAAGACTTGACCTTGGCTTAGCTGGAACTCAGCTAGTGGTTGATAGGGAGTGGTTGATGCAGTCTAGATTACATTCAGCCTGAGGTACTCACCCACCCCACCCCCAACCTTTCTTTAACCAAGGTATCACAAAAGCAATTTGGGGACAAGGATTTCATTTAAAAGTGAGGAGTGGACCGTGGAAGAATCTAGAATGTTTGTAATGAAAACCATTTGGTTTTTATTAGTGTTACTCTGTGTGCTTGCTAATTTTCAGTCATTTTCCCTTCAGGAATGGTCCCCTAGATTCTAGTTTCCACATTACTGCCTTTTGAATGGAGTCCTTTGTGACCCGTTGTGATTACATTGCATTTTCCTTGTGTTCTTTCAAAACGTTCTGACTTTGCCTTAGTTTTGGCTGGGGGATAGTGGGAGGAGGATAGCAAGCAGGGGAATGAGGTCAGCAATACTTTCAGCATGTTGTCAAAAGAGATTTTTAACTTGTCAAATTTGCCTAGTAAGTAATATCAGGCATAGTGTCTATTAATAAAGCAAACATTTAGGACAGAAGGTTGGGTCAGAAATGGGTGTCCTAAGGTCTTTATAAGAGCATTTGTTCCTGGGTACCCCAACATTTCTCTGACCTCTTCTGGACACTTCCAGGACAGTTATAAGCCAGGCTGATTATAGTCATTTTAAGGTAATGAAATGAAAACGTTAATGTGGTTGGAGTCAACAAGCCAAGAGTTTGGGCTGATTTGGAGAGAACAAGCTGAAAACAGTTTTGTTCATGTACCATTTCCTAAACCTTAGCCCCACGCAGAGTAAGAGGGCCATGAAAGAAATCTTTTCGTAGAATCAGATGTGTGTCACTTACGTTGTAAATAGATGCCTAACCTATTTAAAATGTTTGACCCTAAAATATAACTTTAATAATTGAGGATGAAGTTCATTGAATCCATTCCCACTTAATATTGTTGCCTGTTTTGTACATTTCCTGGATAGTTCAAAAGCCTCAAAGAAAAAAAAGAAGTATAGTTGGTCCTAATTTTTTGCAAATTCCCTGTTTGCTAACTCACCTACTGGCTAAAATTTATTTGTAACCCAGAATCAATACTTGTGGTGTTTTTGAGGTCGTTTGCAGACCTGAGCAGGTTGGTGAAAGATGTGAGTCATCCTCCACGTGTGTCCCCAACAAGGACTGTAAGCAAGGGTCCTTCTCTCAGTCTATGTAGTGCCGTATTTTTCGTATTTGTTGTGCTTTTTGTTGGTAATTTCCTGGTTTAAAATGGCTCCCAGACATAGTGGTGAAGGACTGTTAGTGTTTCCAAGTACCAGAAAGATGTGTTATGCCTTACAAGGAAAAAACCTGTGTTAGATAAGCTTTGTTCCATCATGAGTTATAGCGTTATTGGCTGTGAGTTCAGTATTAATGAGCCAATGATATATATTAAATAACATGTCTTTCAATTAAATAAAAACACACATAAAATAAGATTATGTATTGATCAGTTGATGAAAATGCTGTATAATCCAAGGCTCTTAAGAACCTAACCCTGTATTTCCCCAAGGGTCAATGACTCTGTACTTGCTTATTCAGTGTTGGTTGTGACTTTACAACAAACTGCATTAAATAAAAAGAATTGACCATATTCATAATTCCCATGAATTCATTCTCATGGGAAAGCATCTGTGATCTATTAAGTAGGAACCAACATTAAATAAGGTTAAGTCCATAATAAAGTTTCATAGCACAAAGCTATGTTATCCAGTTTATTTATTTGCTACTTGTGACAATTGTACTTATTTTAGATTTTTCCTTTATTTTACTGATGGTTTCCCCAGGAGCACCTGACACATGCAGAAATTTCTTTAAAACACACACACGTTAAAAAGGAAAATAAAATAAAATAAAACACACACACAGGACCAGAAAACTAGCCTCTAGGGTATGTATGTGTATAAACATTGAAATATTTCTTGTGCATAGTGCCAAAAATCCTGTTTTCAGTTAGCAAACTATTGATGTTATTGGAAAGCAGGTTCTTGGGCACTGGGCAGCTCAGTCAGTTAAACGTCTGCCTTCTGCTCAGGTCATGTTCCCAGGGCCTGCTACTCCATTTCCTTCTGCCCCTTCCTGCCCACCCCCCAATGTGTGCATGGGCATGTTCTCTCTCTCTCTCTCTCTCTCTCTCTCTCTCTCTTAAATAAATAAATAAATAAATAATAAAATCTTTAAATAAAAAAAAGCAGGGTATATAGGTAGGGAAGGGGGACCGTATGGCATGGAAGCCACTGGCATCCAAAGGCAGACCAAGGATCTCCTCTTCTTGAGGTAACAGGTAGAGATCCAGTGTAACTGGCGTTTCATCATTTCTAATCATGTCTGGCCACTGGTGGAGTGGTTGTGTCCAGGTCTGTCACCTGAGAGGCCCAAGAGCGTCCTGAGATAAGTGAGAACTCATCGTAGAGGAATAAAGTCAAACTCAGCAAAAAGGTCCCTTGAACAAAGCCTTGTCCATCAGCGAAGAGAAATAGTTCTGAATGGAGTGCAGGCTTTGCTAGTATAGTCTCCTCTAAGCCAGGCCTATCGGTCCTTGTGGTTCTTGGGAGAGGGCGGCATGGAGGTAAAATGTAAGTCAGCTATTTACCTGGAGGCACCAGGAGTCTCTTTGGGACTCCTCCAGGACAATGACAGATGGAGGGCAGTTTCACAGAGCCCCTACACCCCGAGCTCGGTCATGGATGGGGTCTGGGGTGAAAGGTTGTGCAGGCCAAAGGCAATAGGATAGAGTGGAGGCCTGGAGGGTAGGAGCAGTGGGCTTGTACACAGGAGACTCATGTGTGGCTTCCTGCACTACTGGGCCAGGGATTTATAAGGGACTGAAGTGTACTTAGAATAGGTTGTCATGATGGGAGCCCGTTCACACAGACTGGAAAAGCAAGAAGAGATATGCCTGGTTCATCCAAGTATGAGACCATCTTTACTTTCAGATGTTGCATTGGATACTGGATTGGATATTGAATCCAGTATTGGATATTGGATTCTCTTGTCCTCATTTTCCATGTGTCTCTGTTCTCTAATCTGATGATTTTCCCCTGGCTGCTTATTAGAACCACTCGGAAGCCTTTAAAAAAATGCCTAGACCACCCAGAAGGTTCTGAGTTAATTGATCGGGGTGAATCCTAGGCATTTGGAAGTTGGTGATTCACATGATTAGCCAGGGTTGAAAAGAACTGCTCTGAAACTTACATCCCTGAGAATTTTTACTCTCCAGAGCCTGGTGGATTATATCCATAGATAAGTAAGGCAGGAATCCTGCAACATGCCCACTTCAAGATGTACAGATGGGCTCCACACCACTCGCCTGTCTGCTTGCCCTGCTGTGAAGAATTCATCTGTTGTTGTTATTACTGTTGTTGTTGTTTTTTTTAACCTCTTCCTTCTTCCTGGGTACTACAGACCCTCCCAGTCCTGATGCTTTCTCCTACCTTAGACCCAGGGCTAGGTGCTGGTGATAAGGCTGACTTTAGGGAAAGAGGGAAGCCATGCTTACTGAGTGTCAGGGAGGGGAGGAACTAGGGGGCAAGAGGGAAATAAAGGGCAACTGAGAAAGAGTGGAAAAGAAGAAAGGGAGAGAAGGCAAATCACTGCTTCTCACACAGCCCCATCTGGTCTACCCAAAATATGGAGGGAAGTAGGTGGGGCACTCAGAGCCATGGGAGCCTAAGTGCAAGGCCTGGGGCTCCATCATTTACTGGTTTCTTGACCTTGGGGAAATTACTTAATCTTGTATAACTGAAAACTGGTGAAGCTCGGGGAGCCAGAACAGGTCTGCCTGATTTAAGGACCCCAAACATTTTCCCAGCTTGTACAGCATCTTCTAATCCATACCCACACAATGGACTCTTGGTAATGAATACAGTAATTAATAACTTCCCAGATGGTAGTTGAGCTGGTTTTAAAAATTCTATAGTCAAGGAAGTTGGGAGAATGTAACAAGAAGATTACTTAGGAAAAAAAAATGGTGTGTCATATATTATCAGCCTAGAACATTTGGAATTGTCATTCATAAGAAATAAGCTCATTATTAATAGAAGATTACTTCTCTTGTCTTTATGTGACTATTTTCTTAAATTAAAAATGCTTTTCTTTTTCTTATTGCAAAAGCAATGCGTGTTCATCTAATACAAATTGGAAAATAAAGATAAGCAACTAAGACAAAATTAAACACACACATAATCCGCCAACCCAGATATAACTGCTGCAAATGTCTTTTAGACTTTTCTGTGCTTTTATACAGACATCTGGTCAGCACCATTCCGTGTCCATACACTTGCCTTTACTACATCATTTTCTATGTCTGATGAGGAAGGTGAATAATTTTATTTGTTTTTAAACCCCATTTGTTTACTCAGAAGTCAGAAACACACAGATAAGGAAACATCTGAAGAGCCCAGGTGTGGCTCTGGGGAGAGGCTGAGTAATTCAAAACAAAGTGCAAAATCTAGAAACAATTACAACCAGTTTGACAGTTGTGTGTCTGTTTCCTACAGCCCTTCTACCCACAGGTCTGTCACTGACTTCAAAGAAAAGTCAGCCCAGAGGAGGTCCGGAGGATACGGTGCAAACTGAGAATCAAACCCATGATAAGAGATTAAAGGAAGCTTGATCAAAGCCCCGGCATAAAAGTGCTAGCCCATGACTTGCCTTGGCCCACAGCCCCCAAATATTCGCCAGAACAGAGAGCGCTCTTTGAAGTGATTGGAAGCGCCCATGCCCAGATGAGCTCTCTGGTCAAAGGGAGATTTAAAAAGTGCCACAGGAAGGAGTTGGCATAGTTGCCCCTTCCTACCTCTGGCCTGCACCAGCCCTCACAAATTGTCAGAACACTGCTTCTTTGGTTTGTTTTCCAGATATGAGTTGTTTCACTGAGTGTCAAGTACGAATTCCCCCTAAGCGGGGAAGGAGCACTTGTTTCCCTTGTGGGAGACAGGAGACGTGTAGAGACTTTTCACAGGGCAGCGGGTCAGGCTCAGGAGCCCAGGGCAGCCCCACGGCTCCTCCTATTAAACACCTTCAAGGTGTTTAAAAGAGCGTGAGGTATTTCCAAACAGGCAGGAAGACTTGCTCGTTACTGTACGTGTTCATTCTGCTCGCTCATTACCCGTTCACGGCTCTCCTGCCCTCCCAGTTCGTTGCTCCTGGTGGTGTTAGGACATAAACCAGCCATTTCTCCGGCCAGGAAGAGATGGAAGTGCTCGCAAAATGGCAGTTGCCTCTCCAACATTCAGTTTAAATATTTAAAAGTATTTTAAAAGATAAAATTGCTAAAAATGTATGCTTAGAACACCCCTGGTTAACACTTCTTTCAGGCTCCAGTTTTCTGGTTTTTTCACTTTTTAACAGGATAATTCGCCCAGTGTTTAGGGCCTTTATTTTCACTTCACCTGTTGTCATCTCTTCATTTCCTTCAACGTTTAAGGGAATTACTTTTTCTACCTTTTTAACATCAATTTTCTAATCTCTACCTGACGTTTCAGGTTAGATTTTTTTTTTTTTACTGACAGATCTTGACTGAATGGGACCTGAGGCTCTGTGAGAGACCTGGAAAGTGCTTTCCCTTCTTTCCCAGAACACACAGTCTAGGGGAGGGGATCGTGGTTTTTCTGACAACAAAAATGAATACTATGGCAGCTGATACGGATTTTGTAAGGACAGTCCTTGGTGAAGAAGGATAGTTTGAACCGAGCCTTGAAAACGCCTCAAATCTCTAAACATGAAAAAATTTAAAAGGATGTTTTAATAGGGGTGGAAGCACCACAGTCAAAGTTGCAAAAGCAGAAAACTGTGAGGTGTTCACAGCAGAAACCAAACAGGGTCATTTAATTGGGGCAGGTGGCGCATGTGAGGAAGTGGAGAGAGAGAAGCCTCACTGGATGGGTCAGAGTGATAATATGCTGTGGGATCTGGATTTTTTTCTTTTTTAAAATTTCTCTGAGTCATTTATTCCATCTGTGATTTTACTTGTTTTCTTTTTATTCATGTGTAATTAACATACAGCGTTACATTAGTTTCAGGTGTGGATTTTATTATATATTTGTATATATTTGTATGTTTCTCTGGATTTTATTATAAATGCAGACAGGACATATTGAAAACCTCAGAGTGGAAATGGCATGCGAAAATCTTATGGCAATAATCGGACTGGCACACGGGATGGATTGGAGTGGGGAGAGGCCTGAGGCCGTAACTTGGTTGAAAGGGCCTCGGTAGAGCCTAGGAGAAGGAGGGCCTGAAACAGAGCAGAAACAGTGGACATTGCAAGGATAGGGTGGACTGGAGGCCATGAGATGAGAACTGGTCTGACCCGCAGGGGCAGGGGGGGAGGTGTGTAGGAGGAGGGAGTGGGGCTCACAATGACTCAGTAGGGTGGTCACACACAACCATTTGTGCACGTCTTTTATGAGGTTCCAGGTGATGGGAATACAAAGAGGCTAAGTTCATCAACTTGGTCAGGAAGACGGAGTCGGTGTCCACAGTGAGAAACCTCATGTGAGCATTCAGGACTGAGTGAGGCCATGAGCTTTCAGGAGTCCTGAGAGAGAAATAATCCCTCAAGTGTGGAGTCATGGGAACTCCAGGGAAAAGATGAGACATACGCTGAACCCTGAATAGTGGGTAGCGTTTGGGAAGAAAGGGAAGAGAAGTCAGAGGGGGCCAGTGCGGGAGAAACAATAGCACCAGGTGGAGAAACACAGGAGTGTTTTTGGCACACGGAGCAAGCCTGTCTGGCTAGAGCAGAGAGTTTGTGTGAAAACACAGAGAGGGGGAGGAAAAGAGAGAAGGCAGAGAGAGAATTTTGATGAGTCTCCGTAAGATTTAGAGGTCAACTTAAAGAGTTTCGTGATTTAACCTGGACAGTGTCAAACCACTGACATTTTCCAGTGAGAGAGTGACTAGCGAAAGTGTATTTGGGGAAGTTTCATCTGTGAAGGACATGGGGAATATATCCAAGGAGGGACAGGGTACTAGCACCATGAGTAGTTGGGGGACTTCGAGTGAAAATAGAAACTGATCATGGCAAGAGTACAGAAAAGAGACAAAGGGGTTACCAAGAAGCCTAAAGGGCTGGGGGAAATAACAGAGTTTTACCCAAGGCTCCAGCCTGGGAGGCCGCGATGGGGGTCGTGTCGTATAGCAGAGCGCAGGAGTCCAGGAGAGGACTGGTCTGAAGATGACCCAGGGCTTGGCGTCAGAGACATGGAGCCCAAGGGGGCCGCCAAGCAAACACACCCAGAAGGTGGAGAGAACGGGAGGGGGGTGGGCTTGACGTTCAGCTGGAAGATAAACTGAACCATTCCCAGTTGGAAAGAATCCGCACACCTCAGCGATTGTTGGAGGTTTTTAATTAATTAATTAATTTCTTCAGAAAGCACAGTATTTTCAAAAGCTCTGTGGAGAACTTAACACTCTCTCGATACCACTGTGTTCTCAATTGCTCTTTTGTTTTCACCGCAGAACAGTTCAACTTGTAGGAGAAGGAACGTGGGGAGGACCGTGGGAAGGTTTTCTCACTATTCAGGTGTTAGACACTGTGGGCGTTGTACATAATACCCTCCTCAAGCCGTAATTTGTATTTTATACATCCTTCTAACTGGGGCACCGAGCACAGTCAGTGTTTTGTACACTGTTGATACTCGCTGTTGGCTCATTTGCATTTTCATCGAGGTTCTCCAAGATGAAAGAGTGGACATAAGAAAAGCTAACAAGCTTAGTTAAAAACCAATTTTATAATGACAGACTGTACATAAACAAATGCAAATCAGATGTCAAATTTGAATTGCAAAAATTTTGTAAGCAAGGTCCAAGAAGTAATAACAGCAGATTTACATCCTCACTGAAATGATGAAATCCATGAGCAGTCCCACATGGGCACCTGACTCCTGCTGTTGGAGTTGTGCATTCGAGCCCCACGTGGGGTGTTGGTATTACTTAAAAACAAAAAACAATCCCACATCCCTTGGAGTCTCAGAGACATAGCAACCTGAGGAGTAGAGGCAAGAGCTTCAGTTATTAGAGTGAAGAACCACCTTGTGTCAGCCCCAGGCTTGGGTTGGCTAAGGCAGACTGGTATTCTTTTTTTCATCTGAGATAGGAACTAGCAAGAACCTCAATTATTTGGAGGTGGGGGTGAGATGTAGGATGGGAGGACTGAGACCTCTCAGAAAGAAACCCAAGCAACTATATTAAAGGAAAAGAGGACTCTACATAGATAGTCACCATTCCTCTTCAAGTGACAGTTACGTTAAGTAAGATAAAGGATCATCAGTCCAGTTGACTTGACGATGAAGGAGAAACAACAGGGCTCTTATTCCCCCTTCCAAAACACTTAAGAAATACACCCTTCATTTTATCTCGTTCTTTCTCTGGTCTTCCAGCCGCTCGACTGATCCAGAACATGGATGCCACTGCTGAGCCTTGTACAGACTTTTTTAAATATGCCTGTGGAGGCTGGTTGAAACGCAACGTCATTCCTGAGACCAGCTCCCGTTACAGTAACTTTGACATTTTAAGAGATGAACTAGAAGTCGTTTTGAAAGGTTAGTGGAGTTTGTGTCTATGCATCAAAGATTTCTCTCTTAATATATCCATATTTTAAAGCTACGGCTCTTAGCCATTACGGAGAATGTCACAGAAGATTAAAGTCGATAATCCCTCCAAGTTCTGTGGCTCACCACTAAGTCGCTCTGAGGGTGGTAATGTTGGCAGCTCCACATTCCTGCTTTCATGTGTGGGTACGCGTACACGTACGATGTAGCTCTGTCATCCCTAGAGATGGTATCTTACGCCACTTCACATTTTAAGAAGTAGATTGCCACTAAATGCCATCTCCATTGTTTTTCCATGCTGGCCCTGGCTGAAGTCAATATTGAGTCATTATTGTGTTTGCATCCCAGAGTAGGTATATTTATTCTAACCCAGCTAAGACCTTCTCCCCAGTAAGCTGAGGAAGTCTCGTCTGGTCTTCTGCTCTCCTCCTTCTCCTGTTCCCCTCTTCTAGAAGTTACTCCATAGAAACACAATTCTTGCTATTTCAAACATCCAAACAAGTAGAGTAATTCAGTCAGTTTATTTGGAGCATGAACAGTACAATCACACAAAGATAATTATTTCCAGCCATCAGGAAGACTATTGTATTAAATTCCACATTCCTCTGCATTATTATTTCTTTTTAATCTCAGTTTCAAAAAAAGTAACTTATGTATGGCAGAGCAGTACACATCACTGTTCACAAAAAAAGATAATCTCATCAAAAAGACTTTCATCTAACTTGGCTAATGAAATCAACTCCCAGTTCTGCACTAGGAATAATGATCTGGTAAGGGGTTTAGCTTTTCCTATAGGGTTTAGAATGGGGAAGGAGGGAACATACACAAAAGCAAGCTTCTTTCCTATACCTTTGCACTGCAAATGTTAATTACAGCTGCAAATGAACAATTATATTAATGTGGTTTATTAAATGCTCTATTTCAGATGTTCTTCAGGAACCCAAAACTGAAGATATAGTAGCAGTACAGAAAGCAAAAACATTGTACAGATCTTGTATAAATGAATGTAAGTGCTCTCCATTTTATCACCTTAACAGTGTGCCCCAAAATGCAAAGATTTCATAATGAATTTATTTTCATTGTTTTCAAAAGCTGCCATTGATAGTAGAGGCGGAAAACCTCTACTCAGTCTGTTACCAGATATATATGATTGGCCAGTAGCAACAGAAAACTGGGAGCAAACATATGGTAAGGCAATTTTCCTTCTTTTTAAAAAAAATAATTTCCATGTCAAATCTGTGTTATTATAGTATCATATTAATGCACTAAAGCTTCTAAAATATACTTCACCTTTCATTGCTTTAGGTACTTCTTGGACAGCTGAGAAAGCTATTGCACAACTAAATTCTAAATATGGGAAAAAAGTCATTCTTAATTTTTTTGTTGGCACTGATGATAAGAACTCTGTGAACCACATAATTCATGTAAGTTTGTGTGGCAGACAGCCAAAGTTATCTCTAAATTGTAACAAAACATCTACATACATTGTTACTGATATTTAGGAATAATGACTATTCTCATTTGATCTTCATGAACAAGATAGTAATAAATTTGTGCCCTGTCCCCAATACCTGGATTCCCAATTTTGAAAGTATTTTCTCAGTGCTGTGTTTCAGACATTCATCTCTCCCTTCTGCTACTCTAGGTCTAGACACTGCTTTCTTCATAAAATAAAGAAATGAAAGGGGTCCTATTTAGAAAAAACATCCGATTTCTTTGTGTGTTCACGAAAGGAGCGTAGTTTGGCTTACATAAGTAATGCAAGTCTAGAAACCAAAAATTTCTAATTGCTTCCAAAAAGAACATAGAAAAGGGTTTTTGAATACAATTTTAGTTGTTACTAAAGAGTATCTGAACTTTCTTTCAGTGAAGGTAAATAAAATATTCTTTTAAAATGGATTTATTAATTTTTTTTTCTCATGTAAGCCGTTCATTTACATTTACTTAAGGTACCACCCAAGATGAAATTAATGCTTAATGAGCATGTTTGGAATGGACTGAAACATTTACAGAACTTTTATTTGGTTTCCTTTAAAAGAAAGTACCCCAAAAGTTGCAAGTATGAAAAGATTCATATTTATGTCGCTATTGCATAAATCTTTATGACCATTTTTATCAAAATCATAAAAGGGATTGAACCCAACTCTCTTCTACAGTGGACCCCTTTCTCCTTCCAGAATTCACTCCTTTGACTCTTAAATGCCAACATCCCCCAAGATCACCATGAAGAGATTCCCTAGGGGGAGTTTGGAGTTTGGAAAAGGGGCTGAGCCCTCTGTGTGGAAAGAACCTGCTAGTTCTTTCCATACCAATCCTCTGGGTTCTGTTTCTTTCGTATTGTCCTGGACTCTTTCAGCTGCTGTCTTCCTCACTATAGTCCATCTATGCTCTCACTTGTCCCGCCGTCATCTAACCATGTAGTGCGTTGGAAGCAATCCCACAGAACTGCGAGTGTGTTCCAGTGGCTCTTACTGGAAGACAGTGGACCAGGCACACCAGAGCCGAGCCTTGTTTTCTCTTTCACACACAGAGCTGCCTGGATTTGAGCAGAGCAGGAGAGAACTGAGGACGAGTCTTCTCTATCCTCCTAGGGTGGGGAGTGTCAAAAAAAAGAAATCTCTGGCAAGATTTCCCCAGCCAAACCGTTCTAGGATTACTATAGAGGTTTCCACTTTTTGATTTTTTTCCATCCCCATTAAGGGTGAGAGTAGAAGAGAATGTCCCCCAGGAGAGCATATTAGGATCTCAGGAAGCCAAATGTCCTGTAAATCTGTAATTTGGAAATTGCAAGTCCTAAATTGTAACATTTTTTTGTCCACCTGCCCCATCCGTTTTGCATTAAAAAAAAATCCTTCCCGGTGTATTTTCATTCAAGTTTTCTTTGGTTTTCCTCAGATACCTGCAGCATAATCTTCCAGATGACCTAACTGCCCATCAGAGTAACACTTCCAGGTGGTGTGGAAACCATTGCCTAATTTGTAGTCACTCATTGTCTGATTATTACCCCTATAAAGAGCAAGAACACTAGGATCTTGTTCATACATAGATAGACATGCTTATGTTGTCCCAACTGTCCGACACCAACTAAATGGCTTATTTTCTTCCTTGTCTATTTTTTATAGATTGACCAGCCTCGACTTGGCCTCCCCTCCAGAGACTACTATGAGTGTACGGGGATATATGAAGAGGTAAACAAACAAACACAGAAAACTACAGAAACAGTTGGTGTAAACTTACAAATAATACAAAGACTTAAGGCCAGATGGGAGCTTCACCCTCTGTGTTCCTCACTCCGAACAGACAATATTACACAGAATAGCGAGCTTCCTTTGACCGAATGAATATTCTCAGCAGACTGAATGAACGTCTCTTGAGAAATAAGGAAACTTACAATTCCAGATTTGTGTCTCGATTCTTGCTATTGAAGTCAGATGACCCATTTTGAAAAGTGAATTTTAAGTGTTTCATTTCCTCTGTAAATTGAGTTGTTTGAGAACTGAGCAGATGAATCATGATCTAGGGTGGTACCAAGCCAGGATTGGGGAGTGGTCCGTGGTGAGACACGTTTTGCAACCGAGTACCCGTTCAGATCTCTTGGATGGGATTTTTAGGGAACTGCTTAGATCGGTCACTTTGGGTTCAGACAAACCTTCGCAGCTTTCTGACTCTAATGCTGGTCAGTGAGTCAAGGGGCTTCCTACGCCATAGAATCCTGCTGGACACCTGGGGTGTTTTGTATTGTCTCCAAGCCTTGCTGTGCTCCCACTACACCCGTGTGCCTATTCTTACTGGTGTAAAAAACAACACAAGATACACTCAGCTGTGTGATGCATTATCAGATACTTGTGAAAGATCTTAGTTCTCTAAATGTTTTCCTCGTGATTATTTTGTAACTCAGAAGTAAGGTAAGTCTGTATTTGATGATCCTGATAGGTTACAATGTATGGGTTATGTCTGAACTTACCCCTTAGCTAAAACGATTAGCTGAATATGTTTATGCCAAAATTTAGTTTGCCTTATTATTAAGTTCAAATGGCAGGGACTAAATTCACTGTAAAGTATCTTCTTGAGTGGCTAACCAACACTGAAATGAAGAAGAAGGTGTATTATAAAAGGCCACAATTAGTAGCACAGTCAAAGGGAGGTGGGGTGTTAGAGTTTATGATAATCTAGTTACTGTGTGGGTTGCAGCTATTATAGGCTTTTCAAGCTACTTCCTATTCCAGAGTTGAGGGTGATTGAGACATTTTTGACTCATTATATTACATTGTCATCATCATCAACTGGGATGTTTTTCATATTTAAGATTGTGCCCTAAAAACATTCAGATTTTTCCAGTCCTAAAATTATGTGTTTTTTGGTACTTTAACGTCTCTGATATCAGTGTGATAAAGTTTCCTACTTCCGCCCCCCCAAAGAAACAAGCTCTCTTGAGATGAGGGGTGTCTTTGTGCATTTTATTTATTTTAAGATTTTATTTATTTATTTGACAGAGAGAGAGTGAGCACAAGCGGAAGGAGCAGCAGAGAGAGAGGGAGAAGCAGACTCCCTGCTGAGCAGGGAGCCTGATGTGGGGCTCCATCCCAGGACTCTGGGATCATTACTTGAGTTGAAGGCAGAGGCTTAACTGACTGAGCCACCCAGGTGCTCCTCTCTTTATGCATTTTAAATTCAGTGCTATCTCATCATCTAGAACAGGTCACACACTGGCCATCAGAGGTTTGAGTCTATATAGAGGCATTTTTATTTAACCTGAAGTTTTGTTGCATTTTTTTTCTTTTTAAAGATTTTATTTATTTATTTATTTATTTTGTCAGAGAGAGAGTGCAAAAGCAGGGGGAGCAGCTGGCAGAGGGAGAAGCAGGGTCCCTGCTGAGCAGGGAGCCAGATGTGGGGCTTGATCCCAGGACGCTGGCATCATGATCTGAGCTGAAGGCAGATGCTTAACCGGCTGAGCCACCCAGGCGTCCCTCTTTGTGTTTTTAAATTTTGGATTAGTTGCCAATTTTTTTAACCTTGTAAGATTTTACTCGAGAATCCAGATTTCTTGATAAATTAGTAGGATTGGAAACCCTCGGCCTGCATTCCCATGTGGTAGCAGTTGGACAGGGCTGTTTGCTTCTTGCCACTGGGCATTTGTTCTCCAGATTTGAGGAGTCTTTATTTAGATGACCACTAACTTGTATTGCCTTCCTGGTCCCTGTATGCCCTTGAGTTTGTAAGTTAGTTGGGTTCTGGGCAATCTACGGTAACAGAGACCTAAAAACAGTGAAGCTGCAACCAGAGAGAAGCTTATTTCTGTCTCCTATAGCATAGTAGGAGGCAGGCAGTCAGGTGAGGAAGGAAGCTCTGCTCCATGAGATGGCTGGGCCACAGCTTCCTTGACCATCTTATTGCTCGAACATCGATCTCTTCTCGTGTTTGATAGTAGTCTACTTGTGCAGAGTTGGTTCACCTATGCTGTGCTCACATTTCATGCCACAGGAAAGAGAAGAGATTTCTCTTTGTGTAAGTGATGCAGAAGTTGCATCATTCCATTGCTTAGCACACTGTCGTGTGGCTACAACTAAGTGTCAAGGAGGCTGGGAAAGGTAGTCTTCAGCTGGGAGGCCCTGTATGTGCCTCTTTAAAATTTGGTCAAAGAGGAGCCAAGTTCTGTTACTAAAAGGAAGAAGGAGATCTTGGGCACCAAAGGCATTTAGCAGTCCTGCCACTGTTTGAATCTGCTGGGCCGGGAGATAACTATAACTATAGTCAAACAACACATTGGTGATCAAACCTGGAATGAGTCATATATTTATAAAGTTCATGGGAGAGAAATCTGAGGCTCCGAGGTTTGCCCTAGAACACTCAGAAAAACAGTAGTAGAACCAGAGCTAGAACTTTGGTCCCTGTCTATCGCTCCTTCCATTACGTCATTCCAACTTTGTAAATAGTAATTTATGCTGGTAGGGTTCTTTAAATGAGCAAGTGATAGAGAAAACCCAGCAGCACTGGCATTTACAGCCTGGAAGTCATCGGTTCAAATTAGGTGCCCTTTGATGATCTGGATTAGGCTCATAAACACATAGCATGCTTGCTGCCTTGTCCTGCTTCCATAAATAGGGCTATTGGTCACTGTGCCTGTTTCTGCTAACCTCAGTCCCCAGAATACTTCTGAACTCGGTGCTCTAGCTCAAGCAACCAGTTGAGGGAAGTGGGCATATTAGGAAAAACTCTGTCATCCTGGAAATGAGTAATTACTAGAATATTTTTGGACCTCCCCTTTCTTTAAAATCTGATATTTTTAAATATCAGCCTGGGTAGTTCAGTGGGTTCAGTCTCTGCCTTTGGCTCAGGTCATGATCTCAGGGTCCTGGGATTGAGCGCCCTGTCAGTGGGGGTGGGGGGGGGGTGTCTCTGATCAGCAGGGAGCCTGTCCCCCCCACACCTGCCTCTCTGCCTACTTGTGATCTCTCTCTCTCTCTCTCTCTGTCAAATAAATAAATAAAATCTTTTTTTTTTTTTTAATCTGATATTTGGGGAAGAGGGTTGCAGGGAGAGGAGGGAGAGTATGTGTGGCCATGGGAGAAATTCCACTTTTTTCCTTACTGCCCCCATGATATTTGCTCCTGTCTCCCAGTCACTTCCACCTGTCATCCCTCACTTAGTTTCTGTTCTGCATCCCTAGCCAGCTATCAGGTAAAAGTTAATTCTAGTTCTCCCACTACCTTGCTATCTTTGGAAAAAAGTCAACCCCTTTAAAGACTTTTTCCTCAGGGCTGTATTGCTTCATGAAAAAAAAAATGGTGAAAAGGATAGGCTAACCAAATAACTTCTAGTGGAAAAGTCATAAAGCTGGAAGAAGTCTTAATATCATTGTATCAGTGTATCACTGGTCTGCATTGATTTTCTCCCTTACAGACTTTTATGTATGCTGTTTCCCTTTGCCTGGAATATTCCATACACACCTACCGCTTGCTCAGCCTCCTTCCTTTCTCCTCACCTTTTAAATTGACATTTAAACTGTACTTACTCATGAAGGCCTTCCCTGAAACTTCTAAGTAGATGAAGATACCTTGATGTTCCTGTACTACATGGGTTTCTGGATACTTCTTTATTTAAAGTCATTTTTCCCCCTGGGAAACTGTAAAAGTAATGAACAGTGGCATGTCTTGATGATTCTTTACTCTATTTCCAGTATCCAGGTCAGATTCTGACCCTTAAGAATTATCGAGTGACTACTAAATGAATCGGGATGAATCAGGGGATGAACAGTTGAAGGGGAAGATGGCAGGGAAGAGAGGAAAGAAAAGGAAGGCAGAAGCACCCAATCCTTCAGGGTCCTGCCTAGTTCTTCACCTTGATTTGGGAGCAGGTGTGAGCTCTAGAACATCAGTAGCTGAGGGACTGTATTTTCTAAGCATCTTACACACATCTCACAAACCGTGCATCCCTTTTCCTCAAGTTCTCCAGTTTTTACTCTCCAGTTCTTTCTCTGCTACATTCAGCTTGCCCGAGATGTGTTCACACACTCTGTGGGTCCCGTATTTTTGCATACCACGTCATTTTAGTGGCATAACTTTATTGGCAATAATTTATTTTGGCAATTTATTTTATTGGCAATAATAATTTGAGGATTAACATGAGGTGACCAAACTTTTACCAAGAAAGGTGTTGCATTTTTGACTAGAGAAGCCTGGCTTCTTTGCCTGTGCCTCTAGCCAATGATTTTCACACTCTACTGTGGCGTCTGGCTCTGCAGATACGCTTCAGGCGCTGGGGATGAGGGAGGGTCACACCTCCTCTGATCAAAAGGACCCTAGTCATAGATTTTGATCAAATCATTACCTAAGCCCATTTCCTTAGGTCCTCCTTGACCCCTCCTCTTTCAGGGATATCCAGATCCTTCAGGGCGTCTGCCTCCATATGAAGCCAAACTTATTATGAACAATGGAAACAGTACAATTACTAAGAAAGCCCACCCATTCTGTCTCATAGAAGCATGGGTTTTTTTGATTTTTGTTTTTTGTTTTTTTCATGTTTTTGGTGTTTTTTGTTTGGTTGGTTTTGTCTTTTGTTTTTTTGTTAGTTGTTTTTGGTTTTGTTTTGTTTTTCTTACTTTTGATACTCTCCAAATAGAATTTTTGTGTTGTGATAATCATGTGGCATTGAAAACAGTAAAATGCCTTGTCTTTTTATACAACTGAGTAATGAAAATAGATGATACATTTTTATTTTCAAGAACTATTTCTTACCTTCTTCCTCAAAGACAAAACCTATTTTTCTCTTGTTAAAAGACCTTCCTGGGGACGCCTGGGTGGCTCAGTTGGTTAAGCAGCTGCCTTCGGCTCAGGTCATGATCCCAGCGTCCTGGGATCGAGTCCCACATCGGGCTCCTTGCTCATCGGGGAGCCTGCTTCTCCCTCTGCCTCTGCCTGCCATTCTGTCTGCCTGTGCTTGCTCTCTCTCCCTCTCTCTCTCTGACAAATAAATAAATAAATAAATAAATAAATCTAAAAAAAAAAAAGACCTTCCTGCCTTTCAAACTTACTGTGTGCTTTTATTCTGACAGTTTTAAGTGTTATATTTTGAAAAATGCATATTGTATTTCTCTTGTTGTTTTAAACTTTTAAAACTCTGTTCCTTTTCATTTTCTGTACTTTCCCTCTTACTTAAAGAGGTAATGTGCTCTCAGGCAATAGAAACCAGAGATATATATTCTTTTATTTTTTACATGACAGGATCATATGTTTTCTTTCTTTCTTTCTTTCTTTTTTTTTTAGATTTATTTATTTATTTGAGAGAGAAAGAGCAAGCAGAGGGGAGGAACAAAAGGAAAGAGAAACTCGAGCAGAGTCAGCACTGAGCACAGAGCCTGACACTGGGCTCAGTCTCATGACCTTGAGATCATGACCTGAGCCAAAACCAAGAGTCAGATGCTTAACTGACTGCACTACTCAGGGACCCCAGGATCCTGTATTTTCTTAATAATTAAGGTTACTCATGCACAGACTTGAAGAGCTAAATGGGACATTAGAGGATTTGGTCCAAACCCTTATCTTAGAAATGAGGAAACAGAGACCCAAAGAAGTAAAATGACTTGCTTAAACTCACAGATTAAAAGATCCATGCATCAGTTAAGAACATTAATTGTAAGCAGTAGAAACCTACTGTGATTAATTTGAATGACACACTACTATGTCAAAGGATAGAAGTAGCAAGATTTGAAACAGTTTGATCCCTTCCAAGGGTATAAATTTCATGCAAGGAAAACAATATGAAAGATACACACTACCTATAAAAAATAATTATGCCCTCCACGGAATTTTTCAATGAAATCAGCCTTATATGAGAAAGCTCTTTTGTACACTGATTGATTCACTGAAAGGAATGATGGCCTGAATTTTCTTAAGTAATCACTCACCTTCAGAAGAGTCTCTGAACTCTGTATTTGGGGATAAATTGGAATTGTTTTCAAAGCTTGCCTTTCGTTCCCTCTTTAGATTATCAAGGCTAATTGTTTCCTTGTCTTCTTTTGTAAAGAAATCTGTAGGTTAGCAACCCTAAATATCGGAGTGTAACTGGGCTATAGATATGTTTATGCTCTGTGTTTGTCTGAGAAAGTAGAATCAGCCAGAGTAGCGGTTTCCTAACCTCTTTATGTGTGTCCATGGCAGGGCTCTGTGGGGCCACACCTTCATGTCTACATACTTCAAGATTATCCACCACAATTTATGTTACTTGCTTGTACATCAATAAGGTATTTATTTGAACAGAGCATTTCAGGGCTAAAAGAAAAGTGAGGGAACCCCTGGTCTAGTGGATGGGAGCCAGAGAAGGTGGAGCAGGAAGATAGTGAGTGCTATGAGGTATGGCGGAGAAGAAGTTGTTCAGAGGCATGAAGAAATTGAACATTCTTAGAAAAACTGAGGGTTTATAAAGAATGGAGGTGTTTGAAGGTCAAGGATAGAGGACTTGGAACATGGCCAGGATGGCTAGAAGCCAAAAAGAGATGATCCAGGGTCTGTGTGTCTGATAAGAGAAAATGCAGAGCAGGAAAGAAAGAAGGAGCACAGGTTGAGGTTTGCAGACCTTTAGATGAGCGGGTGCAAGCCAGAGAGGAGTTTGTTTGCCTGCTCATCCAAAACACACTGAGAGAAACTGTTCCAGCCTTGGGCCGAGAATCTGATGAGGGAAGTGAGGGAAGCTTACTTAATATACTTAAAATTTAACTTCATTTTTTAAATCAGTAGGTATTTATTGAGCTTCTACTATGTGACAGATAGTTTTCTAGGCAGGAGAGATGCTGAGGAAACAAGGCAGAAAAGGTCCTTGTTCACCTGGAACTCACCTTCTGATGAGAGGAGATAGAAAACAAAGAAGTAAATAATTTAAGGAAATAAGATGAATGCAGATAGTAGTGTGATAAAGGAAAGAGAACAAGTGATATGATATAAGGTCAATGACTAGGGATGGGGTGGGTTGATAATTTAGATGTACTTTGATTTGATTTTTAAAAAGATCACCGGCTGCTGCTTGGCTGACTTGATAACGCAGATCCTACAAGGGAAACTGCTGACCTCATTTTGTCCCTTCTGGGCACCAGGTGACTAACAGTCAGGAGGTTTTACCTAGCCCAGGTGTCTGTATTTAACAAAACATAAAGGAGCTTTTCTTTTTATTTTATTTTATTTCATTTCATTTCAAAGATTTTATTTATTGATTTGACAGAGAGAGATACAGCAAGAGAGGGAACACAAACAGGGGGAGTGGGAGAGGGGGAAGCAGGCTTCCTAGCAATCAGGGAGCCCAATGGGGGACTTGATCCCACGACCCCAGAATCATGACCTGAGCTGAAGGCAGACACTTAATGACTGAGCCACACAGGCACCCCTATTTTTTATTTTAATATAATTTATTAAATTATAAGTTTATACTCAGTAATTTTTCATAATGATTGTGTTTAGAAGAAAGCATTTTTGTTCTAAGTCACTGAGTTTTGGAGTGATTTCATTTTTCTGCAATAGCAAACTGGAACAGCAGTAGAAATGAGATGTTAAGCGAGTGCATGGAAAGGATTTCTAGCCCAGATCTGAGTGAGGGAAGATAAAAACTCCTGATTCCCACCAGCTCTGAGTCAGGGCACCCATCCTCTGAGAATGCCCACTACTTCATCATTTGCACAGGAAGCTGAGACTTTTAAACCTGAGCTTTTAAACTCGAGATTTGGTGAATATGACGAGACTCATTTTGGCTATGTGGCATTGACAAGAGAATTTTTTGAGATGGATTAAATCTGTATTATGAAAGGAACTACATACCTCTTCCCAAGAATGTGCAATAAACCTCAGAAGTTACACAATAAGGTTCTCCTCATGAATAATCTGATGAAAGCTCCAAGGAGTCCCCGGGCTGGTCCGTCACAGATCTTCTTGATCCTGTGTTTCGCCTGCTCAGATCAGGGGTTCTTTATGCATTCTGGTCCCCAGAAATGGCTGTGTGATTCTGGATCTCTGCCGTCCCTCTTTGGGGAGCAAGTCTCCACGTGCTGGCCGATGCGTGCTCCCTGAAAATGATGTTTAAACGGGGAAAAAAAAAAAAAACAATAGACCTTTTTGGTAGGAAACCTATCTTTCCTGCTTGATGTCCCCTGTGTGTTCCTTTAGGAAACTTTCTGTGTAACATTGTTAAAAATCCCCGGGCATCAGTGCTAAGAAGAGCACAGTTCTGTGACTTTTTCAGGCACCTTACGCTCCATATGTCTTCCCTAGAAAGGGGAAGGCAGAAAATCGGGAAGAGCAGGGTGTCCTGGAACAGGATCTTTAGAAGTGAAGCTCCTGGTCCTTAGGTGGTTATCATACCAAAGTACCCAAATATCAGCCAGTCGAACTGGAAAGCTTTCTGTTCATCCCTGGATCTTGCTGTTATTCATAAACAAAGATATTGAAGTTTAAAGGACAGGAGTCAAATATCATTGCTGTCTTTCTCTTTGGCAACCAACAAATACACCTTTTTTCCAAGCAGGAGAAGCCCAATTTCTGAACAGAGCCAATTTATAAATATCAGTGCTTGGTCCTGCAAAGCGAAGATAGTTCTACTTAGAGTGACAGTCGATGGTCTTGGGTATTAGTAAATATCATCTCATTGATAGCATGTAATTTAAAAAGTCACAAAACTGATATTATGGATTTTCCCATAAAACCGTGTAAAACCAATGGTCATCTTTGAACATGCTATTATAGGAATTGGGATTTACAATGTCTTAATTTTTGAAAGGGCCACGTAGGTATTTTGGTGGATTCTTTTTCACCCCAAGGATTCTCCATATGAAGGCTTCAACAAAAACTATCTTATGACTGTCAAGGTGGTTGACTTGGACCTTGTCCTAGTAACTAATTGCTCTCTCGGTGATAAAATAGAAAAATTGAATTTCAATTTTAAAAATATCCTAGCCAACCTACTATTCAGGTGTTAAAATGTATGTTGATTACTCTCTCCCCAAATCATGACAATTACTATCATTTGGCATATCTACAAAGTATCTCAAGGAAGAAAATAAGAACCTTAGGGTAGAGAATCATACCTTGTAAAAAGGATTTAACAGCAGGAGTAAGCCTGGGTTCTGACAGCTACGAGATAAATTTGGAAGCCAGGAAAGATAATCAAGATACTAAGACACATGTTTAAATCAGTTACATTGAAATAGTTGCCAGGTGATGGATCTCATGAAAGAAAGTGGTGTGTTCCATGTAACTGTGTTAAAGAGTCAGGTATCCAAGAAGCTGCTGACACAGCCTGTGCTTCCAGTTTCCTGAGAAACTGGACCTGCTTGGCAGACGAGAAGCACCATCCGAAGTTCTTGTGCTTGCCTTTGCCAAGTTCCATGGTCTTGAAGTGTATCTGTAAAGATAAGATACTGGAGTAGAACCAGTTCACAGGGGCAATGGCATGCAGGAGAGCATTCTTATTACTGCTTTCTTACCTCGTTAACAAAAATGCAGCCCACAGAAGAGAAAAACAAAATCTCAGCAGACTGATATCGGAAAATTCAAATTACCGTTTCCTTCATGGTAGTAATTCCCTGCTGAATGCAGATGAATTCATATAATTTGAAATATAGTTAATTCCAAACACCGCATGCTTATAGTTTGGAATAGTTGGTCCCGGGAGAGAAGAACTCAGACGGATTTGTTTACTTCCAAGTGAAACAAGAATTCTGATTACCTTTTAATAGGAAAAGAATGGACGTGGTGCGAATATGCATAAAAACATCCTTTTATCCCTGTGATCTTAGTAATTGGGTTTTAATACAGGCCCACAGCTGAAAACAGTCAGTTCAGTTGAGCAGCAGGTGGATGTATAGAGATGCTGGCTGGATGTCCCAGCTTTACAGGGTGTCTGAGAATAAGGAAATCCTCTCCCTGGGGAACTGTTTACTTAGCATTTACTGAAGGTCACTGAAGGTCATGGAATGCCAGTATCTAAACCTTACCTTAAGCTGTCTTCTTGGTTTTCAAATTGATAATATCTGTATGTATTGCTTGATAAAATATTTATTTCCCTATAAGTTTTATGTTTGATCCTCTTGGTAGTTGCTTTAAATTCAGATGGGCCTTTCATACTCACAGTGAATATAAGTGTGCCCCTTTCACTTATAATCAGTGAGTAGGGGGTATAAACCCTCTTGAAACGATAAGGTGTTAAGGACTGTATAACCTTCCTTCGTATTGACCCCGGGAATGAGTATTAGAAGCATAGACGTGCCCGTTGATCCCACGTTTGTGTGGCATGACTTCCCCAGTTGTGGTTGTCTGTCTTGTCATTAAGCTGGTGCTGGAAACTTGAATTTTGAGTAAATTTTCACAAGGTGAGATCATAATTTATTTTAATTGCTGATGGATAATAATGGCTGAACAGCAACGATTGAGATTACGGAAGTGGTCTTCAATTTCCTGGTGTTGATGCCACTCTTAGTTTGAGTTAGTCACTTATACATTCTGTAAGAGGTTGATAATGTAACTAGTTTATAGCTCACCTCACAAAGTTAAAATGCATGTGAAGATTAAATGGAAAGAATTTAGGTCCTTAGGAAAGAGCCGATATCCAAATCTAGAAATTTTACATTAACATATTAAGGTGAGCCAGCTCTAGTCTTAACTAAAACCCCCAGGTTTGTGGACCTCATGAGAACACAGTCTTATTTACAAATACACACACACACACACACACACACAAACAACAACAACAACAACCCAAAACAACAACAACAACAACAACCCAAGACACAAAAAAAACAACTGCTTGGCCAGAAGAGATAAAAAGATGTCCTTCCTGTGTGTATGTGAGTTTGTGGCCTTCTCTTCGTGAACAGTTGAAAAAGCTATATAAGATATATATAAGCAGAGAAAACTTGGGAGATGGAATTCAGGAAAGGAATTTATTGTTATTTAAGAAAAACTACTAGGTTATTACTTATCAAGTGTTTTTGCAACTGTATTCTTAGTAAGGCAATTTTAAATAATGATTAAAAATTGAAAATGACAGAATTCCCCAACCAAATGGTTATGAATTACTTAGTACTTTCAAAGTGATATATTTTTTTTGTTCTGCTTTAATTCAGACACATGATGACTTTTTTTTAAACATTCTTTTTTTTAAATTTTATTTATTTATTTGACACAGAGAGAGAGATCACAAATATGCAGAGAGGCAGGCAGAGAGAGAAGGAAGCAGGCTCCCCGCTGAGCAGAGAGCCAGATGTGGGGCTCAATCCTAGGGCTCTGACATCATGACCTGAGCCAAAGGCAGAGGATTAACACACTGAGCCACCCAGGCGCCCCACATGTTGACTTTCTAAGAATTTGTGCAGGTCATTTATTTTAGGAGTTAGTAAAGGTCTTCTATTTTATTATGCTTTAAGTGTTACCAAAAATTATAAATAAATTTTAAGTTAAATTACCATGATAAATATTTAGAATGTTCTCCAGCAATTCACTGCTATGTATTTTTTGCAGGCTTGTACAGCGTATGTAGATTTTATGATTTCTGTGGCCAGACTGATTCGTAAGGAGAAAAGACTGCCCATCGATGAAAACCAGCTTTCTTCGGAAATGAAGAAAATTATGGAATTGGAAAAAGAAATTGCCAATGTAAAACACATTTTCTCTGATACATTGAATAATGTTACCACTCTTTTTTTTTTTTTTAAGATTTTATTTATTTATCTGAGAAAGAGAGAGTGGGTGAGAGGGAGTACACAAGCTGGCGGGTAGGGGGAAGGCAGAGGGAAAAGCAGGCTCCCCTCTGAGCCGGGAACCCAAGACGCGAGACACGTGGGGCTGGATCCCAGAACCCCCAGATCATGACCTGAGCCACTCAACTGACTGAACCACCCAGGCATCCTGTGTTACCACTCTTTTCTTTCTTTCTCCTCTCTAACATATTGGAAAGGTAAAAAGGTGCAACTTTTTCAACAACTGGTAAAAATGCATAGCTCAGAAATGAATCATTGACTTTAAGAGAACCTTTGAAACTGTAGAATTTTGTAGTAAACTGAGTTCCTGACATCCAGGAGACATAACTAAGTTCGACAAATATTAAACTAGATAGACTTAATTACCTAAGATAAGTGGATTATACCAAAAGCTTAACTATTTGCAGATAGTTGGTAGGATGTCCTCGAGACTAAGGGCACATGCAATGGCTAACTATTCTGCAAAGCTGTTTTAGTTTTGGTGTGTATAGTTCTGCTTTGTTTTATTTTAAAGTTTAAGGTGATCACATAAATTGACTCTTCCTCTGCTTAATATTAGTCCCTGAACACTGCTACATGACCACGCAGTGTGACCAAGTTCCAACTGTCAGGTTGGCTCAGAGGTTCTGACAGGAACAGCAAAGCCCAGAGCGTGTTTTCCTGAGTTTCCTCTGGTTCCGATGAACCCTTGAAGTCTGAATTGGCACTTTTTTGTCCGATGTTCCTCTTACAGAGTCTGCGGTCTCAAGGAGTGAACTCTGTCTAAGCAGCATTAAGGTTACTGATTAAACCCACGGTTGGTTTAGTCTAGAATCTTTAGGGCTCTCCCTGACATTGCAGACAAGTCTGTGCTCCTGAATCCTCCTGGTGCTTGCCACTGCTGTCAGAATCTTGAAGACTAAAGATCTTTGAGGGCAATTTTAGCTTTCCTGGAGCTACGTGAAACCCCAAATCTCCAATCAGAACCAGGCTTTGCTTGGAACCATGGTTGGATGAATGACGGTTGGGTGGGTTACATGTGTTTCTGTCCTGGAAGTGGAAGTGTTAGAGGAAAACAGTGTGTTGCCCTGGGTTTCTGCCACTTGCACCTTCCCAGACCATGTTCTCCTTTGATCAGCCTCAGCTCTCTGATAGGCATATCCTACCTCAAAATGATTTGCATCTATGTTTTTTTCTCCTCTCTTAGACTTAGGTTGTGGTGAGGTCTTAGTCCTCTTTAAATGACCTGTGTATCTCTGGCATTATCCAACTTTTTATTCCATTCAGATGTTCAATAAATAATTTTTAAAGTAGTGAATAAATAAATGACCTAAAGGGGACACTGGAGCCATTGTAACCCAGAAATAACTCCCATGTTAAGCTACCTTTGGTCTCTCTTGACTTTAAAATTGCTTTTTTTCTATTTCAGCTGCTAGTTGGGGAGTTGTTATTGCATTTTTTTTTATTCTGTGAAAAGTAAGTAAATAAAACTGTTGAGTCTTATGCTGTAGAGTGTAGAGTATACTGTCTAGGCAGGATAAGAGGACAGTCACAAAAGTAGGAGGTGCTAGCACTCTCCTCAGATAACCATGCTTTGTACTAGGAAATTTTTCTCTTACTTGGCTTGAAATTCTTGCAGAAATCATTATGGTTTTCTTTCTTTCTTTTTTTTTTTTCTTCTTATCTGGATATTAACTGGGATACTGAATGGTAGCAATGAGGAAGTGGGAGAGGATATTTGAGAGATGCATTGCAGGTGATTGTATTTGAGGAAGTTACCATATAAAACAATTACAGAAACAACTGAGCTGACCATGACCCTTAGAAGGAAGGAGGCCTGTGGACACTGTCTGTGTGGTTCAGCAGTTGTCAAAGTATGAAAAGATTTTTGAAGAATCTTATACTTGACACAGTAACCAAATCTTGATGATTGTTACTGAATAACCATAAAACAAGTATAGAAAATAGAACTTATATTGTACCTATTTCATATTTCTTTTCCCCTCATAGAGAGTTATGTTTTTCTGAAGTATTCTTAGTTCTAAAATAAGGATCAAAAATTAAATCCGTAGGCTACAACTAAACCTGAAGATCGAAATGACCCCATGCTTCTTTATAACAAAATGACATTAGCCCAGATCCAGAATAACTTCTCACTAGAGATTGATGGGAAGGTAAGTAGCAAGTTTCATGCTCTCTGTTATTGTGCCATTTCCAAAATTTTAACAGTGAGGTACAGTTTGTTAAAATTCAGTGATTACTTATTTATTGAAATAGATTGAACTTCAAAATGAATTTAGATGACACCAACCATTTGATTTCATGACAAGACTGGAAAAAGGAACACAGACCTATGTGAAGTCATTGTATTATATTGAGTTAGAGTGAATATCAAAGGTAAAATTCCTTTCAAGGCAGCTGTGCAATGAAACCGTTGTAGCAAAGGGTTTGGAAAACATCAAAATGGAAAATCCTTCTGAGAGACAATCATATAGCCATTGGACTTGGACAGTCAAATAATAAAATCACTAGATTTCTTTTTAAGTCCTAAAAAGGATAATTTATATATAGAACTTGCCATATTCTCATCAAGGCCATGAACCTAGATGTTTAGAGCAATGATGGAGACATAGAACACGAGAAATAAGGAGAAAAATCTGGCTCATAAATTCCATTATGAATAGTAGTAATTCATTAGCTAGGATATAGTAATCTTTTGGGGGGACTATGTATGTATCCTTGTGTATTAGTTGATGCACGTGATTGGGAACTGAAGCAAGATCCATGGGAAAATCTACAAACTATCACATTCAGTGATAGAATTCTCTCTGGCCCTAATTACAGTAAAAAAAGTGGGGGGGGAAGGTTTGTAAAGACATGACCTATTGTTAGGAATTTGTCACATAGACATGTTTAATATAATGAGGGCTTCATAAATCTGTTTTTGAAAGATTGGTCCAAACCACCAAAGAAAATTGAGAAAAGCAGTTATTAATACTTAATAAGTTATCAGTATTTTATATACTTACAAATATATGAACTTTTCAAACACTGAAATGTGGCATTTTTGCAAGATTTGCATAATCGCCATGTTTGTGTTATTTTTCTTATATCTACTGTTGGTTGAATAACCACGATTCCCATTTAGAGAATAAAAGATAAGATCTCATCTTTTAGCAGCTCCAAAGTATAAAAATTGCATGCCTATCGACCCAATACTGATAGTTTTAGATATGGTGTTTGGCTTCACTGGACCATTTGTGTTGTATCTCTAACATTACTATACCTCTCCTATGACAATAGTATGCTGTTGTTTATAGCTGGATCTCCACTGAGGTGTATTAACGGTGTTTGAATGGATTGTTATATCCACTATTAAAAGATAAACACTTTATACCCATTTAAATTTTTGTGTAAACCAAGGAAACTTTATTTTTATTTTATTTTATTTTTGTCTTTGAAGATTTTTATTTATTTATTTGACAGAGACAGCAAGAGAGGGAACACAAACAAGGGGAGTGGGAGAGAGAGAAGCAGACTTCCTGCTGAGTAGGGAGCCCAATGTGGGGCTCGATCCCAGGACCCTGGGACCATGACCTGAGCCGAAGGCAGACACTTAACGACTGAGCCACCCAGGCGCTACAGGAAGCTTTATTTTTAAAGCTAAATGTCCTTTCTGTGTGTGTGAGTTAGATCAAGATGGGCGACACTGAGCTAAATTTCTAGCTGTATATTCTCTATCCTTTGAGGCTTTCCTTTTGCTCTTAGATGGTTGGTTAGTTTAATGCTGCTATCTGAATAATCATGCTACAGAACTAATTTTTTTTAAATTCAGAAACTGATTGGAACAATGGAGGAAAAATTCCAAACAAATATCAGACTGACCATTGTGATAATTATATAATGAGGCGACTGACACCCTAACCATGTCTGACTCCATGACCATAATTGAGTCTTAGAACCAAGAAGACAAATCCACAATTACTGAATGTTTCATGCCTGCTTTTTTCCAGCCATTCAGCTGGTCAAATTTCACAAATGAAATCATGTCAACTGTGAATATTAGTATTGCAAATGAGGAAGATGTGGTGGTTTATGCTCCAGAATATTTAACCAAACTTAAGCTCATTCTTACCAAATATTCTGCCAGGTAGGTATGTCAGAGTGCCTATGTCCTCAAAATTTACATTTGCGATCACTCTTTAGAAGCTTTGCAGCCTCATCTTTTCTGTTGCTGGGTGGTGGGTTTTTTTATACAGAGATCTTCAAAATTTAATGTCCTGGCGGTTCATAATGGATCTTGTAAGCAGCCTCAGCCGAACCTACAAGGAGTCCAGAAATGCTTTCCGCAAGGTGAAGAAAAAAATCTCTTTTCTTAAGACTTAAAGCATAAAGAGATACATGGTTATGAAGGCTTGCCATGTACGCTGCTAGAATGTGGTGAACTTTGCCAGGAGTCAACATGCCAAGTGTTGGCTGCTTTGCCCATATTTTGGCTATGTTGCCTAGCAAAGCCAGCTTTCATGGGCTTTGTCCTGCTCTGGCACCATGATTCAATTTCTCTGGAAGGAGATGCATTTGGTTACTGGAGCAGTTTGTGGGAGAATACTGGCTTGGTTTTTCGTTGTGCTGAAAGTAATTGCAAGGGTATATATTTCAGTTAATTTGACTGTCAGGCGCTTGTATACAGCACACTAGACATGCAGACAGATGGACTACATTGATGTAGACAATCCACTGAGAGTACACCTACCTGGGGGCAACCGTAAGGCCTTTTATTAGGCTGTACCTTCACTATTTAAACAATCATCCCAGTAGTCCTGTGGTGAGGGGAGATGACAGGAGGGATAGAAGGAGACGTTTTGGCAAATGTACTGGTTGGTGTTATGGAAAGGAAATAACTGCTTGTTTAAAATTTTTAGCATTTACTCTTTGAAAGAAAATGTGGGCAAATTTTTAAAATTAAAGAATGTAAAAATGGCATCTCGCGCAATTTCCCTTACTTCAGTTAATCCCCTCGTTAGTACTTAAATTTATATACGTACAGTTCTTCTAAGTACTGGAAGTTCAGCTAAAACATTAAAAAATAAGAATGTGTTTTCTGGTATACCAGATTTCTCCCCTGTTACATAAATTGAACATTACTTCATGTTTATGTTTATGCAGTCGGAACTATTATTTTTTTTGTTTGGTTTTGAGAGGAGGGCATTTTGTTGTTTTCTAAAGCTGTCTAGAAGGATATTCACCTGTAATAGCCGAAAGTTCTACTGGGACATGCTACCGAAAATATACCTTATTTTTGAATTATTTATAAGTAAACAGTCCAATTGGATTATATTTTGTCATGGGTGAGGACAACATGCCTTGTGAGGAGAAGCAATGAACATTTGCAAGAACTTAGGGGATATAAAGAACAGAGTCCTGTGGAATGTGTGTTCACCTTTGCCGTGGCCATCTATTTGTGGTCAGATGTCATTTCCTTTCTCTTACCCATAGGCCCTTTATGGCACAACTTCAGAAACAGCAACATGGAGACGTTGTGCAAACTATGTCAATGGGAATATGGAAAACGCTGTGGGAAGGCTGTATGTGGAAGCAGCATTTGCTGGAGAGAGTAAACATGTGGTAATGTTTTCAGCATGATACTCCTATCAGTTAGTTGCTTGCATCAATGTGCAGTTATAATAGTTAATAATTTGGCTAAAGTTTTACTGATTGGCAGAAAAATCTCGGAATCATGATTTGTTGTTATTTTTCAGTGAATCTCCCCCTCCCTCTCCCAAGGGTCTGGTTATGTTTCTGATCTTAATATTGTCTGATCCAAAACCAATTGTCCATTTTCTGGAAGCAGTGTATACCCAGTGCCCACTCATGTTATGTTGATGGAGACATTTGTAAAGTCTCCTGTTAGCAAGATTGACCCAGAATTAGTGTTTTCTGAAAAATGTTGAAAGTAAGCCAGGGTTTATTTGAAATATTAAAAAAATATACTTCATTTTTCATTGTTACTGAAATGAAGAGGATAGAATTTAAAGTGAAAGAAACTTATTAAAATACTACTTCTTGCTTAATTGAACTACTAACAGTGATGACAGTTTTATGTGAATTCTTTTATGATCATGGAAACCATTACATTATAAAGATGATTTTTTAATTAACGTGTGTGTAAGACTCTGTTTAATCCTTAGTGTTGGTGGTAGAAGGTTCCTTGAAAAATATAATGATCCCCATATATTTGTGTGTTTATGTCATAGTTTGTCTATAAATACATGTTATTGAGTTCTGTAAAGACAGATTATAATCCTATTTTTTAAAATTTGTCTTACCAAAAAAAGTAATTCATGTCCTAAATTTGTCTTCTGTTTCTGTGGTTTAAGGTTGAGGATTTGATTACACAGATCCGTGAGGTTTTTATTCAGACTTTAGATGACCTCACTTGGATGGATGCTGAAACAAAAAAGAAAGCTGAGGAAAAGGTAAATTATTAATTAATTTTAAAAGGCAGCACTAACTATTAAACGATTGCTTTACATGAAAAGATGAACTTTTAAGGAAGTTCAGGAAAAAAAATTTAGGGATTGCATAAAATGAAAGCAATCTCCTTCAAGATGTCATTTCCAAGAATAGTTTTCATGGATAAAGATTTGTTTCTATGATTTTCACCTTTTATTATCTCGAAATAATAAAAACTCCTACTCCATATTCAATTCAAAATTTTGAAAGATCCCCAATTTTCCCTTTTTTTTTTAAAGGACTCTTTAGAAAATAAGAGGAAATTTTGTATGAACAATAAAGATCTGAAAAATACCATCAGTGATTCATATTATTTCTCTTTTTATACAACATACCCAAAAGGATTCTACCAAAGCCTAAAAATATCCTTTCAATTTTTAATCACAGATTTCCAGCTCAATTTTGAAAACATGCCTTATTTAGATTTTTTATGACCTAGGGAGAAAAATTCTAAATTTCTGTCAAGCAAAGGTAAGGTGATGTATTACTTGAGTATTACATGGTGATCTACAGGTAGAGAGATATTGAGGGAGACTTCGTATAACTATTCCTCTCTACCCCCATTGTGTACCTGTGATTGGGACTCCTAATATCTTGCATAAGAACAGAGGTGTCAGATGTTTAAGTCTTAGGTTTAAACTCACTATGATCATTTGTCTCGATAACTATAAAACTAAGAGGAACATGTCCAGTGGAAACTGTATATGCTTTGGGAGTCGTATTCACATACAGTCTGATAATTCTGCTCCAGTTGGGGTGGCAAGAACAGACCATTCTTCAAACTGATAAAGAAAGATTTTATGAACCTATTATAATATGAAAACCAAGCTGTAGTCTAGTTGTTTTCCAGTATTAAATCATGTGAAGGGACTGTCGCTCTTGGCTTTCCCAAAGCTGTGGCTGGGTTAGGTCTGAAATTTATGCACCACAGTATACCTATCTGTCCATCACTGACTGGGTCCTCAGACATTCAGGCTGGGTTTACTCCTTTCGTGTTCTGGCTCTCTGTGACACGGTTCTGTTTGATGTGGCCAGCTGGATTGAGCTTGATCATCATTTCCCAAGGTAGTATTATAAGCCATTGGACCCATAAGTAGTTCCATAAAAAAAGAGTCCCTGTCTCAAAGAATTTAGGAAGTTACTTCCTGTAGGAAGGGTTCCCTGCTCCCACCTTAGACTAGGTTAAACGCTCCTATAGTATGATTTTCAGGCACTGTATCTAATACTCATTACATGTTAGACTGCAGTAAAGAAGTCTGCTTAACGTTTTTGTCACAGTATTTACCCAAAGTATTTGACAATAAATCCGTTTTATGTAGACCTGTTTCTATAGAGTTTGTGCCTCTTAGAACACTCATTGGGGAAGTGTCTTCTAGAAAGTAAAAAACCTTCAAGAGGAGGCTGTTTGTAATGGGCAGTGGTGTGGAAATCTACAAGAAAACGGACTTGGCCAAACTGACTTATTGACACATATCCTGTCTGATCCGCTGCGGAAATCCTGTGCTTATGAAACAGATTTGTAACATAATTAAATTATTTAAAAACAATATAATATGATAGAATCAAAAGTCAAATATCTTTGAGAAAAATGAGAGAAATAAAATAATGGAAATAGAAATCATAATAGGAAACAAATAGCAATAATGAAATAACAAAAGTAAACAATTCTAAAATAATAAAAATAAAAATTAGAAATGTAGTAAGCAAGTGGTCAGTATGAGCTGGTATAACAAGGAAAATCCTGTTCTCTATTTGTTTAAATAATGCCATTCACTTAACTGTGGGAAGATAGGTACACTGGGTTTGAAGACCAAAAGAGAACATACAGACTCCAGGACTCAATATTCAGAAGGAATATTAGCACTAAAGCTGTAAACTCATATCTGTTTTCTGAGCTAAGTCAGTGAAGTGGAAAGATAATTATAAGTTGCTAGAATGGAAGCTCTAAATATTAGCCTCCTATAAAATTGAAGAAAAAAGCCTTTCAGAGAAAAAGTTCATAGAAGTACAATACATGTGGAATGATGCCTTGTCAGTTTTCATTTTGGTTTTCTTGGGAAAGCTGGAACCTATGAGAATAGGGTATTAGAAGCAAAATTTTGGAACTGTTTCTCGTTTATTTTGGACCCCAGGGAGTAACCATTTCAAAGATCTCTAAGTGTTGTCAAATACTATTTTTGTAAGCAATATGGATCAAGTTATTCGATCGCTAGTCATGGCAAATTATAATGTTTGCATTTGGAAGTTACACAATCACCCTTACATTCAGTGTTTTAATTTTTCCTAGGCTTTAGCCATTAAAGAAAGAATTGGCTATCCTGATGACATTATTACAAATGAAAATAAACTGAACAGTGAATACATTGAGGTAGGTTTCTACGAAGACTGTGCTGATGATACCTGGGGCGGGTGGGAATGTCATTTCTAGCTGTGGGGGTGCCAGAAATGATGTAGAATGGCCTAAACCTGAAGGTCTCGTTATATAAAGCCTTTTACGCTGAAGACAAAACTGTGTTTTAGTTTTAGCCTTTTGTTTCATCGGCCTGGTTCATATTTGGGTTTTGTTATTTTGGTTTCCATATATTCCACTGAAGAGTAGTGGGAAAATCTCGTGTCCTTTGAAATGCATCAAGGGCGGACATCAGAGTGTTGAGCAACAGGCAGCACTCGGGCTCCTTATCTCCTCTCATAAAAGCCCCAAAAGTCAAGTCTTCCATTTTCCTCCACTTTCCAATTATTCCTCCATGGGATAAAAACCAGGTCATACCTCTGTATTGAAAAAATAAAACAAAACAAAAACCTACTGTTTGAAAACAGAAGCAATTTTATTCCCCTCTGGTAATGTAACAGTGAAAAGAGAACAGAATTAATTCAAGTCACAATGCTGTTGATTTCAGACCCAGTTGAGGGTCCTGTTGCTAACCTTGTGGTCCTCGCAACTCCTTTGAAACCCTGGCGACATGGGATGCCTGGGTGGCTCAGTTGGTTAAGCGGCTGCCTTTGGCTCAGGTCATGATCCCAGCATCCTGGGATCGAGTCCCACATCGGGCGCCTTGCTCATCAGGGAGCCTGCTTCTCCCTCTGCCTCTGCCTGCCATTCTGTCTGCCTGTGCTTGCTCTCTCTCCCTCTCTCTCTCTCTGACAAATAAATAAATGAAACCCTGGCGACAGTAAGGTGATTCTTGCCCAGACCTGGGGATGACAGTGATCACTAATCCATTGATTACTGGCCTCACATGTGGGTTTACAAGCCACAGTATCCTCTCATCTCTTTCCATTTGTAGAAAAGCTTGACTGTTTCTTCTTGTAGATGGACAGGCTGCAGCATGTGAGGCCTGGTTTGGGAGGGGGAGGTGGGTCTTTGTCTCAGGAGTCAGGTGGCTAAGAGCAAAGACTCACAGATAACTACTTGGGTTCAAATCCCAGCTCCTCCACTCACTAACTTGGGCAAGAGACTTAATTGTCTGCCTTAGTTTCTTCAGCTTTAAAATGGTGCTAATAGCCCATCTTCATAAGATTATAAGGATTAAAAGCGTATAATATATAAAGTGCTAAGAACAGTGCCCAGTACATAGTAGGTGCTAAATAAAGAATGGACTCTTGTCTCACTTGTCATGTAGGAGCTAATGTCAATATAGGAAAGCTTGTCAGACACTTGGTTTCATTGATTAGTTCCAGAAGAATAGGCTAAAGTAGTCATTGAGTTAGAGCACCAGTGACCTGGGATAGAGAACTAGGCTAATGAGAATTCAATCCTTCTTTGGTAAGTTTTAATGCTGTCTGTTAACTTCATTAACTGATATAGTTTAAGAACATATCCCTATGCTTTTAGCAAAAATTTTGATTATTTTTCCCAAAATCTTTTATGTAATATAGTTGAACTACGGGGAAGATGAATACTTTGAGAACATAATTCAAAACTTGAAGTTCAGCCAAAATAAACAACTAAAGAAGCTCCGAGAAAAGGTGGACAAGGACGAGTATGTATATTCGTTTCTTATATGTTCATTCATAAAAGGGCCTTTGTCCCTCTCATTGTTGGGTTAAGAAAAAGAAGTCGACTTAAAATAATGTTTAAAAAGTGCAACGTCTGTCAATGGAGTGAGTACCTCCACATCTAAGTCTATCATACTAGACATGGGTCAAAGATTTAAGAAAATATAAAAATTTTTTTATGAAGTTGTCCTCAGGCTACCCTATTTCTTCGGCTTTCTCTCATTTACTGCCTATCTCCTCTACTCTGTCGACAAGTTTCTCAAGAATGCCTTAGCCTAGGTAACCCAGCGCTCTTACAAGCCTTCTGTGAGGCCACACTTGCGGTACTGAGAATGGTCTTGGCCCAGAGCCCACTTGTTTTCCTTGGGTCAGTCATCCACAGCCCCATCCCCTTCCTAGACTGCTCTGTGTAACACCCTCAGCCTTGTGGCAGCCAAATAGGAGATCATGGGAGTCGCCTCCAAATGCTCTTCATCTCTGCTTATTAGTGGCACTTGTGCTTCATATGAACATTAACATTAGTTCAGCCTTGAGTTTTCAACTAAGTGGGTGTGGCTAACATATTTACCCACATGTGTTTCTGCACTTAGATCCCTAGAGCTGCTCATGTTGACTTTTTCTTGCTATGCTCTTAGCTCTTGGAGAATAGGGGCTCTCATTACTTTTCCCTGTTCAGCACCGTGCTGAACGCATAGAAGGTTTTCAGTTAAAACTGAATGAATGAATGAATGGATGAGCAAATGAAAAATAAACATACTAACTTGATTTGTGTGGTAATGAACAAAAATAATGTGCCAGTGAGGTGCTTGGTTTATTCGTGTGTTCATTTATTTTTTCACTTATTCATTTATTAAATTAATATTTTAGAACACTCAGTCCAGGTATCATTGGGAACTGGGAGATCAAAGGTGAACTTTGATTATATTATATTACATTATCACAGCAGAGGGTAAGAAAGACATGATATAATAAGCTCTACCACCAGAAAGGAAATGTGCTGGGAAAGGTACAAAGTGATAGGGGACTGTCTGATGGTGGGCTGTTCTGTTCCCAGTTAAACCAAGTACAGGTTGGACAAAATTCCTAAACGACAAAGCCGATACATTTCAATCCCTACAGAGCATTTTGAATCTGTCAGGTACCCCATAAGAGAGTCTGATTTCTTTTGCTGACTTTGGGGTTTATAGTGCAGCAAATGTTGTATTGTCTGGTGCTAAAAATAGGGCTGCAGAGGCTGGAGAATGTCATGCCCTTGCTAGCAAAGAAGGAAGGAGAATGGGTGCATATGGTTTGTGTTAGAATCGGTTGTGAAATCCTATTTCTGGAAACCCACAAAAAGTCACCAAAAAGTATATTCAGTGGGTAAATTGATAATCTGAGAAGTTTCTTACAAGTCTAGAGATTTTCTTTTCTTTAAAAATACATATGCTTACAATTAATCATTGCCAGTACTGTATAAAATATCTACAGAGAAATATTGTCAGGTAGTGTTTCTGAAAATAGCTAATATAACCTGCACCCATATGACACCAGAAGAATGCTTCATAATTTTAAAAATGGTTGAATTATTACTTGATATTTTCCTTTGAAGTTAATAGAGTCCAAAGTTCTATAATTGTTTGGTAATACAGTTTGCATTTTTCACTCCCTTTCATCATATATGTTGGTTTTCTCCCGAGTCCTCTTCCCTTACAATAATCACAAGTGAAACCCCTGTACAATATATTTTTTTAAAGATTTTACTTTAAAATCTCAGTGACTTAGTGGGTTAAAGCCTTTGCTTTCATCTCAGGTCATGATCCCAGGGTCCTGGGATTGAGCCCCGCATCAGGTTCTCTGCTCAGCAGGGAGCCTGCTTCCTCCTCTCTCTCTGCCTGCCTCTCTGCCTACTTGTGATCTCTGTCAAGCAAATAAATAAAATCTTAAAAAAAAAAAAGATTTTACTTATTTATTTGGGGGAGAGAGAGCATGAGCAGGGGGAGCAGCAGAGGAAGAGGGAGAAGCAGACTCCTTGCTGAATGGGGAGCCCGATGCAGGTCTTGATCCAAGGACCCAGAGATCACGACCTGAGCTGAAGGCAGATGTTTAACTGACTGAGCCTCCCCGGTGCCCTTACAGTATTTCAATGAATGTTGCATCCACAGAATGCATAGCTCAGTAGAACCTTTTGGGTCCTTCCCTTGATTGTTTCTTTTTTGTGGTGTACATAATAATAAAGTTATAGTTCCATGTCTTTGGATGAATTTATACATGCAGGTTACTGCCATCCTAATTACAACATGAAACATCCCCACTCCAGTAAGTTTGTTTGGCACCTCTTTCCACTTGGTTCCACCGCGTGGGCCCTTTTGTGTCTTTTTTCTTTCACAGAGATGATTTTGAAATGCATCCATGTTATGTAGATCTTATGTCTGTCTCTTGTATGGGAACCATTGCAAATCATTACAATATGTGACGTTTTGTGTCTAGCTTCTCTCATGAAGTTCTTTTTGGAGGCAAAGAACCAAGAGAATTAGCAGTGAAGCTTCTGGAAAGAATTTGAGATTCCATAATGGGACAAAGGGAGTAGATGTTAGGATCTTGGCAGCAGCCAAAATGGACTATTTTGTTGCCAACAGAATGGTGTGGGAGAGCGTTAAAATTGGAGCATGTGCTGAGTTGGTAGGAAGGAATTGGTGATCTGTGTAAAGCAGGGAAGCAGGGTAGACACAACTGGGGGATACTGGAGGTGCATCCATGTTTCTCTCGGAAGAGCTGGTCTTGACTTCCGCCCCAGCTAATTGCTGTTGTTTGGCTTTCTTGAGTTTTGCTCTGTGGGTCTTGAACCAAACCTGCGATACCATGGAATCATTCTCCAGTATTGAGGCCATTTCTTCCTGAAGGCTGGGAGTGGGGTATGGGTACTTGCTGGACAAGAATTCCAGATCTGCCAACTGTTACTCAGTGAACATTATTCATTTCCTTTGGGAATGCTTCTGGAGCTTTCCTTTAGGAGGGTTCCCTGAGCCTGACATCCAGAGATCTGGATGTGTTCCCATGCTCTGGTCCTGTGTCAAGCCTAGAGAATTTTTTTAAAGACACAGATTGAGTCCTGTTATTTCCTGATGAAAACCTTTCAGTATATACCTGTTGCCTGTCTTACAAAACAGGTACAAGGCTCTGCATTCCTCTCACTAGTTCTCTAGAATTCCTTGAGGTTCACCCCCTACTCCCGCCCAGTGTTGCCCAAAGCTCCAGCCATAGGAATTACTTTCAGTCATTGCTGCATGTTTTCTTCCTCCTTGTCCCTTACCTGGGACCACCCTTTCAGCCCTTGTTCATCTAACAGAAACCTACACATTGTTGGACTCAACTGGAACATTCCTTCCTTACTCATAGTACCCCCTTGCATTTTTCTCTTCACCTCGTGCCTGTGCTAGCCCTTGTTGAAAGCAGAAACCATATATTTGTGTCTCTAGAGTTGGAACACTGATGAACGGAATATAGACTCTTCCTCAGTATTTGTGGGGTTCATAAATGATATGATAGCCAGTTTGTGTTCGTGCTGATGAAGTTGACTCAGCCGCTAAGATAAAGATTGTCACATCCCACCGTTTCATCATCATAGTTAGTGAAGTTAAGCAACAGCTTTCCGCTGTTACCACTGTTTAACAAATTCAAAAAAATTGAGAAAATCAGGAAGTGTGTCTGTGATGTACCTGATTTAATCATTTCGCTAAAATAGCCTTCTGCCCATTTGAGCAGCTGACAACTGCAAAGGGCATGGATTTAAATTTAAAAAAGCTTGGTTCATGAGGTTTCTGAGTGCCTAGTATTTCCAAAATTATCTGAAACATTATGTTCTCTGGGTTTTTGGTGCCAGTTTGTAAAGAATTTCAAATATGTCATATTATCAGATAGTAATAGTGCTAAATTGAGAATATAATATCTACTGGCAAAGTTAATTAGATATGATCTCTAATGATTTACTTCCAGTAACATGATTATTCAATTAGAGTCAATAGAACTAGCAAAACTCAAAAAAGAAACAAAATGCACAACAAAAAAGAACTCCCTTTCTTGTTTTTAGACTTGATGTTATTTTGTTCATTTCCTAGGACAGAACTTTCTGTGATATCATTGTTCTGTGGCAGTGTTTGTAAATCATGACCACTGAACCACGGAGTTACTTACCATAAACTACTAAGACTTATTTCATTGCTGTATCTTTCCCGCTGTTACGCATCAAAATAAAAATACAGAGACATTGATAGGAACCAGTTCAATAGGCATTTTATTTAGCAGCTGCCATGTGCAAAGCACTGTGCTAAGCACTGTAAAGGATACAGAGGAATAAAATGTGGACCTGCATCTCGGACCTCATCATCTAGGGAAAGAAGCAACTGAGTAACAGTTAAATCTGATAAAAGGCAGAGTTTTATTGGTGCTGTTGCAGAGAAACAAAGTGCTAGGAGAGTACTTTTTTTTTTTTTTAAGATTTTATTTATTTATTTGACAGAGAGAGGTCACAAGCAGGCAGAGAGGCAGGCAGAGAGAGAGGGGGAAGCAGGCTCCCTGCTGAGCAGAGAGCCTGATACAGGGCTTGATCCCAGGACCCTGGGCCAAAGGCAGAGCCAAAGGCAGAGGCTTAACCCACTGAGCCACCCAGGCGCCCCAGCACCTTTTTTAAAATGACAATTAAACCTTCAACTATTAATGAAACATTCTCTGGAAGGGACATGTCAGCACAAATAAAAAGATTTTACTTATTTATTTGAGAGAGAAAGCGAGAGACAGAGCAGGAGCAGAGGGAGAGGGAGATGGAGACTCACCACTGACCGGGGAGCTCCACGGGGAGCTTGATCCCAGGACCCTGAGATCATGACTTGAGTCAAAGGCAGATGCTTAACTGACTGAACCGCCCAGGCCCCCCAACATGTCAGCTTTTAAATTAATAAGGATGAGAACAGAGGAGTCACAAGAAGCAAAACAAAACGGTTGGTTCATTTGTCTTCATCTTTATTTCTTCAAGACTGCTGTTGTTTTCTAGTCTGTACTAGTTGGGTGGTGTCAGTCCCTAAAACAAGTGGTTGGTCCTCCTGAGGCTGGCAGCCCAACAGCTGTGTCTATCTATGGTTTTTCCTGAAAGGCCAACCCCACCAAAAATGGCAGGGAGGTTGGCACCCTGTGATGTGACACTGTAGTTTTGGCACTGCAGTGAGTCATGAACTCTCTCAGTGTCCTGGGGCTGCCGTTTACTACCTGTGGCCCTTTAAAAGGCATGTAGTTACCTTATTTATAAAACGAGCAGGTTGATTTAGACTGTATAACATTTCTAAGGTTCTTCCCAGCATTAAAATTCTATGGCCCTAACTGTGAAGGTTTGATAAGAGCCAAGAAGTTTTCCTCCTTGGCTTCTATACATCAAGACACTCAGGAGAAAAGGAACATAGTTTCCAGAGGTAGGGAAGTACCTCACTTCTTTCTAAAATAACCCTTCTGGGTGCGCGTGGGTAGCTCAATCGGTTAAGCATCTGCCTTTGGCTCAGGTCATGATCTCAGTGTCCTGGGATCGAGTCCAGCATTGGGCTCCCTGGTCAGCAGGAAGCCTGCTTCCCCCTCTGCCTGCCATTCCCTCTGTGTGTGCTCTCTCTTTTGCACAAATAAATAAATAAAATCTTTTAAAAAATACAAAATAAATAAATTAAAATATAAAAAAAAAAACTCTATTCTGATGTTTCCCCTTCACTAATTATTTCTAGAGTCAACTTCTTTTCATGAAGTCCTGTATCAGTGAGCTTGGTTATCCAAAGAAAAATAGCATGCAAGGCTATTATATTATGTATGTGGGCATTATATATATTATGTAAATTATATATGGGTAAATGAGGTGGTACAGAGGGAGTTGGTAAGAATTGTCTGGGGTGGGTGTGCAGAGTGCCAGAGACTTGAGACACAAATGAATCTCCATGAGTGTAGGTATGTGGGGAAGATTTACAAAAAGGATTATTTGGCTCATCAAGTATTATTGAGCCAGAAAGACAGAATAACAGCTAGACCAAACTTGAACAAATCATTCTAGTTCCCTACGGCAATATCTGCCTTGAGATGCTCATGTTCTACACCTGTTGTAATAGATTAAAATTTTAGATTTCCATCTTGTATGTTCCCATTAAACTGATGGGCTTTATGCTTTTCCAGTGTGCTTTAGGACCATAAGCAAAACACATTTTATCAGTAAAAACACTTCTGCTTTTTTAAAATTAAGTTTTTAAATTTTAATTCCAGTAGAGTTAACATACGGTGTTCTATTCATTTCAGGTTGTCTAGTGATTCAGCCATTCTGTACATTACTCGGTGCTCACTGTGATAGGGGTAAACGTTTCTGCTTTTTAATTAGCATCCAAGGAAAGTTTGGTTTGGTTTTGTTTTTAGAGGGGGAGGGGAAATAAGGGAATTCAATAATTTAAAGGCTGACATTTTAAACTAGGAGAATTTTGCAAAAGAATTCTGGAACTTTTATACTAGTTTGCCGTCTTGAGGTGATGATGTTCCATTGGTCATAATTCTTGGTGGTCATGGCTGTCTACAGTCTGCATAGCCCCAGTGCCTCACCTAGGCCTAGTGCTTTCCCCTGCCCCCAGCGTCTCAGGAAGAGAGGCTCTTCTCTCTTGGAGGACTCATTGAGTGCCTCTCATGTTCCCAACACTATTCTAAGCCCTAGAGATAGAGTTGCAAGCAAGTAAGACTATATTAAACTAAAAAGTTTCTGCATAGCAAAGGAAATAATCAACAGAATGAAAAAACAACCTATGAAGTGGGGGAAAATATGGAAAAATCATATCCCTACAAAGATGTTAATCTTGAAAGTACATAAGGAACTTCTAAAACTCAATAACAAAAGAACTAATAAGCCAATTTAACAATGGGCTAAGGGCTTGAATAGACATTTCTCTGAAGAAGACATACAAACAGCCAACAGACAAATGAAAAGATGCTCAACATCTCTGAGTAGGGATGGATCAGGGAAATGCGGATCAAAACCACAGTGAGCTCACACATCACTGCTGTCAGGATGATTATGATAAAACAGACAAAAAAGACAACAAGTATTGGTAAAGGGTGTGGAGAAATTGGCACCCTTGCACACCATTGGTAGGCATGCAAAATGGTGTAGCTGCTATGGAAAACCATATGGAGGTTCCTCAGAAAATTAGAAATAGAACTACTGTATGACCCAGCAAGCCCACTTCTAAATGTATATCCAAAAGACTTGAAATCAGGATCTCTAAAGGATATTTACCTTCCCGTTTTCATTGCAGCACCATTCACAACAGCTTAGGCATGGAAACAACCCATTTCTATTGACAGATAAATGAATAAAGAAAAGATGGTATATGCGAACAATGGAACACCAGTGAGAGAAGGAGATTCTGCGATATACAACATGGATAAGTGAATAAGCCAGACAGAGAAAAACAAATACTACATGATTCCACTTACATGAGGTTTCTAAAATAGGAAAATTCATAAAATCAAAGAATGGAATTGTGATTACCAGGGACTAGAGAAGAGGGCAGTTTCCAATCAGCAGGTATAAAGTTTAGGTTAAACATGATCAATAACCTCTAGAGAGCTTCTGTACAGTGTTGTATCTACAGTTTACAGTAATGTATTGTCGACTTCAATGAGGTAAAATGTGTTAAAAAGATAAATCTTCTGGTAAGTGTTCTTACTACAATTTAAAAAAAAAAAGAACATCACTGCTTTCATGGAGTTACTGTCTAATGAGCTAGACAGACAATAATGTCAAATTATAGCATTGCTAAGGGTTATATGGGAAGGAAGAAGTTTCAGTTCTTTCCTGAAAGATCCCAAGATTATTCTAAATTAGGAAAATCATCACCAAAAGAAAATTCTGACAGAAATGATCCACCCACCAATGTATTTCTCAATTTGGGAATTTCTCTGAATTTGGCATATCACATAAGTGGAGGTAGCACGCATCTGTACATATACACATATACAGTTATTGAAGACTAAAAAGACTGTGCCTTGTTGCCAAACTTAGAACCACATGCAATTGGTTGACTTCCTGGAAGAAAACCAGGTTAGTGATTTCTATGGCCTTGGGTTGAAAGAAGAGTGAAGAATTCTCCCAGTGTCATGTCAGCACAGGAGTCCTGGCTCTCACCTCTCAGATAATCAGATGAGTACTAAAGTTAACAACTCTTATGCAGCAACAGTGAATAGTTTAATGGGGTTCTTTGGTCCTACTGTGCTTTTACCTTTGGGTAAAAAATATTGCCCTTTATGAAACAGTGGAAAGAGCTTGTACTTTGCAGTCAGGTGAGGGAAGGGGGGCTGTGGGTTAAGATTCTTGCTCTGCCACTTACTGTGTAAATTTAGACAACCTGCATATTATCTCTGAGCATCAATGATTCCTTTATAAAACTGAGGAAAATAACGTCTATTTTTGCCTTATGGGGTTGTTGTATTATATATTATATAATGTGCCTGGCATATAAGTTAGATGCTCATTAAAAAGTAGCTGTTGTTATAGTGTGGTCATGATGGTCTTCTAGAATGACTTCATGTGGTGTGGAGGTTGCATCCTGAAGTGTGTTAGGGTAAGGGGGAAACCTAAACATGAAGCAGTTTTAAAAGGAGCACTTTCAAAGGGGCAGTCCAAGGTGGTGGCATAGGAAGATCCTGCTGAACTCCCCTCTTTCCATAGACACACTGAATCTACAGCTGCATGTGGAAGACCTGGAAACTAGCTGGACAGCTTCTTCATGACAAACAGTAAAAGGCCCAAACTGAGATGGATGGGAGAGGGAGATACATGATCTTGCCAAAAACCCATCCCGGGTACAGTGACCCCCAATCAGGAGGGATCTCATAAATCCAGAGCTTCTTCCTGAGGCATGAGGGGTTTGTTCCCCACATCAGGCAGCTCAGCCCGTGGGATCTGCAGTGGAAAGATATTGGCTGTGAAAACTAATGGGATTCAAATCCAAGAGGTGCAAAGGGCTGGAGGGAATGGAGATAGCACCCTTAAAGGGCTCACCTGCCGACTCAGTTCTCTCCAGGGATCAGCACTATAGTAGAAGATTGAAAAGGGCCTAGACTCTATGTGAAGGAAATTCATTTGCTAATCTTACCACATCTATCAGAGGGCATGGGCCTGTCGGGACTCTATGGGGACAGAGGCGTGGGTTGGTGCCAGTTTTGCTCTCTCTCTACCTTGATAGCATACACTAGGAGCCTCAGCTATGCCTTGTTAACCTACCTCAGAGTGCCATTTTACTGCTTTGCCGAAGCCAGACACAGTATATACAGAGGTGTTCCTTAATTAGCTGGCTCTGGTGGCCAAGGGGCTTGTGTTCCTGGATTCCACAGGACTGTAACAGTTTGAGAGATGGTTTTTGGTAGGCAACCACCCCAGGGCACTACATAGACCAAAGATTGAAACACACCTCCAGTATTCCTATGGAAAAAGACCCATTTTCTTATCCTGGAGCTTCAGTCTAAGGGGCAGACTTCAAGTTTGCCACAAATCTAGAGGCTGTGGAGGTGCTCACAGAGAATGTAGGCTGGGGGTCACCATCTTTTTGCTCTTCCTCGGCCTCTACTACATCTCCCCAGTACTTCCCCAAAAGGAGCTTAAACACTTTTCTGGAGTCCCAGTTTTTATAATTGTATCCCAAAGACACCTGCAGATCACTTGGTCTGGAGGCCAGCAGGATTTATGATTATTTGTCCCTCAAAACTGTATATACTTACACACTTTAGAAATTGCTGCCTGAGGGTCTTCCCATCAACCTGAAAGTGGGTACTAAATAAGATTCCTCCCTTTGGAGCACTGACAAGTCTTGGCACACCATCAACAACTGGGATCTATGAAGAATAAATCAAGTTGCTTTGATAATTACAAAGGTTGGAAGATAACAAAGACCTAGGGCAAAGTTGAAAGATAAGGTTCCTCTCCTACACTAGACCACTCCTTCAACAGTTTTTTGCCTAATACATAGAAACAAACAGCGTCGAACAAAATGAGAAATTGGAGAAATATGTTCCAAGTGAAAGAACAAGTTAAAACCTCAGGAAAAAAATCTCATTTGAAATGGAGTTAAGTAACTTATCTGATAAAGAGTTAAAAGTAGTGGTCATAAAGACATTCACCAAACTCAGGAGAGAAATGGAGGTGAAAGGCCTGTATACTGAAAAGACATGGATGTCAGAAATTGAAGATGACACAAATAAGTGGAAAGATATTCCATGCTCCTGGATTGGAAGAATTAATGGTGTTAAAATGTCCATATTACCAAAGCAATCGACAGGTTCAGTGCAATCCTTATCAAAAAGCCTAGGCAGTAGGCTCCATGACATTGGTCTTGGGAATGATTTTCTTGGCTCTGACTCCAAAAGCAAAGACAATCTCAAACTAAAACCTTCTGCAAAGGAAACCATTAAAACAACAAAAAGTCACCTACTGAATGGGAGAATATATTTGCAAATCATATATCCAATAAGAGGTTAATATCCAAAATACATACACAATTATTTATATGTGTGTGTGTATGTGTATGTATATACACACAATCCAATAAAAAAGTTGGCAGGGCATCTGAATAAACATTTTCCCAAACAAGACCTACAAGATGGCTAACAGGCACATGAAATGATGCTCAATGTTACTAGCCAGGGAAATGCAAATCAATCCTAATTAGATATTACCTCACACCTGTTAGAATGATGATTAAAACAATAAGTTGTTGATGTTGAAATGACGGAAATGAAATAAAAAAACAGCAAGTGCTGGCAGGGGAACTCTCATGCACTAGTAGTGGAATTAGTAGAAGTGTAAATTGGTATAGCAATTATGGAAGACAGTATGGAGCTTCCTAAAAATATAAATGGAACTCTATCATATGACACAGAAATTCCAATTTTGGTATTTATTCAAAGAAAATAATAATACTAGTGTAGACAGATATATGCACCCATGTATGTATGACAGCTTTATTTAGAAGAGCTAAGATGTGGAAGCAACCTAAATGTTCATTGATGGGTGAGTGGATACAGAAGATGTGGTACGGGGCACCTGGGTGGCTCAGTGGGTTAAGCTTCTGCCTTCAGCTTAGGTCATGATCTCAGGGTCCTGGGATCGAGTCCCACATTGGGCTCTCTGCTCCGCAGGGAGCCTGCTTCTTCCTCTCTCTCTCTCTCTGCTTGCCTGCCTGTCCACTTATGATCTCTTTCTGTCAAATAAATAAAATCTTAAAAAAAAAAGAAGATGTGGTACATATATGTGTATGAATGTGTATATTTATACATATACATCATCTACACACATGCACACACACACAGTGGAAAATTACTCAGCCATAAAAACAAGCGAAATCTTGCTATTTCTGGCAACATGGTTGGAATTTGATGGTATTACGCTAAGGGAAATGAGGTAGACAGAGAGAAGCAAATACTGTTTGATTTCTCTGATACGCAACATCTAAAAAACAAATGCACAAACAAAGCTTATGGATACATAGAACAGAATGGAGCTTGCCAGCACAGAGGAAGGCTGGAGATGGGTAATAGACAGAAAGGGATCAAGAGGTACAAATGTCGGGCGCCTGGGTGGCTCAGTGGGTTAAGCCGCTGCCTTCGGCTCAGGTCATGATCTCGGGGTCCTGGGATCGAGTCCCGCATCGGGCTCTCTGCTCGGCAGGGAGCCTGCTTCCCTTCCTCTCTCTCTGCCTGCCTCTCTGCCTACTTGTGATCTCTGTCTGTCAAATAGATGGATAAAATCTTTAAAAAAAAAAAAAAAGAGGTACAAATGTCTAGTTATAAGATAATTAGTCATGGGGAAAATGTACGGCATGCTGATTATAGTCAATAGTGTGTGGTGCATATTTGAAAGTTGCCAAGAGCGTAAAAATCACCACAAGAAAAAGGGGAAAAAAAGTTCATAACTTTGTATGGAGACTGGCAACTGGATTTATTGTAATGGTCATTTTGCAGTGTATACAAATATCAAAGCATTCTATTATATACCTGAAACTAATATAATGTTATATATTAATTTTTCCTCAATTAAAAAAAAATAAGGTTTCTGATCCATGAAAGCAGTATATCTTTTCCGCATTTTAAAGTCTTAATTTCTTTCCATGGTGTTTTGTAGTTTCCAGCATCCACTTCTTGCACGTCTTTTGTAAATTTTAATGCCAAAGTGTTTTAGTCTTCTTAGTAGTACTGTAGATGGGATTGTTTTCTTAATTCCTTTTTGGATTGTTCATTGCTAGTGTACATAAATAAAAGTGAGTTGTGCATATTGAAGATAAGTAAATGAAAAGTACTTACATTTTTAAAGACTTTGGCAATGGCATTCATCATGGTCCTGAAATTTTATATACCGCACGGATCAACAGCTCAGATGTAGGGGGTTGTAATGGAAGATGAGAAGCTCCCCTTTCCCTTTAGTTTACATCCTCCTTTCCGAGTAGAATCACTTCGCATGTAAGTGTATTAGGAAAAGGTCAGAAAAGCATGTTGTGCCTTAGTTTCTATACCTGAAAACTGAAATTGTCATCTGTCTTCTGTGACTGCTTTGAAAGATGAATGATGGTATCCGGGATGCTCTGAAGGCTTGGTCAGAGAAAATGAATAAATGTAAAGGGTTACAGTGGTTACTGCGGCTTCAAAATGAGAATTCTCCTTTCCAGGAGTACTTGAGGAAAATAGAGAAAACCATTGTTTTGTACTGCTGATTTTGAAGGAGTTGCTCTGGGATCACTAGATGCTGGGAAACCGAACACTTTCAGGGAAAGGGGCATTAACCGTTTTGTTGTTTTAAGTCTGAAAGTTAACACATGAGCGGGTGAAAGAGGAGTTTCACTCCAGGTGCTTTTGCAATCCGGTGGGTTTATTACATTCAAAAGGCTGGAGGATCAGGCTGTCCACGTCTGCCTTTCCTCCTTGCTATAAAAATGATGTCTTTATGCTTTCCTTTCCTCACCGCCTGGCTTCTTCAGGGTAATAAGAGTTAGAAGAGAAACACCTGGTCCCCCTCTCAAGGATATTTCGGTCGTGTTTCCTATCCACACTTTTCGGCTTTGAGAGCCATGCTGCTGCTTTGTTCTGTCGAATGCCCCCAAACAAGCATCAGGTCACCTGACAAAATTACGGCTCCAAAATTAAAAATTAAGTTTTCCTCTTTCTTGCTTTCCTACTCTGTACTGAATACCACACACACCCAAACCCCTATACACAGAGATTTGGAAGAAAAATCAAAGAACAGGGTACTACTTCGTCTTTCCGGTCCAGTTCCTGTTCCGGGAGGCTGCTAGTGTCTGGCTCTGGTCTGGACTTTGAAAGGTATTTTCAGGTGACCTGCAGTGTCCAGTATTTTCAGGCAAGAATCACCACCATTTTGTTTTCTCTTCTGTTGAGCATTTTCTCTTTTCTGTGTTGCTATTCCCCAATCAAATTTCTGTGTCCCTTAAATGAGCTTCTCCTGAAACTTTGAGGCTGATCCAAATCAGAGTAACTTGCAGTTTTTGTTACATCACCATTTAACTTGAAAAGTATTTTCTTTGCTCTGGTTTAGCTTTCACTTTAACATAGTGAGATATTTCACAACTGGCCAGATGTATTAGACATTGAACCTCTAGCTGTCATCATTTTATTTAAGATGTAGTGATCCAGGGGCACCTGGATGGATCAGTCCATTAAGCATCTGACTCTTGGTTTTGGCTCAGGTCATGAACTCAGGGTCCTGGGATTGAGCCCTGTGTCCTGGCTCCCCACTCAGCAGGGAGTCTGCTTAAGGATTCTCTCTCTCCCTCCCCTCGCTCACATGCATGCTCAGTCTCTCTCTCTCAAATAAATAAATAAATCTTAAAAAAAAAAAAAAAAGAAGAAGAAGATGTAATGGTCTGAACACAGTATTCAGGCTCCTATCATTCCCAGGAACAGTATGCCCTGTGCTTTTGAATCTGGGTAATCACTCGTGGGTGGTCTGACGGTGCATTGTGAAAGTTCTCAAGGAAGAAACAGCAAACACTACACACTAGTGCTCCATGAAACTAACCGTCGTAATTCTAATTTTATTTGAGAGCTCTGTGATCATAAATAGCTACGTATTTTCTTAAAATATAATTCACCATGGACATTTTAATATGTAAAACACTCCCTCCTGCAAAGTTATAAACATGAATCAAAATGCAATCTTAAACCCCTCACAGTAATGTAACAGAAGAGCAGAAAAGCACTAAAACAAAGGTATGACATTTATTTTTACAAAAGGAATAAACATGAGAAGAGTATATAAACATCATCACGCCCTGCTTTTGAGTTCTGCCGCTGTCTGAAACAATAGTTTCATATATCTAACTCCTTCCCTCTGCAGTCTACTTAGTTTGAGAAAACATTTTGGATTGGCACGTTTTGTCTTTCGTTTTTAGCATGTGCATGAGTTCAGAACAAAGCAGTTGGCATATTATTTGGGATTACCGCAAAAGTCCATGCGGAGTATATTGTTACTAAATCAGTTCATAATTGGGAAACTGAGTCTTAAAACAACTGAGACCTGGAAACACATTAAATCAATTTTATAACAATTAAAGTTAATAATTTTAAGCTATTTACTCATCAGATCTACTGCCATATTTGCTATCAGAATTTTTGAGGACAATCAGAAATACCTTTCTAAGGAGTCCCTGTAAGGAATGCTCTTTGTCCTCAGGGGTAGCCTGAGCCCATTGTCCATTTTGTTCCCCTGCCAGACAGTTTAGAACCATAGTTGAACCTGAATTGTGATACCTGTGTGAATATAGGTAAACGTAGTTCTGAAAAATCAATTTTCCTTAGCATGGTTTTACTTATATAAGTATTTCCTTTTGTAATGCTCTTTGGTCACACAAACAAAATCTACTTGTTCTGTTTAGTTACGGATCTCTTGATTTTAGTCTTAACACCCCTGGGTTTGCATGTTTTTATTGTGAGTCGTCCCAAATCATGTGGAAATCAAGTGGAGTTGAATTAAAATAAATACAATTATATGCTTGTAATCCTCAACCTGCAAGGAATTAAAATAGTGATGACTCAGCTGTGATGGAATTGGGACAAATGATACATCAGTCACACCATCCTTTTCGAAAACGTTTTTCTCTATTTAGAATGACAGTGACATCGAACTAAAGATACGGCATTGATCGACCATCTACCTCTGTCGTCAAACTTACTTTCTTTCAGAAGAAAAATTTACAGAAATGCTACCTGGATATTTTTTAATTCCCCAATTTTTAGAAAAAGATTTTATTTATTTATTTGACAGACAGAGATCACAAGTTGGCAGAGAGGCAGGCAGAGGGGGGCGGGGGGGAAGCAGGTTCCCTGCTGAGCAGAGAGCCCAATGCAAGATTTGATCCCAGGACCCTGGGATCTTGACCTGAGCCAAAGGCAGAGGCTTTAACCCACTGAGCCACCCAGGCGCCCCATTAATTCCCCAATTTTTTTATATGAACATCTTCATCATGTTATTGGAGATAAAGCCCATACTTAATTAGAATTTATCAGACAGTTGTTATATATGGCTCTCTCTTGGTTCTTTTTAAGAGATCAAAATAGGACTCAAATCTGACATCCTACAATAGTTACAGAAATTATAGCTGAAGTGCTGACTTGGGCAGCTGACTTTGTCTTGCTTACCTTGCAAAGCAGGGTCTGGAAACTGTTCTAATTTAATCTCATTGTACTGATTACTGTAAACTCCTTCCATAAATAGGATAATAATTGCCCATTAATTGTTGTCCTGAAAGTGATGTAAGTACAATGAAGCCATTAGCTAATAATATAGGATTGTTTTAAGTGTATGCAGGTGTGCTGACATTTAAGAGGTTATCTGAAGTCACGTATTATTCATTTTTCAATGACTGTATAGAGATATATGTAATGTTCTATTAAGATGGGGGTATTACTCCTGTTGCAAAAAAAAGGGCTTAACAATGATTTCATTTTTTATTTTATTGAAGTACAGTTGACATACAGTGTTACATTAGTTTCAGGTGTACAACATAGTGATTTCACAACTCCGTCTATGCACATCACAAGTGTGGTCATTATACAACCCTATTATAATAGCACTGACTAGATTCCCTATGCTCTACCTTTCATCCCGGTGACTTATTCATTCCGTAACTGGAAGTCTGTACCTCTCACTCTCCTTCACCCATTTTGCTCATGCCCCCACGCCCCTCCTCTCTGACAATCACCAGTTTGTTCTCTGTATTTATGAGTCTGTTTTGCTTTTTGATTGTTCATTTGTTTTGCTTTTTAGATTCCACGTGGAAGTGAAATCATGTGTTATTTGCTTTTCTCTACCCGACATCTTTCCCTTAGCATAATACTCTCTAGGTTCATCCATATTGCCACAAACAGCACGATCTAACTCTTTTTTAAGGCTGAGTAATATTCCAACAATGATTCTTGTTATACAGTCATCATAACATCTGAGCAGAAAGACATGGGAACATTGGCACCTACACAGACAGACAGGCAGACAAACCTACTTCAGAACCACCTGGATTTCGTTTTGCAGTCATCATACAAAAGCATGCCTTTGCTTAATTAGCTGGAATGCTGCATTAAAAGAAAATAACTTAAGATGGCAGTAGTCAGAGGCAGATAACCTGCAACTAAATACCTTATTTAGACACTATCTCAGTGTCTAAATAAACTAGGAAATTAAAAAAAAAATTAAACTTGAATCTGAAGTTTTAACAACTTGTAGTTCAATATCCTGTCAAATACTCCAGAATGGTTGGTATAGTTACCTAGTATTAGAAACATAAAGGTACGGATGCCTGGGTGGCTCAGTTGGTTGGACGACTGCCTTCGGCTCAGGTCATGATCCCAGAGTCCCGGGATTGAATCCCGCATCGGGCTCCCAGCTCCATGGGGAGTCTGCTTCTCCCTCTGACCTTCTCCTCACTCATGCTCTCTCTCACTGTCTCTCTCTCAAATAAATAAATAAAATCTTTTAAAAAAAAAAAAAAAGAAACAGAAAGGTAAACATATTTCAGTATGATGTCAGTCCATTTGCAATTTCCAAAAAGGTGCATCTGAATGGGTTTTGTACTATGAGATGCCTCCAGAAAAATTCATACAAGTGAGGTAACAGACTGCAGACGTGGATACATTCTGATTTTTCAAGAAGTAGAAATACTTTCGAACAAGATGGCTCACCTAGTGAGCTAATTTTAGTTTGTTGATCGTATTTCAATCAGAAAGTTCAGATTGGTCTTGGAATAGTAATAATGCTTTTGTGGTGGCGGGGCGATTGAATCGGATACTAATAGTATAATTTGTAACGAGTTCTTATGTTTTCCATAGGTGGATAAGCGGAGCAGCTGTAGTCAATGCATTTTATTCTTCAGGCAGAAATCAGATAGGTAAGGCCTATTCCTAAATAATTCTTTAATAATTCTCTGTTGTTACCAAGTTGTAGTGCGTTGATGGCATGACCAGTTTTTGGTGCTCCCCATAAAAGCACAGCTGAGGCTGAGTGATTGCTTTATTGAAGGTACTCCTTGAAAGTAAATGCATCCATGTACCTCTTTCCACTATAATAGCAAATTTTAAGTCAGTACAAATTACATAAGTGGTTTTCTTTCTTTTGTAATGTTCTCATTTGTGGCTAAGTGGTTTATCTGATGTCTAAGTGCTTTTATTTTATTTCTAAAAACTTTTTAAACATCTCTTATAGCTCCATAAAGTTATATTGACTGTAGGACCCTCTAAGCATCAGAATCTTAAAGGAGTTTAAGGTTCCAAGAACCAGCTTTGCAGAGATCTGGTTCTCCTGGCAATTTTGTACGCGGGCTCTGGTGGGGATGGTCCTGATCTGTATCACCTGTTTCTCTAGACAACTCCAAATTTCTCAGAAATTTGAAAAGTTGGTTATATTAGGTTGAACCATGTAAAATTACATTTACTTGATTACTTTTAATCAAAAAAGAAAAAAAATGTTCAGTAAGAGTAGTATTGTAGGAATCTGTGTAAAAACTAATAAATGAGTGAATGATATAATATAACTAAATGGCTTACTATAACAAAGGTATCTTGATTCTCTTCCTAGGAAGACCTTGAGATTTTTAAATTCTTTCTTAAATATTACATAGATGGACCCATTTTTTCCCCCAAGCATTTTAAATACTTAGAAGGGCACCAAACAGATTCACTACTACCAAAGTTGTACTAAACAGAAGTTGGTTAGTCAATTTCTCCAGTTACACGAAGTCCAGCCCTTCATTTCTAAGTGTGGTCAAGAATCAAAAGGGAAGATAATTTCAGCATTATTCTAAAATAAACATCTCAGAGTTTATTTTAGAGTCTGCCCTGAGCCTTATTTTTCTTGAGCTCTGTTACTAATTAGATTAGAAATGAAAAATCCTGAAAGATTTTTTTATCATTGGCTAAAAACAAATTTTATGAAATTATAACCCTTGTTTTATTTTAAAGATTGATTATAGCTTTCCCCATTGCTTTTAAACCTAGGAAGAGTTAAAGTAAGAAACTATCTACATTTTCTTCTAGTATTTTTATGGTCTTTATTTTTGGAGTAACTCTTTAATCCATCTGGAATTTATTTTGGTAGATAACATGAAAATGAATAATCAGAAAAGTTTCTTTATATAATGTATAAATACTAAAGAAGGCATGTGCACCTCTTAAAATCAATTAGCTCGAAGTCTAGGCTAATACATTTCCTAGTTAGTACAATGATAACCTAAACTCCGACCAGAGCCTGTTTAATGATCAACTCAGAACCATGCAGTCTATCCTTTGTGAGGTATTCCTAGAAACCATTCAGACCCTTTCTTAGAAGTGCCTTTCTCTCTGAAGAGGCTTCACTTTTTTTTGTTTTGTTTTTTGAGAAAGAGAGAGCATGCACGCATGTTCATGCACGTGTATGGGAGTGGTGAGGGGGACGGTAACAGAGAGAATCTTAAGCAGAATGACCTTTTGGTGAAATTCCAAGGCAAAGTGAGATGGCCTGGCCTTTGTTTGTATTAGGATAGACTAAGGGATACAGCTTCATTTTAATCCAGTTCAGGAAGGACCCTGGATCCTATCAGACCTGATGATGATTCATTCCAACAAGAAGGCCCATACAGACCCTCTGTAGGACCACCCTGACATGTTCATCCCTTCAGTCCCTCTCTAGAGCAGATCCACAAACTTCAGGTCAAGACAGTACCTTGTTTGGCTCTGAATGATCCCATATCCCTGGAGCCAGCTTAAAATTGGTTCACCTTAGAGATTCCCTGATCAGAGAAGACAGGGAATGTTCTCAATTTGAACTGAACAACCTCAAACCAAAGAAGCACACAGCAAAAGCAAAAAGAAGGTAAAAGTGGCCTAACATTTCACACAATAGATAGTTATCCTCTGAATAATCAAGAATTGGCTACAATAAGCATTCTTAATAAGAAAGACCTTTTAAAGACTCTCAAGATAAATCATCAGATAGAAATTTGAAATCTGAAAAACTGTTAATGTCTTTTCATATGCTTGTGTGCTAATAACAGCAGTTCAGAAGAAGGGAAAATGTCATGCAAGAGGAGAAATCTTTGACATGTGTACGTTTTCTCTTTGACAATTCATTTAAATCTTCAAAGTGGGGATTGTCTTAACTAAAAGATAATTAAAGATCCCGACTTCCATCTTTCTTCTTGATAGAAGTGAGTTTGTAGCTCTGTGTGTGTGTGTGTGTGTGCTTGCCTCTCTGTTTACATACATAGATACACAACTTTTAATCTTGATATTGTGCATTACAGAATTAGAACTGGTATAGACTAGCATATGTCTCAGGGCACCTGGGTGGGTCAGCTGGTTAAGCATCTGCGCTTGGCGCAGGTCACGATCCTGGAGTCAGGGGATCGAGCCCCACATCAGGCTCCCTGCTCTGGTGGGGAGTCTGCTTCTCCCTCTCCCCAGCTTGTGCTCTTTCTTTCCCTCTCTGTCTCAAATAAATAAACAAAATCTTTTTTAAAAAAATAGCATATGTCTCATAAATGACCCTTCCATCTGCACACAAATAATTCAAATTAGATCACATACAATTTCTCATGGGCTTGGCCTTTCTATGCTATGGTAAAAAAAAAAAAAAAGAATTTGTTTTATTGCCATATAGGGATTTATTCATATTAATAATTTCTTCTTTTTAATTCAGTTCCAATCACTTTTTGTTATAACTCACACAAGTAGACTATTTTCTAAGCTTTATGCACCCCTGCCACTTCATGTCAATTAAAAAAATCAGAGGCACCTGGGTGGCTCAGTCTGTTGAGTGGCTGCCTTTGGCTCAGGTCATGATACCAGGGTCCTGGGATCGAGCCCCACATGGGGCTCCCTGCTCAACGGGGAGTCTGCTTCCCCCTCCTTCTTTTGTCTTTCCTGGCTCATGTGCACGCTCGCTGTCTCTCTCTCTCAAATAAATAAATAAAATCTTTAAAAAAAAATTTTGTCTTAAAAACAAAAAACAAACAAACAAAAACCTTCCCAGATGGAAAGGCATACTGAAAGTGATGAATTCACTGTCTTTCATTCCCCACACATTTGCCCCATCGACTCCAGAAACTTTCTGTGGATCATTTAGTGTATTCAGCCTGCTGGTGTTTGACTACCTTGAAATAACAACTTTTTCTAAAGATACCTTCCTCGTTCTTAGGAGTCATATTTTCAGACTTTAAAATCAAGAGCGAATGTTTCAAAACATACTGCTTATTCCATTTAACGTAAAAATTAATATTTAACTTTCTCCACCCAATATTGATCTTACCTAATGTCTTCCACCTTTATATCAAAGATTCTGAAATTGAATTGCTTGCAGCCTTAACAAACCAAACCAGGGAAGCGAGGGCATTGGAGGGAGGGAGGAACAGAAATTTTTGTGGCATGGACTAATGACTTATTCAATTAACTAACTTGTTGACAATCATGAACATAAAAAATGTACAACTAAGCAGCTGGTTGTTATCAACAGTTGTGAAGTCTACTAGTAACAGCAGTAGGCTATGGGGAAGTCCTCATCACTGAGATTTAGCTGACAGTGTAAAAGGGGAAATCATAATTGGCAAAGCTGAACTTGAAGACTAGTAATTAATATGAGCCATAAAAATCTTATCACTTGCCTGAAGAATGACATATCAGAATATAATTTAAGCAGTAGGATCTTTACAGTTAATGTTTAGTCTTGATAGCACGTTTCATAAGAACATTTTATATAAAGGGTGGATTTTAATCAAAGTACATAGTGTGGGAGATTGTATTCACTTTAAGTTAATAAAGTACTGCACATAATTTTAATACTTTAAGCTAAAAATAATTTCTTGGCACTGTTGATAACTCAAGCAGCTACATATGAGGTATAACTTTCATCAAAATTCTCCAAGGACAGCAGTATTTATTTTCTAACTATTTTGTCATTTTGGATGTTGTGGCAACTTTCCAGATTCTTTTTTTAAGTTTCTGGAAAGCACTTAAATTGTCCAGCATGTTTTTAAAGTCTCTTCTATAAACATCTAATATTTATCTTTGAAATCCATTTGAGGTGCTGCCATATTCTCCCCACTGGAAAGACAAAGAAACAATATTTGCTACTATTTGAACTAGATCTTAGATTTCTTAAGGTCAGGGACTTCTCTTGTGTTCTTGGAATCCCAAATAGTGATCGCTTAGGGCTTTACATGGATGGGTGTTGATACTGAAGATTTTTTTTTTGCTAAGAACATAATTCAGTAGATACTAGGATTTTGAAACATGAAAGATGAAATTGCTAAGTATGAGCATTATGAGGGGAGGAGGGGGCATGAGGGAGATGAAGTAGGAGAAGACCATGGAGTCAAGGGCCAGAAAGAAGATGCTGTATTTAATTAGAAAGCACCAAACCGATCCTTTGGAAGGCTTTTATTTATTTATTTATTTATTAAATCAGGGGAGTGATAATGACCAGAGTTACACTTTAATCTGGATGCAGGATGGATTAGATTTAAGATAGGTTATAGTTGGGTGAGACAGGAAATGGAAAGATCATGTAGGAAATCAAGTAATTCTTTTTTTTTTTTTAAGATTTTATTTATTTATTTATTTGACAGAGAGATCACAAGTAGGCAGAGAGGCAGGCAGAGAGAGAGGAGGAAGCAGGCTCCCTGCTGAGCAGAGAGCCCAATGTGGGGCTCAATCCCAGGACCCTGAGATCATGACCTGAGCCGAAGGCAGAGGCCCAACCCTCTGAGCTACTCAGGCGCCCCTCAAGTAATTCTTAAGATGAGGAATGATAATATGAAGTGGGATGATGGCAATAAGGCTGATAGGAGGAAATAAACAGAAGAGATGCTCCTGGAAGGAAGATGCATGACCTGGTCTTTTCCTAAGTAGACTGTGTTAAGACTTGGTAAAAATAGATAAATAAATAAATAAATAAATAAATATTTTAAAAATTAAAAAAAAAAAATAGGTGTCTAAGATAAGTAGAAAATGTCGTGCCAGGTGTTTGAGACCCTTCAAATGCCACTAGCAGACATAAAGTCAAGAGAGTGATGGCTTAGAAGAGAACGAGTTTAATGTTTGACACATGAAATTTAAAGTTTGTGAGACGTCTAAGTGTAGAAGTCTAGCCAAGTTAAGGCAGATGTCAAGGTGGACATGAAAAAAAAAGTGTGATTTATTTATTTAGTCGTCTCTGGGACACCACGGTAAATTCATTGGCTCTCTCATTTATCACTGATAATTCACCTATTCAACATATTTCCTAAGCGCCTGTTTTGTTCCAGGCACCGTTCTAGTTTTAGGTGTTGGAGATAATGAGTGAAAAAACAACAACAACAAACAAACAAACAAAAAAACAAATGGACTCAGCAGGTAAAGAAGTGTACTTACAGGTGCACAAGTGTCTGTTCTCAAAGGACTGGTATTTGAGGTGCTGGAGCAGGTGAGGATGATAAGAAAAAGAAAGACAACAGCGGAGAAGAAGGAAATGAATAGCCATAGATGCCTTGTGGGAAATAACGTAGGGCAATGTGGTTGGGAGATGCCTTCGATCGAGTAGTTCTGTTTATTTAACAAGCTATTATAGATGGATAAAATGTTAGAGATGACATTAAAAGTAATATTTGTGTTATTATTTTTTTTAAAAAGCAGTATTTGTGTTATTAAATAACTGTTCCTTCCAAATATGTGCAGTGGGGAAAAGTTCTTCTGAATGAAGATGGTAATTTCCCCTAGCTCTAAACTCCTTAGAGCAAACAACAATCTTAGCAGAGTTCATATTGTGATTATACGGTATCACTTATACAAGTGAATCATGATTACAAATCATAGATCATGGTGCTGCTTTGGGATGAACTCTTTGTTGTCATCAATCATAAAAGACCTACTCTTGTTTCATCACAAGAAGACTTTTGTATACAATTAAGTGAAACTGATGAACTGGAAAGTAGCTTAGCAGGCAGAAAGCCCAGCCCAGCGCTGCCATTGGAGAAGAATGCCACAAATCATCTTTAACCATCTTCTTTCCTTATAGTCTTCCCAGCAGGCATTCTGCAGCCCCCCTTCTTCAGTGCCCATCAGTCTAACTCATTGAACTATGGGGGTATCGGCATGGTCATAGGACATGAAATCACCCATGGCTTCGATGACAATGGTAAAGTACCATGGACCCTTTCCTTTGGCTGGGACACACCCTGATAAACTTGAACAGCATTATTGTACTTGATCAGTTTGAGAACACATTTAATCAAAAGGGTACTATTGACTAATAATCATACTCTCAGTGTCCCTTCTAAATTGTTGCTTAGGAAGATCAGAAATGTCTAGTAGTGAGATAAGCAGTGTGCGCTTTGCACTCTGACAAAGTAACACAAATATTCACATTTAGAAGATAACTGTGTTAACACCAACGATAATGTTCACTCTTATTCCATGATTACATATTATCTATCTGGACTCTAGAGGACAGGGTCCATGTCTTAAAACCAGATGTAAAATCAAAAAGTAAGGTGCCTGTAGGACTTAAACTGCTCACGGATGGGAAGAACCTTTTTTTTTTTTTTTTGCATTCTTTACCTAGTTCAGGACTTTGCAAATCATGGGTGCTTAAATGTTTAAATGCTGCCTCAAATGGCAAAAATAGATTTAGAGTTTCGTTGAAATTTGAGAGGCATAGAAGTAAAAAACCACGAGATAAATAGAGAAGTGATAGTTGAAGCTATGGCAAAAATTGGTTTGCGAGTGGAGAGACAATAGGAAGAAAATAATAGAAAATCATTAAGCCTTAACTAGAATTAACTTTAGAGCCATAAAAAGAAAAGGTGACAGGAACAGTAGAATTTTGGAAAGGATTTACTACATGTCTGTTAATTCAAGCATATAATAATTTTCATGGGTAGGTACTAATACCACTTCTATTTTTTTTTTTATTTTATTTTTTATAAACATATATTTTTATCCCCAGGGGTACAGGTCTGTGAATCTCCAGGTTTACACACTTCACAGCACTCACCATAGCACATACCCTCCCCAATGTCCATAACCCACACCCCCCAACCCCCCTCCCCATCAACCCTCAGTTTGTTTTGTGAGATTAAGAGTCACTTATAGTTTGTCTCCCTCCCAATCCCATCTTGTTTCATTTACTCTTCTCCTACCCCCTTAACCCCCCATGTTGCATCTCCTCTCCCTCATATCAGGGAGATCATATGATAGTTGTCTTTCTCCAATTGACTTATTTCGCTAAGCATGATACCCTCTAGTTCCATCCATGTCGTCGCAAATGACAAGATTTCATTTCTTTTGATGGCTGCATAGTATTCCATTGTGTATATATACCACATCTTCTTTATCCATTCGTCTGTTGATGGACATCTAGGTTCTTTCCATAGTTTGGCTATTGTAGACATTGCTGCTATAAACATTTGGGTGCACGTGCCCCTTCGGATCACTACGTTTGTATCTTTAGGGTAAATACCCAGCAGTGCAATTGCTGGGTCATAGGGTAGTTCTATTTTCAACATTTTGAGGAACCTCCATGCTGTTTTCCAGAGTGGTTGCAACAGCTTGCATTCCCACCAACAGTGTAGGAGGGTTCCCCTTTCTCCCCATCCTCTCCAGCATCTGTCATTTCCTGACTTGTTAATTTTAGCCATTCTGGCTGGTGTGAGGTGATACCTCATTGTGGTTTTGAATTGTATTTCCCTGATGCTGAGTGATATGGAGCACTTTTTCATGTGTCTGTTGGCCATCTGGATGTCTTCTTTGCAGAAATGTCTGTTCATGTCTTCTGCCCATTTCTTGATTGGATTCTTTGTTCTTTGGGTGTTGAGTTTGCTAAGTTCTTTATAGATTTTGGACACTAGCCCTTTATCTGATATGTCATTTGCAAATATTTTCTCCCATTCTGTCAGTTGTCTTTTGCTTATGTTAACTGTTTCCTTTGCTGTGCAAAAGCTTTTGATCTTGATGAAATCCCAATAGTTCATTTTTGCCCTTGCTTCCCTTGCCTTTGGCGATGTTCCTAGGAAGATGTTGCTGCGGCTGAGGTCGAAGAGGTTGCTGCCTGTGTTCTCCTCAAGGATTTTGATGAATTCCTTTCTCACATTGAGATCCTTCATCCATTTTGAGTCTATTTTCGTGTGTGGTGTAAGGAAATGATCCAATTTCATTTTTCTGCATGTGGCTGTCCAATTTTCCCAACACCATTTATTGAAGAGGCTGTCTTTTTTCCATTGGACATTCTTTCCTGCTTTGTCGAAGATTAGTTGACCATAGAGTTGAGGGTCTATTTCTGGGCTCTCTATTCTGTTCCATTGATCTATGTGTCTGTTTTTGTGCCAGTACCATGCTGTCTTGATGATGACAGCTTTGTAATAGAGCTGGAAGTCCGGAATTGTGATGCCACCAACTTTGGCTTTCTTTTTCAATATTGCTTTGGCTATTCGAGGTCTTTTCTGGTTCCATATAAATTTTAGGATTATTTGTTCCATTTCTTTGAAAAAAATGGATGGTACTTTGATAGGAATTGCATTAAATGTGTAGATTGCTTTAGGTAGCATAGACATTTTCACAATATTTATTCTTCCAATCCAGGAGCATGGAACATTTTTCCATTTCTTTGTGTCTTCCTCAATTTCTTTCATGAGTACTTTATAGTTTTCTGTATATAGATTCTTAGTCTCTTTGGTTAGGTTTATTCCTTGGTATCTTATAGTTTTGGGTGCAATTGTAAATGGGATGGACTCCTTAATGTCTCTTTCTTCTGTCTTGTTGTTGGTGTAGAGAAATGCAACTGATTTCTGGGCATTGATTTTATATCCTGACACTTTACTGAATTCCTGTACAAGTTCTAGCAGTTTTGGAGTGGAGTCTTTTGGGTTTTCCACATAGGGTATCATATCATCTGCGAAGAGTGATAGTTTGACTTCTTCTTTGCCGATTTGGATGCCTTTAATTTCCTTTTGTTGTCTGATTGCTGAGGCTAGGACTTCTAGTACTATGTTGAATAGCAGTGGTGATAACGGACATCCCTGCCGTGTTCCTGACCTTAGCGGAAAAGCTTTCAGTTTTTCTCCATTGAGAATGATATTTGCGGTGGGTTTTTGATAGATGGCTTTGATAATATTGAGGTATGTGCCCTCTATCCCTACACTTTGAAGAGTTTTGATCAGGAAGGATGCTGTACTTTGTCAAATGCTTTTTCAGCATCTATGGAGAGTATCATATGGTTCTTGTTCTTTCTTTTATTAATGTGTTGTATCACATTGATTGATTTGCGGATGTGGAAACAACCTTGCAGCCCTGGAATAAATCCTACTTGGTCGTGGTGAATAATCCTTTTAATGTACTGTTGAATCCTATTGGCTAGTATTTTGGTGAGAATTTTTGCATCTGTGTTCATCAAGGATATTGGTCTGTAGTTCTCTTTTTTGATGGGATCCTTGTCTGGTTTTGGGATCAAGGTGATGCTGGCCTCATAAAATGAGTTTGGAAGTTTTCCTTCCATTTCTATTTTTTGGAACAGTTTCAGGAGAATAGGAATTAGTTCTTCCTTAAATGTTTGGTAGAATTCCCCCGGGAAGCCGTCTGGCCCTGGGCTTTTGTTTGTTTGGAGATTTTGGATGACTGTTTCAATCTCCTTACTGGTTATGGGTCTGTTCAGGCTTTCTATTTCTTCCTGGTTCAGTTGTGGTAGTTTATATGTCTCTAGGAATGCATCCATTGCTTCCAGATTGTCAAATTTGTTGGCGTACAGTTGCTCATAGTATGTTCTTATAATTGTATTTCTTTGGTGTTAGTTGTGATCGCTCCTCTTTCGTTCATGATTTTATTTATTTGGGTCCTTTCTCTTTTCTTTTTGATAAGTCTGGCCAGGGGTTTATCAATCTTATTAATTCTTTCAAAGAACCAGCTCCTAGTTTCGTTGATTTGTTCTATTGTTTTTTTGGTTTCTATTTCATTGCTTTCTGCTCTGATCTTTATGATTTCTCTTCTCCTGCTGGGTTTAGGGTTTCTTTCTTGTTCTTTCTCCAGCTCCTTTAGGTGTAGGGTTAGGTTGTGTACCTGAGACCTTTCTTGTTTCTTGAGAAAGGCTTGTACCGCTATATATTTTCCTCTCAGGACTGCCTTTGTTGTGTCCCACAGATTTTGAACCGTTGTGTTTTCATTATCATTTGTTTCCATGAATTTTTTCAATTCTTCTTTAATTTCCTGGTTGACCCATTCATTCTTTAGAAGGATGCTGTTTAGTCTCCATGTATTTGGGTTCTTTCCAAATTTCCTCTTGTGATTGAGTTCTAGCTTCAGAGCATTGTGGTCTGAAAATATGCAGGGAATGATCCCAATCTTTTGATACCGGTTGAGATCTGATTTAGGACCGAGGATGTGATCTATTCTGGAGAATGTTCCATGTGCACTAGAGAAGAATGTGTATTCTGTTGCTTTGGGATGAAATGTTCTGAATATATCTGTGATGTCCATCTGGTCCAGTGTGTCATTTAAGGCCTTGATTTCCTTGTTGATCTTTGGATGATCTGTCCATTTCAGTGAGGGGAGTGTTAAAGTCCCCTACGATTATTGTATTATTGTCGATGTGTTTCTTTGATTTTGTTATTAATTGGTTTATATAGTTGGCTGCTCCCACGTTAGGGGCATAGATATTTAAAATTGTTAGATCTTCTTGTTGGACAGTTCCTTTGAGTATGATATAGTGTCCTTCCTCATCTCTTATTATAGTCTTTGGCTTAAAATCTAATTGATCTGATATAAGGATTGCCACTCCTGCTTTCTTCTGATGTCCATTACCATGGTAAATTCTTTTCCACCCCCTCACTTTAAATCTGGAGGTGTCTTTGGGTTTAAGATGAGTTTCTTGTAGGCAACATATAGATGGGTTTTGTTTTTTTATCCATTCTGATACCCTGTGTCTTTTGATTGGGGCATTTAGCCCATTAACATTCAGGGTAAGTATTGAGAGATATGAATTTAGTGCCATTGTATTGCCTGTAAGGTGACTGTTATTGTATATTGTCTCTGTTTCTTTCTGATCTACTACTTTTAGGGTCTCTCTTTGCTTAGAGGACCCCTTTCAATATTTCCTGTAGAGCTGGTTTGGTATTTGCAAATTCTTTCAGTTTTTGTTTGTCCTGGAAGCTTTTAATCTCTCCTTCTATTTTCAATGATAGCCTAGCTGGATATAGTATTCTTGGCTGCATGTTTTTCTCATTTAGTACTCTGAATATATCATGCCAGCTCTTTCTGGCCTGCCAGGTCTCTGTGGATAAGTCTGCTGCCAATCTAGTATTTTTACTATTGTATGTTACAGACTTCTTTTCCCGGGCTGCTTTCAGGATCTTCTCTTTGTCACTAAGACTTGTAAATTTTACTATTAGGTGACAGGGTGTGGACCTATTTTTATTGATTTTGAGGGGGGTTCTCTGAACCTCCTGGATTTTGGTGCTTGTTCCCTTTGCCATATTGGGGAAATTCTCTCCAATAATTCTCTCCAATATACCTTCTACTCCCCTCTCTGTTTCCTCTTCTTCTGGAATCCCAATTATTCTAATGTTGTTTCGTCTTATGGTGTCACTTATCTCTGGAATTCTCCCCTCATGGTCCAGTAGCTGTTTGTCCCTCTTTTGCTCAGCTTCTTTATTCTCTGTCATTTGGTCTTCTATATCGCTAATTCTTTCTTCTGCCTCATTTATCCTAGCAGTGAGAGCCTCCATTTTTGATTGCACCTCATTAATAGCTTTTTTGATTTCAACTTGGTTAGATTTTAGTTCTTTTATTTCTCCAGAAAGGGCTTTTATATCCCCCGAGAGGGTTTCTCTAATATCTTCCATGCCTTTTTCGAGCCCGGCTAGAACCTTGAGAATCGTCGTTCTGAACTCTATATCTGACATATTACCAATGTCTGTATTGATTAGGTCCCTAGCCTTTGGTACTGCCTCTTGTTCTTTTTTTTTTGTGGTGAATTTCTCCGATTTGTCATTTTGTCCAGATAAGAGTAGATGAAGGAGCAAGTAAAATACTAAAAGGGTGGCAACAACCCCAGGAAAATATGCTTTAGCCAAATCAGAAGAGATCCCAAATCGTGAGGGGGGAGAAAGGGGATAAAAAGGTTCAGAAAGAGAAAAAAAAAAGAAACAATTAAAAAAAGAAAACCAATAAAGAAAAAATATAAAAAGGAACAAAATATATAGATATATTAGATAAACTAGTTAAAAAACGTTAAAAAAAGAAAAGGGTAAATTTTTAAAAATTTAGCAGAAGAAGAGAAAAAAAAATTGAAAAAGAAAAAAAAATTAACTGCAAGGCTAAAGAATCATGGGGAGTTCCGTGCTTTGCTTTCTCCTCCTCTGGAATTCCGCTGCTCTCCTTGGTATTGAAACTGCACTCCTTGGTAGGTGAACTTGGTCCTGGCTGGGTTTCTTGTTGATCTTCTGGGGGAGGGGCCTGTTGTAGTGATTCTCAAGTTTCTTTGCCCCAGGCGGAGTTGCACCGCCCTTACCAGGGGCCGGGCTGAGTAATCCGCTCGGGTTTGCTTTCGGGAGCTTTTGTTCCCTGAGCCCTTTCCGTAGAGTTCCGGAGGACGGGAATGAAGATGGCGGCTTCCCAGTCTCCGGCCGGGAGGAGCCGAGAGCCCGGGGCCCCACTCCTCAGTGCGCCCTCAGAGAACAGCGCCCAATTACTCCCGTCACCCTACCTCTGGCCGCGCTCCGAGCTGACCGAGCCTGCGACCAGTTCAAGGTAACCCCAAGCTTAGAGCTCACTCCTTGGCTCTGTCTCTGTAGCCGGCTTCCCCATTCTAATACCTGTAAGCTCTGCGACACTCAGACAGCCCCGATCCTTCTGTGACCCTGCGGGACCTGAGGCCACGCTGACCCCGCGTGGGCTTCACCCCGGTTAAGCCTCTGGAGCGATGTCCCTCAGCGGAACAGACTTTTAAAAGTCCTGATTTTGTGCTCCGTTGCTCCGCCGCTTGCCGGGAGCCGGCCCCTCCCCCCGCGGTCTATCTTCCCGTCGCTTTGGATGCACTTCTCTGCCAGTCCTACCTTTCAGAAAGTGGTTGATTTTCTGTTTCTAGAATTGCTGTTCTTCTTCTCTTCGATCTCCCATTGGATCTGTAGGTGTCTGCAATCTTTAGATAGATAAGCTATCTAGCTGATCTCCCACTACCTGAAGTAGTCTCAGCCTGCTACTTCTCCGCCATCTTGACTCCTCCCCACTTCCATTTTTTTTTTAATGGAAAAAAGTAGAGGCACATGAAAGACTTGCTTGAAGTTACAAACCTAGGAATTAGTGGAATCAGGATGTAAGGCCAAGTAGTTTGCCTTTGTAGCCTTCTTCTCGTTCACTATATCGTAAGTATTTAAAAGGATGATAAAATGAAGTGTTAAAACGTGGCAGATAATGGCACTGTAGTTCAAAAAAAGGAAAGGTCAAGGAGGGTTAGCAGGAAAGCTCCAGGAGGAAAAGTGACTCTTTCTTTGTGCTTGAAGTAGATGGAAAACTCTGAGTCCACAGTGTCTCATGAGGGGTTTGAGACATGAAATGAATGCAGAATAAAAATAGTATTTTTCAATCTCAAAATATCAAATTAAACAGACTTGGTCCATATGAAAACCATCCAAGAGAAACAAGGCACGATTTCAGGAGTGGCTTAACTGGTGGCCTCAGCTGAGGTATCAGGAACCACGTGGGTACAAAGCCTGGATCAATACTAAGGCCCACAAGCAAAGCCAGCCCTCACAGTCCACGTTTCATCAACACGGGATGATAAAGGGGAACAGTTCTTCTCATTACCTGTCCACTTGAGTGTTCTCTCACACAGTGGGATCATATGGGATTTCTGTTTTTAACTTTTTAAAGAATGGATATATCCAATCTTAAGTCTGTGCCTTTTGAATTAAAGATATCTTAACCATAATTCTTGATGTAATGAGTTCCCCTTTTACTTAAATCATTTTATTACAGGCAGGAATTTTAACAAGGATGGAGACCTCGTTGATTGGTGGACTCAACAGTCAGCAAATAATTTTAAAGCCCAATCCCAGTGCATGGTGTACCAGTATGGAAACTTCTCCTGGGACCTAGCAGGTGGACAGCACGTACGTTAGAATTCTCTTGAAAAGTTTCGGATATATTCAGTCTTTGTTATTACTTTTGCTTTCTTTTCTGGAGTATAAATGACATATAATGTTACATTAGTTTCAGGTGTACAATTTAATGATTTGACAAGTTTATACATTGTGCTATGTTCACAAGAGTAGCTCCCATCTGTCCCAATACTTCGTTATTACTGTATCGTTGACTACATTCCTTATGCTCTGCTTTTATTCCAGTGACCTACACATTCCATAACCGGAAGCCTGTATCTCCCTCTGCTCTTCACCCATTTTGCCCCTCCCCCTAGTCCCTTCCCCTCCGGCAGCCATCAGTTTGTTCTCTGTATTTATAGTTCTGATTCTGCTTTTTGTTTGCTTATTCATTTTTTTTAAGATTACATTTATGGGTGGAGCTATATGGTATTGGTCTTTCTCAGTCTAACTTATTTCACTTAGCATAATACCCTCTAGGTCCATCCACGTTGTCTCAAATGGCATGATCTCATCCTTTTTATGGCTGAGTAACATTCCATTGTGCATATGTGTGCACGTGTTTCACTTCCTCCTTATCCATTTGTCTATCCATAGACACTTAGGTTGCTTCCATAACTTGGCTAATGTAAAGCTGCAGTAAATAAATATATCTTCTCAAGTCAGTAGGTTCATTTCCCCTGGGTAAATACCTAGTAGTGAAATTATTGGATCAAATGGGATTTTTGTTTTTAACTTTTTAAAGAATGGACAAATCCAATCTTAAGTGCATTATTGATGCCTTCTTAACAATCCGAATACAGGTAAGGTTTTTTAAGCATCTTTTGTTTTTTAACAGCTCAATGGAATTAATACGCTGGGAGAAAATATTGCTGATAATGGAGGTATTGGCCAAGCATACAGAGTGAGTAATAACACTTTCTCCCATTCTAGTGATTGGAGTGATAATATCCTATTTAATCATTCATTGAAAGCCTTTTGCAAAAGGCACATATAATGTAGGCAGTAAACAATGAATAGAAAGTAGAAAATACACGTGGGAAAAGGGGATTGTAAGTGTGCTAGGCAGAAAGAGCAGTATGGTTATGATTGAGCTGAACAGTCTAGGCTTCTGAGAAGCTGAGAAGAGGAAACGTGGAACGTTATATCAGCAGAAATGAGGAGGCATGCAAGTTCCACAGAGGAAGCAACATTTTTCTAAAAAAATGAGCTCTAAAATAATTTTTTTTTTTATAAAAGGGGCCTCCTTGTAAGGATTTTTTCAGTCGTTGACCAGTGTATTAAATAGGACCTCAGTTTCACAGCAGGTGATGCAATCTTTGGGAACGATAACCACAGTCCAGTTACAATGACCTGGTGAGAGACTGAAGTGATACAGCTCCAACACACGGCCCTGTGGTCATCCAAACTGTTATACCCAAAGGAGTGTATCGATGGAACATCCCTTAGAAGCTCATTTAGCCTTTCATTCATTCTTGCATTCAACAAATACTTGTTGAGGACTTTACTGTGTGTTTGGCACTATTCTCAGTGTTGGAGACACAGCTGTGATCCCTCCATAAAATATGTCATTATTTGATAATTGGAGCAGGGATTAAAAGATGGTCTAGTTGATGCCATGTGCACAAAAAAAGTAGGGAATTTCACAAATGAGTAGAGGAATAATGGTGTTGGAAGCAACAAGAAGGAGTGAGGGTAGTTTTGAGTGTTTCTTCCAACGCTGAGGTAGACATTTGGAATAATGAACACCATCTGCTTGAGAAGGTACAGGGGACAAAGTGCCCCAGTTAAAACCAGGCTTCTCTAAGACAAAGATGGATGGAGTATTCTGTGCAGTGGATGAGGATATAAGATTACTTGTCCACCATAGAAGTGTATGGATTAGAGAGGAGGAGGCAGTGGTTGGACCAGGAAAGGGTAAGCTTCAGAGCATTGTGGGAGAGATGACAGGTAGAGCCCATAACTTGGCAGTGACCATGGATGATCAGAGTGTGAGTTTTGGGAGATTCAACGGCCTGCAAAGTTGACAAAAGAGTGAGTCCCAGCAGAATCCGGGGGTGGGGGGTGGTAGACGGTTGCTCCTTTGAATGGTTGGTAATACTTTGACTAAATACCAGGCAATGTGCATTTTACCTTGATGGGTGCTAGGTACTTTGGTTTTCCTACAAATATTCTTGAGCTTTATACTTGGACACGATTAAATTCCTCAGAAATGGTTTGATCCTTCTGGACCTTGCTTTTACAACTTGTTAAAGGGGCTAGGGCAGGGCTCAGTCTAGGGAAAATTATTCTCCACTGCTGAGGCAAGACCTACTGGGTGAATCTTGAGGTTCCCATCTGATCTCTAGAGATCCTCTCCTGTACAGCTTTCTCCTCTTTAGGACCGTGTCCTTGGTGTCTTGAACTCTCAGCTCCTTCTCAACTCAGGCAGTCCCTTGGGCTCCAGTTGAGTTTCCCTTCTCTGTGTTGTAGCCTGGAAATGCTTAAGGCAATAAGCTGGGACATTTATAGGGCTTACCTTATTTGTTTACCATATCAGAGCAATCACTCTCTTTTATGCCTGATGTCCAGTGTCATGCACATATATTTTGCCCATCATTTGTTGTTGCAGCAAAAAGGTGAATCCAGTCTCTCTTACTACATCTTGCCTGGAAGTGGAAGGCATGGGCACTGTTCATTCTCCTGTAGTTATTTCTAATATTCAGACAGATTAAAAATCATTGCTGTAAAAATGCAACCACAATCTAGGTTGATGGTACTTCCATGAAGATCTTCACCTAAAACAAGTACAGACTTACTATAATGAAGCAAATTATAATTTTTATTTTATTTTATTTTTTTAAGATTTTATTTATTTATTTGACAGAGACACAGTAAGAGAGGGAACACAAGCAGGGGGAGTGGGAGAGGGTGAAGCAGGCTCCCCACTGAGCAGGGAATCTTATGTGGGGCTCCATCCCAGGACCCTGGGATCATGACCTGAGCCGAAGGCAGATGCTTAACATCTAAGCAACCCAGGTGCCCTGCAAATTATAATTTCTTATACATGAAATCATAGTATCTAATACCCTGTCCACTTTGCTAGATTGTGAGCTCCCCAGGAGGGAGCAGGCTCAAGTCTTCCCCATATTCCTAGTATCTTTACATAATAGAGACTCAATAAATCTGTGTTAATGGCAAGGAGGAGGACATGAAATATATCTTCTGCTTATCTAATTGATCACTTTCCTTTGTATTAAATTGGAAGCAACACGTCTCTGAAAGTTTGTTGTAAATTCCTTAAATATGTTTAGTAGAAGAAAACTGCATTTTTTAATAGTATTCATAGAGCCTTAAGAATTAAGGACACTTTCTGATATCCAAGTAACCTAAATTCCTTCTTCCTAATGTAACTGAGGTTTAGTCCATTTTGTCCTGTCTTCTGAGGTGCCACCACAATTACTCATCTTCATGCTTAGAATCATAGGATACTAATTTTTAAGAGATCTTAAGGAATCCCTTGATTTTTGGCATGAATCATTCAAAGTCGGGAGTAAATCTTTCTTGCTAAGAGTAGTAAGTGAGCTAAATATGGCAATTACAGAATGACTCCCTTGGCAATTCATTCTTCCACCTGGCAAGACTTATCCATCTGTCTACAGAATGACGTTTACATAAGTTTTTTATCATTTATATAAATCATCCATTCATTCAACTGACACTTACGGATCATTGACATTTTCAGAGCATTTGTAAATAAATTCTGGTTTTCTTTCTAATCCATGAACCAGTTGTAGGTTGTCGTATGTAAATAGATTATTATAGTGGGTTGGATGGTCTTTTGCACAGATTTATACATGAATTTAGAAAATTATAAACAGCATGTTTCCATTTCATTAACTGCCTAGGCCTATCAGAATTATGTTAAAAAGAATGGTGAAGAAAAATTACTTCCTGGACTTGACCTAAACCACAAACAACTATTCTTCTTGAACTTTGCCCAGGTATTGTATCTTTCTTGATTGATAGATACAAAAATCATTTTGAGTTACAATTTCATAGTTAGTTAGATATTGCATGCTGAGTTTTCTTGTTTTAATCAGTTGTGGCAGAGCATTTGACGTGACTGACTTTCCCTGTTTATAAAACACTATCAGCTCATATTAATGGTAATTATGTTCCTGGTTGCCTATCACTGAACATTATTTGAAGAGTAAATGGTTGAGAAATGCAGAATTCCAATTTAATTCTTGCACACAAATACTCTTCGATGGAACCCAAGCACACTACTTTACTTTTTCTGTTCCTATCCCTAGGTGTGGTGTGGCACCTACAGGCCAGAGTATGCTGTCAACTCCATTAAAACAGATGTTCACAGTCCAGGGAATTTCAGGTGCGTGGATTTGAGCAGCAGTCCAGCTGCTCCAACATTGACTCCATTACTTCCACATTCCGAAATTGGTTTTTTGTAACTCTGACTGTAAAATTTGGAAATCCAGGGTTTGTTTTGTTTTTTTTTTTTTCCTTTTGAGGGTCACAGATAGGATCAACAGAACACAGCAGGATAAATGTCATGTTTACATAAGCAGAGCCTTGACTGCTCTTAGCCTCAGAATGTACGTGACCTATGCTTTGTGCTTGATGGATTCCAACAAAGACATTGCCTGAAAATAGTGGTCCTATTTAAAGCTAGCACAAAGACATTTTTAAGAGCCTATGAAAAGTTTAGGCCTAGCACCAATGAGTAGACATTCCAAAGAAAGATTTCCGTTCAACGTATAAAGAGAAATGTGGTTTTTTTTTTTTTTTTTAAAGATTATTTATTTATTTATTTGACAGACAAAGATCACAAGTAGGCAGAGAGGCAGGCAGAGAGAGGGGGAAACAGGCTCCCCACTAAGCAGAGAGCCCAGTGCGGGGCTCAATCCCAGGACCCTAGGATCATGACCCAGGCCGAAGGCAGAGGCTTTAACCCACTGAGCCACCAGGTGTCCCAAGAGAAATGTGGTTTAATTAGAGGTTGTCCAACATAACATAGTTATCCCCAGAACACCAGAAGAGAGTACCTTGAAGCAGAGGTCAGAGGACAGCCCATCAAGGATGCTGGAGAGAAATGCTCTGTAGAGTGAAAGGTTGAGTTAGAAGAGATCTGAAGTCCTTTGGAGATGAGAAATTCTAAGAGAGCATTGTATTGAAAGAGAATCACTCTAACCACTGTTCCAGTGTTAAATCCTGGATCCCCATGTATCCAATTAAGGACTGAATTATTCATGCTCCCCTTTCCCACATAATATTAACATTTCGTCACTGATTTACTGATCAACAATACTTCTCAGGCAGGAACTCTAAAAAAACAAACTTAAAATTTTGTAGAGTGGTTTGGAAAACAGTTTGAGAATAAAAGAGAAATTAATGGGCTGAGTTTTAAAAGCCCTTCCTAAAATGAATGTACACATACTGCCTGGATCATTCACTCCTGGGGAAAAACCACATTCAGTTATGAAACAATAAAAGACACATTTACAAATTAAAGAGTTTACTCAGCTTGTTCTAGTATCACCATCGTAATCACCATCATTTAGTATTTGCCTTAACTGTTCTTTCAAATTTCATTCACTCAACAACTGTTTATTGTGCGCCCATTAAGTATGTGATCCAAGGTAAATTCAGTCTTGCTAGAAAAGTCAGATTAACTTCTTTTTAGATAATGAGCAGCAAAAGTCACTGGATCAATTCCCATTGCAGTTTGTCTAAGTAACTTTTTGTTTTCATTTTTAGAAGTTGTCTTTTTCCTTACTGAAGTCTTCAGATAAGAAAATAGGGGAATCTAATACTGAAGCGCAGAGGGCAATTATTATAAGCTCACATAAACCATGATCACAGTCTAATTGGTCAGAGCTCTTCCCTTTATACCCTCATGAACTAAAGCATATATATGCGCAAAATCCTAATGAATTTAAGTAATATTATTATAATACCTGGTACACCTGGCATATCCTGAGAGAATGGGGCTTGCAAATTGAAAGTTTTTGATAACTAAAATTTGTCCCTTGAGTATTAACATTTTTATCTTAACCGCTGGATTAAAATTTCTGTTTAAAATACATTTTCTGCCTTATTGCCTTATTAACACTGTATCCTGAACAAAACCTAGCATTTTTTTCTTAAATGACACAGACTATTGCTATGACTATTAGTTGGCATTTTAGTATTTATTAGCTTAGAGAAATCCTCAAAAGCTAGACTATGGAGAGCTATTTATTCCTACACTATAGAGCCACCAGTGGGGATATGGTGATGCTTTTTTGACTTTTCATTTTGGCTTTTTATTAGGGTTTTCCTGTTTGTTTGTTTCTTTCCTCGTTCTCTTTTCTGTTACTACATAGCCTGCCTTTTGCCATCCCGTTCCTTCATTCTGATTAGCTCAGGAGGCAGATCCTTATAATTGAATGGTGGAAGAAAAATGAACGCAAGCTTTGAAGTAAGAAACACTTGAGTTCCACCCATGGCTCTGCCATTTATAAGTTGTTGCTTAAACTCTGTGTCTCAGTTTCTAGATATTTTACATTAGGATTAAATTATCCTGCGAGTTAAGAGGGTTAGTGTTAATATAGAAAAAATATTTATTATATATATATTTGAAAATTAGAGCTAGGATTGTTTTTAGATAAGAAAGGTCTGAACAGGGGCACGTGGGTAGCTCAGTGGCTTAAAGTCTCTGCCTTCGGCTCAGGTCATGATCTCAGGGTCCTGGGATCGAGTCCCGCATCAGGCTCTCTGCTCAGCGGGGAGCCTGCTTCCTCCTCTCTCTCTGCCTGCCTCTGTGTACTTGTGATCTCTGTCTGTCAGATAAATAAATAAAATCTTTAAAAAAAAAAAAAAAAGGTCTGAACAGAATAAGAATCCCTAGGAGGAAACATATGGAGTTTGCAACAGTTTTTATTACCTGAGAGTCAGGGGCTTTTTGTGCCCATTTCTTACGTCTGGATAGTTCAGAATGTCAGTAACTGATCACTGATTAAATGATATATAGGTAAATATGTAACTGTTTTCTACCCTCAGTTTTAAACTGAAAACAACTGTATTATAAATATGTAAAATTTGCTCTCTGTAAAAATACATCTTATTTTATTATAAAATATGTAAAATTATTCACGGCTTTATTTGTAACATTCTTTGTTCTGGTGCAAAAGATGCCTCTATTTTTTGTTTATTGTAAGAAAAGTATGTGTTGTTTTTTAAAAAGGGTAAATGGAATGCCAACCTTTTGTCAAGGAAATTATTATTTTCTCTGGAGGTAAAGGGATTTCCTTGGCAAAAGGTTGAGGTTACATTTAGTTTTGGAAACAGGCTGCTTCCTGGCTGTACAAAGTAAAACATATTTTTTAAAGAGCCTTAAAATCTAATAGACGCTGAATTGCTATTGAGAAATTGTGCGTAGTGGTTTGTGTAGAAACATTTCTGAAGTAGAGGGAGATTTTGTAACGTTATGCCTGAATACCACAGTATGAAAACAGAGGGCAAATTATACTCGATATAAAGCTGAATCTCTAAAACCACTTGTTAGGTCTGAGCTGTAGTTGTTCTATTTCTCCTAACTAAAGTCTTATGTACTTCAGATAAACTTCTAAAACTTTAGTGCTTAAAATAAAAACGTTTCTCCTTGATGTGCTAGAAATTGAACTCATAATTTAAATGACTTCTTTTTGGAAATTCAGTTTCTGTTCGCCGTCCCCACTTGGAATGGTTGTCATGCTCATATGGGCCATCTAATCTACAGATGTGTCTCTAAAGTTCTCCAGATGTAATACTTCTCAACAGTACATAAGGGTCTGATACATTTTTTAAAGCATGTCCAAAGGGACAAAGTGATACCAATGTATACTAAATAGTAAAGTAGTGCTCGTTTAGATGCTTAAGTTGCTCAATATTATCTTCCAGTCAGAATAAAAGGGGACTTTATAGAACTAACACCACTAATAAAGCAAGATATTTTTTCCACAGCTTAAGTTCTAGTACTTGTAAGATATTCTTTCTGGTGTTTTATGTAGACACTTTCTGGTAATATGGTGATTCTGTTCCCTATTATTCCATGAGTTAGTATGTGTATGCTAAATCTACTCTTTGAAATACTGTTTCCTCTATTTGCCTTAAATATTAACATTGTCTCTGATATTTTGTAAATGTCAGTTTTTATTTTGGTAAACTTTGGAGCACTTGTTAATCTTCAGATCACATCTGGGAATGTATTCAGGCATTTGTTTCTTTGTGAATTTATAGTGGAGCATGTGCTGATCAATGGGACCTTCCTTTAACAAAATCATGAACAACAGGGATAAAGATTGGATAGTTCATTTATGAATGCAGCTAGTTAACCTTGTAACCAAGTCATTCATTTAAAAGAAGTAACAAAGGATTGTCAGAAGACCAATTAATTGCAAAAAACTCCTTCAGTAATTTAAAAATCCAGTTAAGTACAATCAGGAGTAGTCTTCTTGATCAGCTGAAGTTCAGCTCCATATCCCTTAGATGTTTTTAAAACAACTGATTATTTGCCAAGGGAATAAACAACAACAGTACAATAAAACATTTTTTATAATAAAGTCAAAATTTCAAGTAAATCACTTTAAGAAATAACCAATAAAAGCCATTTATCTTTTGTTATCATAAACACAAACACTGCACAGTTTTCATATAGCATGAAATTCATGGAAGTCTTTTATGTAATATTAATGAAATATTAATGAAATCTCTTAAGAGAAGGGATTCATTTGATTAATAATGTATCCACTTTCTGAAATAGATTATTTATGTCATCCACCCAAAGAATTAATGTAAACAATAAGACATTAATCAGAATCCTAGGAAGGTCAGTGAAGTCCTGGTACATGGTTGACCTAATTATTCAGCACCAAGTGATCTTAGGTGAAGCCTTTGGATGGAAAGAGAAGAGCTGGAACGGAAATGGAGAGGTCAGCATGCATTAGGTTGAGTGTTGCTACATGGCTAACTGCCATGGGTGCTTTGTGAAGACTTCCCTTCTTAGAGGTGTGTGGGTTGTTTTGTTTTTCCATTCCCCTCATGTTTTTTTAACAAATGCAGAATTAAATCATAGGTTTGGACATTTTACTGAAGTACTTGTCCCCATATGATTATATCTAAGATACGATCCTTTAAAAAAAAAGTTTAATAAAATGAAAACAGAAAAGAGCATTTCTTCCAGTATGTAGATCCCAGATGCTTTCCCTGTCCATCAGGGAGCTTATTGCTCCAATTGAGGATCAAGTCAGGCCTCCATGATGACTGTCACTCAGCCAGCACATAGGGCTTCCTGAAGTGGGAAGGGGATTGAATTAAAAGAAACAAAGTGGGGCTCCTGGGTGGCTCAGTGGGTTAAAGCCTCTGCCTTCGGCTCAGGTCATGATCCCAGGGTCCTGGGATCGAGCCCCGCATCGGGCTTTCTGCTCGGTGGGGAGCCTGCTTCCTCCTCTCTCTCTCTGCCTGCCTCTCTGCCTACTTGTGATCTCTGTCAAATAAATAAATAAAATCTTTAAAAAAAAAATAAAATAAATAAAATAAAAGAAACAAAGTTTCTCTCTGTCTCAGAGTCCATGAGCCTAGAAACTTAAAAGACTAAAGACCAATACAAATTCCTGATATCTAAAATCTTTTTATTCCTTGGGGTGCGTGGCTGGCTCAGTTGGTAGCACGTGGGACTCTTGATCTTGGGGTTGTGAGTTCAAGCCCCATGTTGGGTTTAGAGATTACTAAAAATAAAAAAGTCTTTTTGTTCCTACATATATGACCACTTTTGACCAAGCATCAAGTGAATTTGTTCTTGGACTTTCAGATATAAGAAATGACACATCACCATCATCATCATCATCATCATGATTATTATTATAGCAAATTAATTCAATCTCCAAGCTCCCACCCTAAGCTTGGAGGTAAGAAGTTTCAGTAGTTTTCAGTGTGTTCCTTTTTAGGGTTGTACGGGAATCCGAAGACCCAGAAACTAGGGAATTAGCCTCCAGTTATCTCCAGCCTGCCATGGTCCCACTGATATCTCTGCAGTTCAAGGGCTTCATCTGAAGTCGGGTGGCTTCATTTCCTTCTGGCGGTCATGGGCAAGGGCCTCAGGAACCACTGCCGCATATTACATGCCATCCTCTCAGAGGTCTTCTCAGGGCCCTGCTCACAGTGGGAGGCATGTCTTTGTCATTCATACAACCCACCATTCTGGGCCCCTCCTCACCTTTGGAGAGGTCTGTCTTCTCCATCTCAAGGGGATTAAGAGATCTGGCCCCCACCTCACCTCAACACTCCCATACCAGGAAGATTCCTGTTAATCTTTAAGACTCCTTTAGGAGTACTAAAAAAAAAAAAAAAAAAAAAAAAACAAACCCATGCAATCAAAAAGTTTACATTCTCCCTGAAGGATAGGGGAGTTGTGATGTTATGGATGGAGAGATAGTTGATGTGGTAATGGTTGACACATTAAGAAGTCTGACTTTTAGAAATTAGATACAGATCTGTCTTTCCTGGAATGGGGTAAAGAAAAGAAATGTTTGCTTTTTCTCATGGTTGGTCCATAGTAGCAAATAAACACAAAAATGCTAAGCAGTGTTTTTCTTCGTAATGTCCTATTCCTCCTATATATGTAATCACCATGACCAGCTGACAGGCTTTTTTCTTCAGGAAGTATGTGTTGAGTCCTACAATATACAAAGCAATGTGTGAGGCTTTGTGGGGAGGGCAGCAGGGAGCCAGAGATGCACAGGATTTTGCTCTCCGATTACAGTGTAAGCTGATGTCACAAAGTCAAGAAGGAGAATGAATCACTGTGAACTGATAGGGCTACTACTGGTGAGAGGAACTAATTAGGACATTCTTTGAAGAAAGCCTTTGCAGAGAGGTATTTAAGTAGAGGCATGAAAGCTGAGGAGGAGTAGATCATGGAGTCATTGGGCAGTAACTTTCCAGGGTATTGGTCCATAGGAGCAGAAGGCCCTGAAGAAGGAAAGAAATGTCTGGTTTGATGACTGGAAAGTAGGTCTGTGTAGTTTGAGCCTGATGAGAAACAGGAAGAGAAACATACTATGAGGAGGCTGGGAAGGTAGGCTGGAGCCATCAGAACATTGGAGACCATGGAGAGGAGTTGAATTTCATTCAAGCCCCTAGAAGGTTTTAAGTAAGGGAATTAGGGAATCTGACCTAAACTTTAAAGATCATTCTGCTGTGTGGAGAATGGGTCAGAGGAGATAAGACTGCAAAGATTTATACTTAGCACACCTGCCATGTATGGAGAGCTCAGTAATTAGAACATACTCTCCTGTCCCTTGCCCAAGGTCTTCCCACCACTCACGTCTATTTGCCTCCCTGCCCTTCCTCCCAACCCAAGGTGGGTGTGGTGGGATGGTCCTGGCAGGAAGAGAAGGAAGGGAGCTGGTTGGGGTTTATGGGAAAACATGACTTCTGCATCATTGTACTGACCTATCTCTCCTCTCAAATGCTGTTTGGTGCCGACAGTGGGTCAGTCAGTGTTGTTTTGGCCCATTGAGGTCAGAGATAAGAAGACGTTGACTTTTTGCCAGCCCTTTCCAGTTAACTCAGGCTGAATCCAGTTTCTGGTACCTATGAAGTTCTTTTGGAAAAAAAAAAAGAAAAGAAAAGAATGATCTTCCTTATTAGATCAGATCAACAAATATCTATTTAAAGTCTATTATATTTAAGTTATCATGTGAGCCCTTCCAAGACATACTGAAAAATCATCATTTTATTTTTGACCAAACTCTTCTTCTAATAACTGCTATTCTGAATATCAACTATTCATTTATTTTACAACATGCATAGGGTGTTTATAAATTAACTCCCCCATGACAACCTTAAGATGCAGGTTACTATTATATGTATCCTACAGGAAAGGAAACTGAAGCACAGAGGCACTAAATAAATACAACTTATAACCAGGCTTCAAGCCACAAAGTCTTCAAAATCTGTGCTCCTGTACGTTGTTGCCTGTCCATTTAAAAATTCTGTTAATGAATAGAACTTTTTTTTTTTCCTCTCAGGCTCTAAATTCCAAATTCCCTTGATAGGCCTACATGAAGAAATTCTGTAGAGCTCCTACATGGCATAGGCCTAAGTATCAAATGCTGACAATGACTTTTGTTTGTTTCACAGGATTATTGGGACTTTGCAGAACTCCCCTGAGTTTTCAGAGGCCTTCCACTGCCGCAAGAATTCATACATGAATCCAGAAAAGAAATGCCGAGTTTGGTGATCTTCAGAAAAAGTGGTGTGGCCCTTCGCTAGACTTGCCAACACCACAGAAATGGGGAACTCTGTCCACAGAGGTCACTGTAATTACATGGGGTTAGTTCACAGAGATGACAGAGCATCATATTAGAAATGAGGTTAGGTTATTCTGGAAAAGGTGTGGAGAGAGGAGGGGGGGTCCGGTGTCTATCAAATCAGTCACTTTTCACTGTGTAAATAATGCTTGATCTCTGAAGATATTACCATTCATTTCTGTTTCTCATATGATCTGCCAGTTTGAAAACAGTGTTAAACACTCGATGTAGACTGGGATTTCTACTCAAAGGGAGATTAAAGAGATTGAAGCATACAGTTGGCTCCAACAGCACAGCTGCGGCATGAGGGTTAAAAACACATTGCCTAACTACTTATCTTTACTTTTATTTGCAACATTTCGCTCCTACAGAACTCTTCCAAAGAATTCTTATACATCTTGGGGCCTTGGGACTTAAAATAATTTTAAACCAATTTTGCCAATCATCAGTTATTCATTCTGAGATCATTTTATTTTAAGCTTCTCTTAGGGCTAAAATGAATGTCTGAAACTGGTTTTCATTGTACGTGCTTTCACCAATACTGAGATTCTTGGGGCTCCCTGCAATTTTCTAAGCGATTTCTTGTTTTCTCTCTCTCTCTCTCAAAACTTGATCTTTTTAAGAGATTTGTAGTAATGTATAAATAATAATTTTTATATTTAATTATTAACTACATTTATGACTAAGTAATTATTATTATAAGTAATCATGGAATATTGACGCTTCAGACAGATGAATAGTTACAGACCAAGATCTGTAAAGTGATGTACAAAGGAAGATTTGAGACTTTTTAAACTTATCAATCATATTGATAAAAAGCTTTAAGCACAAACTCTGGGTTAAAAATTGTCATTGGACAGTTGTCTAAAGCGGGATTTTCAAAATAAACTCTGTTCCTGAGGGCTATGATAAAAGGACAACACTACGTCTGTGTAGCTCTGCATCTCCTTATCTTTTCAGGTGTGTCATCTGATGGAAATATTTTGATAATAAATTGAAATTATAAGCCCATTACTCACCAAGCCTGTTGTGCCGGCTGTCTAGCTTTGGAAAGTGCATTTCTGAATATAGATGAGAGGCTTCCCCACCTCACACAGATTGCTTCTGAAACCCTAACTCACACAGAGTTTGGGGAGGACACTGTCTAGTCCCTGACAGGAATTTATCTCTTGAGGCTTTTATCTCCTTCTCTTTCCCCGTCCTTTTGGCTAGTTTGGTTAATTTCATTACTTGGTTAATAGTTTACAAAAGAGGTGTTTTCCCTTTTTTTCCTAAAAAAATGAAAATGAGGGAATTACTCTTCAAAATATGTGTTAGTTTTCTTGCTTCTTGAAAAATGCCCATTTACCTTTTTTAAAAAGTTATGAAAATATAATGTATCCACAGAAGTTTCATTAAACATGAGTTACAGCTCAGTGAACTTTCTCTGGCTGAACACAGCCCTGCAACCAGCACCTTTAAGCAACAAAACATTACTAGTGCCTTAGTACTTAGTATTTAGTAATTCCAACCACCACTTCCTTCCTCCAAGGACAACTACTGTCCTGACTCCTAATTTCATACATTAGTTTTAATCGATGAGCATGTGTTCTTTTGTATCTGGCTTCTTTCACCCAGTGTTACATTTTGAGATTCATCTGTATTGTTGCATTCGACTATGGATTTCTCATGGTCATTACTCAATACTATCCTATTGTGTGATTATAGGACAGTTCATCCATTCCATTGTTAAAAGGCATGTGAGAAGCTTCCGGTTTGGGGCTGTTACAAATGGTGCAATTATGAGTCTACATACTTGCACTTACCTATCTTTCTTAACTTGAGATTTTAATGAGCTCATTTCCACAAATTCATCAAGTTATTATAAATATTGAAAATACAGTTTTAAACTAGCCATGGATAGCCTTATCTTTTTCTTCTTATATCACTGCTACCATTATTATGGATAATTCAGATTCTACTTATGGATATATTTCCTTAAAGAAACTGAAAACACAAGTAAGATTGGTGGTTAGAGCAATAGGAGCATCCAGTTCTGAAGAAAACAACAGTCTTTGAATCATTTAATTTCTATCCTGTCAGAGCAGCTGAAGAACAACTAGTACAAATTACGAAAAGATACTAAATTCCCCCACTCTTTAAAACGTCAGTCTCCTATCCTTTATGGAAGGACTTGAGTGAAATTTTCTGGGGAAAAAAGAAAGAAAAAAACCTTTCTAATGCCTGGATCTCCTGTGTCTAGAAATGTCAGATTTCCTGGGACTAAGGGATACACCCAAGTGAAAAGACCAATACCTCCCCCTCCCACACATGAGGATATTACTAATTGTATATGGCATCGTTGTTGAGTTGTGTGGGTCTCTCAACCAGTTCCAATCACCTGGAGTTGTTCCATCAGGTAAGGCCTATTTGTAATCTCACACATAAATCCATTTCACTGTGGCTGAATTCTGGTCAAGAAGAGAGTTGAGAAGCTGAGACGCGAAGGGTTGGGAGCCCATATAACTCAGGAATGAAGAGAGAAAGGAGTTCTCATTGGTAAGGAATCTGCCTCCATGCTGCAGTGTCCATGTGGGTTCTGGGTGTGGGGTGGAAAGGATGCCATCCTGGGAGAAGAGTCTTCTAGTCTTATCTGCCATTAATGACAAAGTGACCTTGGGCATTTGATCCCTTCTCTTGGGCCTTTGCTTTTCCCACATGAAATAAAAGAAGATTCTATAAGTAGTTCTCAACAAGAGAATGTGTCCAGTACTTCCTTGCTCGTAACCTGTCCCCCAGTGACGACCCACTGCGTAAGATAATTTCAGAACTCTCTAAATTTCAGATAATTTTCAGAACTCTCATGTAAATGCCCGAGTCTAGTTAGACCACATTGTATCTCAAAGACAAGGACTAAAGTTTGATCTTATTTGGGTCCATGCTGTTCTTACTAGTTTTCTCTAAAGCCTTTATTATTCCTGTTGTCACAGAGGGAATTCTCAAAGTAGAAGATAACTGTTATTTGGAAATAAGACTCCCCCCACCGTCAAAGATGGAAAATCTGAAAGTTTTATCAGTTCCAGTCTCAAAAATACAAAATAAAAACAAACATTTTTCATAGTATTGCTCTTCTGCCTATTCCAGCCTCCCCTTGAAAAATGTTATGGCCAAAATGGAGCTTTCGTCCCTGCCATCTTACGCTCCCTGCAGGCTTCATTTAAAAATGAAGGATATAAACTATTTCACCAATGTTTTCTTGCATATACCACTGCATTCTTCCAAAGATACCATGCTTTTCTGGTCTGATTTCTTTGCAAAAGTTCAGTGAAAAGGTTGCCAAGTGTTACAGAGAGTCACAGGTATAACCAGATGATGGCTTAGGCAGAAACGCAAGTTGTCTTTGTGTACCATCCCTGGGCTGAAGGATTGGACTTGATTAATCAGGTGAAGAGAGGAGCCACCTGGGACTGTTGTCAAAGTGGCACGTGTATATTGCATTCTAATCTCTTCTTTAACAATGTCTTAATTTTAACTCCTTTGTATTTTGCATTTCCTCTAAAAGCTGAGAAATACTACTGTTATTTTCCACTTTGTTGCCAAACTACTGTGCTTCTATTTTGTTGTTCAACAAAGCAGATCCTCTAGGTTGTGCAGGAGAAGCCTGGCAGAAAAATGAGCATAGACTCTTGCCAGAAATAATGATGGGCTCTCGGCTTGAACGGTGCGGGAAGACTGGAAGTCTAGCAATTGTGTCTAAGTTTTATATTTCTGAATTTCCTTCCTCCCGAGAAACTAATGATACTTTTTTCAGGTGTCAGACGTGTTAACATCTCTTAACTCCTATAAATGCACTTGGTTGTCATCTCTGCTCTGATCATATCAAATTATAATGCATCTGAAAAGTTTTCTCTATATGCAGGAAGAAAAAATGGGACCAAGTACAGTATCTGGATAATCTGTTTACCTTGGTGTAAATCTTTCAAAAAACATGCTATCAATGCTCTGTGTCTCCTGAAATATAGCATCAAAGACGCGATGCTAAGATGTTTATGGCAGCTCTACCTTTAATATCAAAGCAATAGGAAGGAAAAAGTGAAATAGGAGAAAATGTTTAGATTTGTTCAAAGAAAATATGAAGAGGATGCAATGTTAGAAATACATTATGATTTCAATTATGTTAAAATATTGTTGCATAGAAAAGAGTTGGAAGAATATGTGCCAGAAATTAATAGGGAATATCTGAATGGTAGTATTATAGGTGATTCTTATTTCCTTTTTCCTCTGCATTTTACATATTTCTATAAGGTGAAAACATTACAGCTTAAAAGTCATCTAAAAAAAATGTTACTTGGAAGAAAGGAAGAAATAAGGGAGAGAAGATGGAAGGGAGAGGAAAAAAGAAACCAAATTCCTTTGAATTTAAGATGTGTTCATTTATTTAAGAAGCTATCCAGTTTGGTACTCAGGCAACTTAGACCCAAGGAATGCAGTGAAGTAGATTTTGGTCAGGAGCCTCCTTCCCCCACAACAGGCCATATCTGTTTCCCAAGGTGGCTTTGATACACACTGCTTGACACAGAGCAAGGGAATTTTCAGACCTTCCACTGACTGTGCTCAGAATGGCTCCCTGAGAACAAACCATGTGCTTCAGAGATCTTTTGGTCTTTACTCCCCCTGAGGATGCTAATGTTGGCATTCTCTCCCACCGGGTCTGCCGCCACACAACACCCTACCATCTACCAAATCATGGCCAAGGTTAAGGTTATAGCCTATGACTGAAACAGTATCCAGTAAATTATATAGGGATTGGACCCAAATGCTACCTGAGAGGCACCATGATTTACCTGGGGGTCAGATAAAATTTAAAGGTTGAACAGGGAGGAGACAGCAGGATACAATGAATCCGAGGTAACTCCCTGCTTCCATGTGTTTCTTTTTGACTTTGGCCATAGATGAAGATCACACTCATGCTAGTTTAGCCAAACCTAGAGATTTTCTTGATCCACAGTACCAAATTGGGGGAATGTCTGAGTAATCGGGCCTTCTTTCATGTGCCTACCTTATTGTTGCCAGCTGCCTTTCTCCAAAAGAAAGCCGTGATGGTCAACCATGCCCAGGTTCAAAAATTGTCTGCTTCCTTCACAGGGGAAGCACAGGATCTAATTATAGTCCACATTTAATATCCTAGAGAAAACGCAATGAAAATCCTAGAGAAAAAGCCCATTTTGAAAACATGTCTACCTCACTAGAGAGGGCATGGGGAAGTGGTGATGTTGTAGAAATTATGATCATTGATCCCCTTACCCTATCTTCAGAGAAGGGTAGCTTTCCAAAAGAAAAGAAATCACCATTCCTAAGAAAGCTAAAGAAGCAAATGTCCAAAACACTGGTAACACTAGATGCTTCTTAAATGCTTTGTAAGACATCTCAGTTTGGATCAGATTGTGCATATTAAATTTTGAATAAGTGCCAACTTTAACTTTGTGTGATCAAAATGAAGACATGCATTTTAGTTAGATTTACTATTTAAGCAGACTTAAAGTCAATAATAGAAGGGTAGAAAGGAAGAGAAATAATACCATTTATTGGGAGCAAGGTACGGTATAGAGTTTCCACTTAATATAACTAACTTGTGAGGTAATGTTAGTACCCCTGCTTTACAGATGGTGAATTTGAGTTTCACAGAGGTTTAATTAATTTGCCCAAATTCACACAGGTGATAAATGATAAGGCCAGGGACCAAACCAGGGTATGTGGAAGTCCAAAATCTACATAAATTTACTATCAAAACTCTATATCACTATAAAATGCATTTCAGCCCATCCAAATAAACTCATTTGTAGCTAATAATTCCCAAAACACACCCTTTAAGAAAAATAAATGAAAAATAATGTTTTTTTTTCCAATTACTTCTATGGCTTTACAAAAGCCATTGTGATTTTTAAAAGGACATTGAGTATTTTAAAGTTATATCTATAGATAACTTTTAGAACATCTGCTGTTCGGTCAAGATGGCGGAGAAGTAGCAGGCTGAGACTACTTCAGGTAGCGGGAGATCAGCTAGATAGCTTATCTAAAGATTGCAAACACCTACAGATCCAACGGGAGAGCGAAGAGAAGAAGAACAGCAACTCTAGAAACAGAAAATCAACCACTTTCTGAAAGGTAGGACTGGCGGAGAAGTGAATCCAAAGCGACAGGAAGAT
>NW_019154086.1:33953459-34122193 GCF_002288905.1 Enhydra lutris kenyoni | reverse complement strand
CATGGTGAGTGCTGTGAAGTGTGTAAACCTGGCGATTCACAGACCTGTACCCCTGGGGATAAAAATATATTATATGTTTATAAAAAATAAAATAAAAATAAAAATTAAAAAAAAAAGAACATCTGCTGTTCAAGGTACTGTGTTAGAAACAAAAATAAAAATAATTGGAAAAGAAGAACAAGACAAAGTAATAGTCTTTGGCTGGCCCTACACTTGTTCACTGTATCCATTCACTTCTTCCTTGATGAAGCATCACGCACCTTTTCACACATAAAAAGGCCTATTTATCTTTTGCTGGGCCCACTAGAAGATAAAAATAAATAAGACAGCTGGCCTTTTAATATAGTAGAGACATCGAAACTGTACACAAATAAATGCAGCTGAATGTGGGATGTGCCAAGAGATAATAAGAAAACAAACTCGGAGAATTCAGAAAAATTTTCTTTCCTAGCATGCCGGGCATTCTGGAAGAAGTAACACTTAAATGTTACACTTGATGAGATGGATGGGACTTTGTCAGTTGGAGAAGAAGGCAAGGAAGTATAGTGGCTAAGTGTATCTCTTACAGAAAATTAGCCAACCAACAAATAAGGAGTCCACATTGACACCAGCGAAGACAGACACTGCTAAGGGGACTGTGCACTGTGAGACTGTTGACACAGCTATCCATTGTTCACCGTTAGCTTTTTGACATGTCTTGTAAGCATTTCTTGAAAGAAAAGCTTCCCTTATTTCTTCAGATATCCTACACTATTTTCAAAGCTTTCTTATTATCACTCCACTTTGAAAGAAATCCTGTGCATTTCTTGCGTTTGCTAGAAGTTGTATGGTAAGGATATTACTCCCACTCTTGGAAACTTGGAATTCTACTCTTATTCCAGTCCTGTTGCTAAATCACATTTAGCAAATAACTATTTCTCTGAATTTCTATTGTCTAAGAGTCAAAATCAGAGTTAAGATCAAAGCCTTTTCAAAACCAGAAGGCAGGCAGATGGAATATTTTGCAAACCAAACTCCTTGGAGATGATGAAAGAGATCATCGTGCAGAGGAACTAGGGCACAGTGTTATGGAAAAAATCTAAATCCAGAGAGAGCCAGAGAGACCCAGGGACACACAAGGTCAAAGCAAAGACCAGCCCAAAGGCTACACAGGAAGCATTTGGCTCCCCAATACCTTGATGGTTTACCTCTGACTTCTTGACACTAATGAAGACTGTAGGTCTTTAAAAACATGAGGGCTTTTAGCTAAAAGACTAGAATTTTGTCTTTTCCTCTTCCCGTGTTGTCTTTCATGTTGCTCTAGGTGAGTCATTTACTTGATCCCTTTTAAACCATTTTCCTCACTAGACATTCCTGAAACAAAAAAAGCACAAAACCTGCAAACTTTAAATAGCAGAGGATTTCTTCAAAAGTAAAGAGTGAAAGCAAGAACACACTCAAAACAAAATTGAAGATTTGAGTGAGATGATAATTCAGGGGAAAACAATTTAGACAAGTCCTCTTCACTTTGCTCAGAAAATGGCGTTGGCCCACAGACCTTGGGGAAGCTGTCGAACTCCTTCGAAACTTCGTTTACTCTGAAGTAAACATAAAAATGTAAATGCATTTGTGTCCCCAAAGGTGTCTATTTCCTAATCCCCAGAACCTGGGAATATGCCAGGGCAAAGGGGAATTCATAGTTGCAAGAGGTTGTTACCGGACCTTCGGAGGGTGAGATTATCCTGGGTTATCCAGGCAGGCCTAATGTAATCACAAGGGCCTTTAAAAACAAAAACAGGCAGCCAAGGCCAGAGTGAAGCGATGTGAGTTCCACCAGTTGTGGCTGACTGTGAAGGTGGAGGAAGGTCACAAACGAGAAGATGCAGTCAGCTTCTAGAAAGTGGAAAAGGCAGGGGAACAGGCTCTCCTCTAGAGCCTTCAGAAGGAACGCAGCCCTGTTGACACATTTATTTTGGCCCCAGGAGACCCCTATTAGATTTCTGACCTACAGAAATGTAAAATAATAGATTTGTGTTGTTTTCAACCACAAACAGATTGTAATTTGTTATAGCAGCTGTAGAAAATACGGTAGGAATAAATATTGCAAGTTATATAATACTTCAGAATAATGTAAACATTTTTGAACATTGTGCTATGCTCAGCTATTATCATCTAATGGCAAATACACACGACTTTATAAAATCAAAGAATACTTAAACTATTATCTGTTACTAGGTAGTGAAGTAGTATGACGTTAGTTTGAAATAACTGGATACAGATTTTCATTATTCTCCACTAATACGAGGTCATACCTGAGTCACTCATGCAAAGACTGAAACACTGGCCTTTATAAAATAAACATAATTCACCTCACAGAGATTAGGTGTTTGACACTTAACAAGCCTTGCCTGTCACCCACGTTTCATCTCAGCATGGAAACTAATTATCTACCAACAGGGCCTTCCCTGTATAAGCACTAATATGTCGGGAAAATATTTATGGCTTTATCCACTAAAGTAACTAAAATAGAAATTGTTTAGGCAAAGCTTTGAGAAAATAGAAACCCAGGACCATGGAAGTACTAATCATAAAGCAGCCTTGAGATTTTAGTGCACTTGGCATATTGGTTTTCCTGAAAGGTTATTTATAGGTATTATTTCTACCTTAGGGCAAGCTAATGAATTGCTGTGTTCTCAGAAACTTCTACACTTCAGCCTCAGGAGTATGTCATAAAAAAGACATATTGCCCCAGTGCTCAAACATTAAAAATAAAGAGGAGATAGTCACACTGGCAAGTGCGTGGTGTCCTTGGTAGCAACACCAAGAATGTTCCTGATTTCTCAACATCCAATACCCATAAGTCCCATATGTGCGTTGCTCACGGCTTCCTCATTCTTGCTGAGTTCTGTAGAAAGAAAAATCGATGAACAAAGCCCAGCCTGTGGCATGGGGGAGCCAGCTATGACCAGCTGATAAGAGCTGATTCTTACATTTTTATGAATTTTGTGAGCCAGTAGGTACCATTTTGGAAGGTTCAGATCAGCCAACATTGCAAGTCAGGATTGGCTGTTCGGTTGATTGGTTGGTTGATGGATTCTTCCCAGAGATCCAGCTGTTCATCATTTACCAGCACCCACTGGCCATGACCAAAGGCAACATGAAATCTAGTAAGTGAAACCAGGAGGGTCTTCTGAAGTATCACAATCTAGGGGACTTCTTATATGTCTTAGATATAACAGATTTGTATATTTGTAACTTTTCTCACTGATGGCTCTAATATTTTCAGTACTCTGACATGTCACAGTTTTCCAATCGATGAATGTAAGGTGTGTTGAGAAAGGGGTGCCTTCCTCTGATTTATGCAATGGCAACATGGGGACTAATGCTAACTTGAGGAGGTTAACTGACATCAGACTAACTATGATATAAGGTCTAGTCATGACAGAAATGATAAAGGAGTTCGAATGAGACTATATTCGGTAAGATGCATCATTAAACCAGGTTTTAAAGATGGATAGGTTTCTTTAAGATTTTCTTTATTCATTTGAGAGGGAAAGAAAAAGCATGAGTGGGGTGGGTGGGGGACAGGGAGAGGCGGAGGCAGAGGGAGAAGCAAACTCTCTGCTGAGCAGAAAGCCCCTTGTGGGGCTGATCCCAGGACCTGGAGATCACGACCTGAGCTGTAGGCAGATGTTTAACGATCTGAGCCACCCAGGTGCCCCAAGACGGACAGATTTTTAAAGAGAAAATAGCAAGGCAAGAATTCCAAGAGACGAGAACTACTTGAGTCAAAGTTGATAAATGGGACAGTCCTTCAAAGAGCCGAAGGGGGTGTCTAAAATTAACCAGAGGAAAATTCACTTCTCAAAGTAGTTTGGGGCCCAATTGTGGGGACCTAGAATTCCAGACTAAAAAGTTTACACGTTGGAAGTGCATTTGAAATTTAAAGCCTGATTCTCTGCCAAGAAAGGGGATTGTGCTAATGTGACACCAGCCACCTAGGAACCAACACGAGAGTTCATGTCTGTTTTCCTCACCACAGTACCTTTTGGGCTTGGCACGGTATCCAGACAGTGCAGCAATCAAGTTCTTTCCTGTGTGGAGACCATGAGTTGAGTTATGTCATTGTACCTAATCCTTCTACCACCAAACACTCCTGTCAAAATATTTCCGATATATTCCAACTAAGCCAATCTCAAACCCTTTTTTGAATCATTTTATAAAGTGGCTTATATAACATTTTGCCAGATTAACATTATTCGGGCACGTGATGTGATGGGCAGTGAGTGTTATATGTGACTAACTAATGAATCATTGAACGCTACATCAAAAACTAATGATGTACTACGTGTTGAATAACTGAATTTAAATGAAAATAAAATGAACAGGTTAAAGTTAAGAGGCAAGGCTAGTGCTAAGCAGACATCATTAGAATAGAAAATTGTAATGGGGGCACCTGGGGGCTCAGTGGGTTAAAGCCTCTGCCTTCAGCTCAGGTCATGATCCCAGGGTCCTGGGATCAAGCCCTGCATCGGCTCTCTGCTCAACAGGAAGCCTGCTCCCTCCTCTTTCTCTGCCTGCCTCTCCGCCTACTTGTGATCTCTGTCTCTCAAATAAATAAATAAAATCTTAAAAAAAAATCATTAAAAAAAAAGAAAATTGTAACAAAAGACTAGAACAAGGGAGACTTGCTCATTAGTGTGGTTCTAGGTCTGTTGTGGAGCTTTGAATCAGAAGCAGCCAATGGTATTCAAAGGGAGGTCAAGGAAACAGAAAAGAAACAGAGTTGAAGAGAAAAGGGGGGAGGATATTTTAGGGAAGAGTTTCATTTAATTTCAACTTCAGCATCCCCTGTTCCCTGAAGAGAAAGGATGCTGTGTGGGAGCCCCTCCCTCTTCTGGGAATCAGGGCAAATCAATGACAAGTCCAAGAGCAGTGAGGCAGCAGGCTTGGAGCTCTGTTAGATAAGGCCACAAACACTGGACACAACAGATCAAGAACATTAACCATTTATAAAGCAGGGAGGGGGGTACAGAAAGTCTCACCAGATTCCCTTTGTCTTAACTTCATTCATTATGTAGGAACAAATTCCGGATCTCAACTTCCTCCCAAATGTATTCTGTGGTCCTCTGAGGACCACACTCATGTTCCTTGTCACACCAAGTCAAGCACACTCGACCACTCAAGAACTCCCTCCTCTCTGGCCCCAGGTTTCTCCAAAAACTTTTCCTGTTCATGCCAATTCCTAATGTCCAAAGGGGGCTACTGCTCTGCTAATCCCCATGAAAGTGACAGACATGGCTACCTTTTCCCAGTGATAAGGCTCCCAGAGTGCTGATCCTGGACACTGAGGGCATGGGGATCCCAGCTGTGGGCTCTCTCTCTTGTTACTGGCAAAGATTCCAGCGCAGAATCTTTCCACTGCAGCAATACCATGTGATTGACACCTCATGTTCCCACCTCCCACAAAGACTTTTATTTTTAAGGGGGAAAATATAAATAAAAAATACATGCTTTCATTATACAATAAATAAAGATATATTGATAGTGTTTACTTGCCTTGTTATTGCAGACCTCTTGACATAAGACTCAAATCAGAACTAGTGGCAACATTCTCGGTGATAATGTACTGAAAGGATCTCCTTTCTCCTAAACCAAACTTTTTAAAATTTGTATTTTGTTTTAAATTCCAGCATAGTTAACACACATTGTTACATTAATTTCAGTTGTACAATATAGTGATTCAGCAGTTCCATGCAATACCCTGTGCTCATCACAGCAAGTGCCCTCCTTAATCCCCTTCCCCTATTTTACCCATCCCCCCACCCACCCTCCCTCTGATGACCAGCAGTTTGTTCTCTATGGTTAAGGGTCTGTTTCTTGGTTTGTCTCCCCCCCCTTTTCTTCCCTTTGTTTTTTGTTTTATTTTACTTTTGCCAAAAAACTTTAAAATCTCACCTCTCACTTCCCTTAGGATAATTACCTTTCATTAGGCTCTTCATTTCACTCTAAACAACTTCTTGATGTGCATGCCCTGCCCCTAGACAGGGCTGATACTGAGCTGGTTGACGCCTTATGTGTGTGCCATCTGTTTACCATTGGGACCCACTCTGATTGGATAGTAGAAATTATTTTAGACTCCCCAAATCCTAGGGTAAATACAATAGAGGCTCACAAAAAGGCACTTTAAACATATTGCAGGAAAGGGCATTTTCCGTGCATTAGTTGCTTAATATAAATGAGAAAAATATAAGGTTGCTGTATGATAACAAATGTATTGATTATTATTTCAAGGAATGTCGGTGCTTTTCCTCTGCAAAGATACTTACTATACAGTAGTACAGAATATAACAATCAGATTCCTTCTGGCTACTGAAATGTAGCCTAATGTCCCAGTGTGATTTGTCAGGTAAAAACTGCTGTGTCCCAGTGCCCATTCTCCTTTTTTTTCTTCCTTTTTCTGACAGAATTTTTGAGTTTTGTGAGCACATGGCTACTCAGCTAGAGACTGTATTTTCCGGTCAGGAGTGGTTGGACATGTAATTATGTTGCAGCAAATAGAATGTGAACAGAAGCGAAGTATTCAGCTTCCGGATCTTATTATTTAAGGAGATTGCTTGCACTCCATAGTACATCCTGGAACATACAGATGTATCGATGAGCTAGTTTCAGTCTGGGCAGGTAAAGTCACAAGACAGATAGACTCTGGGTCCCTGGGAAGGCTCACTCTGGACCTATTCTGGACCGTTAAATGAGAAAGAAACTTCTATCTGGCTTGAGTCTGAGTGTATTTTATTAGGAGGACGGGGTCTGCTTGTTACAGCAGCTCAGCCTGTGTACTAACAAATAGGAGGAGCCATTAGAAAGTCGTCCATCTCCGGAAGGAAGAAACAAAATTTAAATATTTGTATATGAGTGCCCAGAGAAACTATATGATACAATGTCAGGGACCCTGCAGCCACTGTGAAACTAACATCTATCAAGAAGGAAACTGGGGGCTTAAACTTGAGATGTCATATACTACAAACCATATGACAGTATGGAAATCAGTCCTATTCAGAATTTAATATGACAAAAGAGAATTAGAGTAAAATAAAGAAATTTGCTGTTGTCTTTGGCAGCCATTTCTCTCATATTAACTCCCAGAGCTCATACTCAGATGAATAAATAAATAAAATTCCAAGGACAGTTGAACATGCCCTGGTAATCAATGCTAGCTCCTGTAATGAAGATTCTCCCAAACTGGAAAGCACAATCCAAGTTTTGTTCTCCTTCACCTGATATCTGGTGCAGCTGGATGTTCTTCTCTGACTCTTGACTGTTGTCTGGCTCCTTCTGGCATTTTTATCCACCATCTTGTAATTCTTTGCTTCGCACCAGATGGACTAGGTGGGGGGACATAGAGAGAGCTCTTGGGGAAATCACACAGAGCACCCAAAGCTAGAACCCAAAATTTTCACTCACATTTTATTGACCAGAACTAGTCACAAGACTGAGAAGTGTAGAGAGCTCATACCTATTCATGAGTATTCGCAGTCTCTTCCACGGCAATCATTTTGAGAGCTTTGAAAGCCAACAACCCTAAACATATCAGTTATAATCTGGTGTCCACTGAAACTCCCAGTCCCCTGCAATCGTGTGGAAGACGCCGTGAAGTATAAACTGTAGCATATGCCAGATAGGAAGGATTCAGGATAGCCCCCATTCTACGATATTGACCCTAATTATATGAAAGTTAAGAGGTTAAAATTTCTTTTCTCTTGATCCCCTTCATCCATTTTTGCCCACCCCTCTACTCCACTCCCCTCTGGCAACCACTGGTTCTCTTTATCTACGAGTTTTGTTTTGTTTATTTTTATTTGTTTTTTTAGATTCCACATTTAAGTGAAATCATGTGTTATTTGTCATTCCCTGTTTAATTTAATACCCTTAGCGTAATACCATCAAGGTCTATCCATGTTGTCTCCAATAGCAAGATTTCATTCTGTGTATGGCTAAATAGTATTCTGTTGTATGTATGTACACCACATCTTCTTTATCCTTCATCCATTGATGGGCACGTTGGTTGTTTCCATATCTTGGTTATTATAAATAATGTTGCAATAGATATAGGGGTGCAGACATTTTTCTTGAATTAGTGTTTTCATTTTGGGGGGGGATAAATTCCTGGAAGTGGAATTGCAAGGGCATATGGCAGTTCTCTTTTTAATTCTTTGAGGAACCTTCACATTTTCTACAGCGCCTGCACCAGTTTACATTCTCACCAACAATGTATGAGGGCTCCCTTTTCTCCACATCTTTATCAATACTTGGCATTTCTTTTTTTCCGATAATAGCCATTCTAATGGGTGTGAGGTGATATCTCATTATGGTTTTGATTTGCATTTCCCTGTTAATGAGTGATGTTGAGTATTTTTTCATATCCTTGTTGGCTACCTGTAGATATTTTCTGAAAAAAAATATCTATTCAGGTTCTCTGAGTTTTCTAAATATAAAATCATGTCATTTGCAAACAGTGACAGTTTTACTTCTTCCTTTCCAATTTGGATGGCTTTTATTATTCTTTTTCCTGCTTAGTTTCTGTGACCAGGACTTCCATACTATGTCGAATAGAAGTAGAAAAAGTGGGCATTCTTGTCTTGCTCCTGATCATAAAGGGAAAGATTTCCACTTTTTACTGTTGAGTATGATGTCAGCTGTGGGCTTAACATATATGACCTTTTCATTATGTTGAGGTACTTTCCATCAGTACCAACTTTGTTGAGAGTTTTTATTATAAATCATTGTTGAATTTTGTTAAATAGTTTTTCTCCATCTATTGAAATAATCGTATGATCTTAATATTTCATTTTATTGATGTACTCTATCACAAATATTGACCTTAAAGCCTTCTGGCCTCCAGACCAGGTGATCTGGGGTTGGCTTCTTGGAGACAGTTGCAAAACTTGGGCTTCTGTGCTCAATATCACTCAACATCAGGGAAATATAAACCAAAACCACAATAGGATAACACCTCACACCTGTCAGAATGGTTAAAATTAACAACACAAGAAACAACAGATGTTGGTGAGGATGCAGAGAAAGGGGAACTTTCTTACACTGTTGGTGGGAATGCAAACTGGTACAGCCACTCTGGAAAACAGTATGGATATTTGTCAAAAAGTTAAAACTAGAACTACCCTCTGGCCCAGCAATTGCTCTGCTAGGTATTTACTCAAAAGATGCAAAAATACAGATTCAAAGGAGCACATGCACCTGGTGTTTATAACAGTGTTACCAACAATAGTCAGGCTATGGAATGGCACAGAGGTGAGGCTCTGGCCTATCAGCTTTGGGTGGGTTGCGGGAGCCATGCAGGGCAAAACCAAGGCATTTTAAAAGCTTCCTAGACTTTGGATATCCTTACTTTCAGAAATTCCACCCTACTTCATATCAAACATATTGAAATATACTTCGATTCCACATGAAATATAATTTATGTGAGTTTACATGAGTTTCAAGTTTGGAGCCAAAACCATTTTCAAGCCTAAAATATCCTATTGACCTTAACACTATATGGATAGATATAGTCCTCCAAAGAATAGTTCTACACATTCTCACCAAAGAAATTCCGATATGACTATATGGGTTCCATCAGGCGGAGCTCCCAGGGAATGGAACATATATTAGAACACTCTATTCTTTAAAAGTAGTGACCATACGAGTCATTACACTCACTTGGGAAACTGTAGAGGCTGGAATAGGATTGGTAGAAAGGGTAATCTAACATGATGAGGAGGCTAAGAGGTAGTCAAGCAACATGGGTCAGCAAACTTGATGGTTCTTGAGTGTTCTCAGAATGTAATCATGGGAGCAAGTGAGGCATATTTAAATGTGTCTAGAGATTTGAAAGGGTATTTAATGGTATGTGGAAACATTATACTAGTTGAGGTACAAGAAAAGAGGAAGCAGATACCTTAAAAATGACATGGGTTATCAAACTAATTGGTCTCTGATCCAAAGATATTCAGTGGGTTGAACCCTTCCTACAAACCATCAGGGAGTTTGCTCAACCAATATTTCACACTATCCTTCATGAGCTCCCCACAGAGAACTGTTGCTAAAGTATATATATCTGCTCCATTACCTGTAAGGGCAACCCAGTTGTAGACACTACTGAGGGATTTGTGAAAAGAATAGCACTTTTTCCAAATGATTTTATGCCCAGAGATCTGAATAGAGAGCAGGAAAATGCATGGTTCCCCAACCCTGACTCAGGCCAGCCAGGCAGGTACCAATTTACACTGCTCACTACTTAGGATTCCACATCTTCCTTGGTAAGTCAGGTAGAGAGGTCAGGGCAGATGAAGTGGACTGGTGAAGACTTTGTCAATCCAAGAAATTTTTTTTAAAGATTTTATTTATTTATTTGATAGAGAGAGAAATCACAAGTAGGTAGAGAGGCAAGCAGAGAGAGAGAGAGAGGGGAAGTAGTCTCCCTGTGGAGCAGAGAGCCCGATGTGGGGCTCAATCCCAGGACTCTGAGATCATGGCCCAAGCTGAAGGCAGTGGCTTAACCCACTGAGCCACCCAGGCGCCCCGTCCAAGAAATTTTTAATAGACTTACCAATACACTATGCAACATCAAAATAAAACAATATTTGTGGTCACATAGGTTTCCAAAATGTCTATCACCACAAGTTGACCTGGTGGCTAATAAGGTTATTTATTACCTGGTTCTACTGGGGAAAGATAGAGACTGTTGCTTTCTGGAAACTAATAAAACTGGGTATGTGTACAATAAATTCCTGTAAGATACCAGCTACATTAGGAAATACAAAACTAACATAATAATTCCTTTGTTTGAATGCCTGTGTCTTATGCACCATGAAAAACAAATTTAGAATTATTTGGCATTCCCAACCTTGATCATTATGAGATAACTTCTTTTTATATCCAAGATTACAAATAAAGTCATCATATAAGGCCAGTGATGAAAAATAGTGAAAAATATTTTAAAACCGTGGTTCATTCTGAAATCAGCTGGATTTGGCAAGTGTCTAACTAATTAAAACCTATTTTGTAATTTGAAATTGGGCCAAGCCATTAAAGATAGCCTCTGCAAAACAGTCCAGGCTAATAAAGAAGGAACTCAAAAATTAGGATGAACCCAAAATGAGCAGAGCAGCTGCCTAACACCTGGTAGTTAATGAAAATCAAAATCAAATGGTAAGAATAACTAGAGGAATGGTTGGAATACATAGTAATAAACCATGTCAAGAAGACTATTTACAGAAAAAAAGAAGAAGAATTGCAAGGAAAGGAAAAGATTCAAGCTTCCCAAGGTAATGAATTCTATTTCAAATAATCCGAGCTTAAACCACAGGGCATCTCAGCACCAACAAAAAAACTCCGTTTTGATAGTAAGTGGGGAAAAGAAAGCAGAAAATCAAATCCCACTTATACATCTAGAGAGAGAAATTGACAATCTGAAAATTAAAATGATTTTATTGCTGTTGTTTATTAACAACTCCAGAAGGGAAGGGAATGGGACTGGAGGTAAGGGAACCTGTCATGAAGGAGGCTGTGACCTTAGGCATGTTACCTAGTCTCTACATGCTTTAATTTCTCTTCTAAATTGAGGGAGCTGGCTAGATGATGTCTAAAGTCTAACACTGTATTTAACTGAAATTTGAGAAGTCCCAGTGTGACTAAATAAGGAGAATGGTATATCACTGTGAACCGTAACAAACAGAGCCCCAGGCTTGCTTTATTTCTTCTCACTGGATGAGGTCCATCGTACCTAGATTCAAAGTTCTCTCTCCATTTCCTTGATAAGACATTGTTTCTTATGTCTAATCTTGTGTAGTTTCTTGTATCTTTTTTTCCCCTCCCATCAGGAATGTTCTAAGGCATAAGTAAAGTTCTTGGAGCCCTACCCTTGTCACCCATCACTTTCCTCAGTACCCTCCCTCCGGCCTTGGCCAGCCCTCACATACAGAACTGTGCCTGGCAGCCATGCCCTGGGGCACAGAAGCACAGGTTTCCCATGGCAGGAAAAGGGTAGGGAAGACCTGTGGGAGAGAGGGCATGCAGTGGGTAAGGGTGCGGGGGCAGGAGCAGAGAGAGAAGGAGAGAGAGCATCTTAAGCAGGCTTCATGCTTAGTGCTGAGCTCTCTGTGGGGCTCCATCTCATGACTCTGATATCATGGTCTGAGCTAAAATCAAGAGTTGGACACTTAACCCACGGAGCTACCCAGGCACCCCGGGAGGACCTATTTTTGAGTTCTGCTAAATTATAGATGCCATTTTGGGTACTTTACATAAAGTATCTTATTGAAGCTTCAAGCTATTAGATCTTCCATTTATAGACAACAAGAGAGAGGCTTTCCCAGAAGTTGGTTTGCTTATACTAGGTTACTTAGCTGGAAAAGCAGCATAGATAGGACTGAAATTCAGCTCCTTTTTACTTCTTATCTCTTTCAGAAAAACCTTTCTATTTGTGTTTGGTTCAGGTGTTAGACAGCAATCAAAGGAATCACAGTAAATCTCTTTTCCCACAGCATGTGAAGTGTTCTGTCTCTCTCCCTCCAGGCCTTGTACTTTGCCCCTTCAGGGCCCAGCTCGAAGGTTCAAAGAAATTTCTAGTTCTTACTCACCTTGGCTTACAATAGTCCCTGACAATGCTGTGCCACCATGATGGGCTGGATTGTGTCCGCCCAAAATATGTTGAAGTCCTGACCCACAGTCCTGTGAGTGTGACCTTATTTGGAAATAGGGCCTTTGCTGATGATCAAGTTAAGATGAGTTCATTAGGGAGGGCCCTAATCCCATGTGACTGGTGCCTTAGAAGAAGGGGAAATTTGGACGCCAAGACAAACATGCACATAGGAAAAATGACACATGAAGATGAAGGCGGAGATTGGGGTGATACATCTATGATCCAGGAACACCAGCATCTGTCAGCAATCCACCAGAAGCCAGGAGAAAGGCAGGGAGCAGATTCTCCTGCACTGCTCTCAGAAGGAACTAACCTTAGTTCATGGCACTTTGTTACGGATGTCCCTGGAAACTAAAACAGTAAACACTAATAGTATATAGGGCAACGAGAGAACAGCTGCAAATTATATAACACAAAATTACTTGGAAAAGTCAAATAAAAACTCAGAGGGCAAAAGTAATGCAATACTTGATCGATATGTATTTATTCTACTCTGATCGTGTATCTGGAAAATGAGGCCATCAGAGGTAACCAAGTATTTAATTACATTAATTGTTCATAAAAATAAAAGCTTTTAGTCTGGTAAGTAATGTTAATGCCTCCTGGAACTGTGTGCTTCAAGATTCATGCATGTGAAACTGACACACGTGTTTTCAAGTCACAGAGGAAACTGATCCTGCCAGAAACTGGAAGGTGTTTAACTACTGAAACTCAGTCCTAAGTTTCAGCTAAGTGCAGGGTGGTTATGATTTTGAAAACCTGGGGAATGAAAAGCAGCAGGCAAGGATACACTTCCTAGATACCTTTCCCTGGAGCCTTTAGGAGTAGCTTCCAACAACCCAACTCAGATCATACTTTCATATGCATTTCTAGTTTGGTTTAAAGCACAAAGGGAATAGAATTCAAATAGCACAGAAATCAAGGTTGTGTCTTAGTGGACCCAATTCAATCTGTTAGCAAATATTGAAATTCATTTGTGAATTAATTGGAAAAGCATCAAACACAGATTTAAGATAACCATGCTTTCATTGTGTATCACGTGAGGTTAATTGGCACCAAGAAAAGAAAAAGCAACTTTAAAGACAGGTTACACAGATCAGCACATTCTGTATTTTCTGTGTCTTATTTCCCATCAGCCGCCAATCACATTTCTTCCAGTTCCAGGTCATTAGAATGCATTATTCAAGAAACTAGTTAAAAATTTACTGAGCAACTGTTAATTTTTTTTTCATTACTGTAACAAATATTTCTTTTATTTATAGAGCAGGCCAGGCACTGTCCTTGGATACGGTGCTAAACACAACAGGTACCATCTCTGCCCTCGAGCTTGTTCGTAAACTTGCATTCGAGGCAAAGGGAGTTCACAGAAGTGTAACATTCCTACAAGAAATTTATGGAATATTGTGATGGCTAGACCTATATAAGATCTCTCAAATAGCAGTACAATGTATAGCACGGGAGTAAGACCCCAGTAGGTGACATTCACAATGACTATCACAGACATACACTGCTTTTCTGCCTAGAGCTCTCCTTCTCTGAGTTCCCTCAGATCCATGACTACAGCAGAGGCAGCCATGTTTTCAATGGGACCCCCAGGGACTAAACACATCACCTATAATCATCTATAATCTAAAATGGATTATAGATAACTTCTGTGATTGAGTTGCAACCCAAAGAGCAGCCAAGGCTTTTGCTGTCCCTTGAGATCTAGAGATGATTTAAATCCCCATGTTTGTCCCCTAACTCGTAACACCGTCAGCCTCCATGTTCTGCTCTGCTACCTTATTTTTTACTCTGTCTTCTGAGTGCACCTTTATTTTGACCACTTTCAAGCCAAATGTGCCTCCCCAAAAACAAATGGATTAAAACGAAGCTTACATCCATTAGGCTTTTAAATGTATGCCACAGGGACGCCTGGGTGGCTCAGTTGGTTAAGCGGCTGCCTTCGGCTCAGGTCATGACCCCAGCGTCCTGGGATCGAGTCCCATATCGGGCTCCTTGCTCGGCAGGGAACCTGCTTCTCCCTCTGTCTCTGCCTGCCTCTCTGCCTACTTGTGATCTCTCTCTCTCTCTCTCTCTCTCTGACAAATAAAAAAAAAAAAAAATCTTAAATGTATGCCACACATTTAAAAGCCCTATCTTTTTAAATTTTTTTTTAAGGTTTATTTATTTATTTATTTGACAGATGGAGATCACAAGTACACAGAGAGGCAGGCAGAGAGAGAGAGGGAGAGGAGGAAGCAGACTCCCTGCTGAGCAGAGAGCCCGATACATCGGGCTCGATCCCAGGACCCTGGGATCATGACCTGAGCCGAAGGCAGAGGCTTTAACCCACTGAGCCACCCAGGTGTCCCTAAAAGCCCTATCTTAAACCTTGATCTTTATTTATCTTTAAATCTTTATCTTTATTTATCTTTATCTTTCATCTTTATCTTTAAAGATATATTTAAATAATAATATAATATATTTTTATAATAATTTTTATAATTAATTTATTATAAAATAATCATTTATAATTAATTTAATTATTATGATTTGTTATAAATTTTTATAATTAATTTATAATTAAAAATAATTTGTTATAAAAAATCTTTATCTTAAATCTTTATCTTTATTTATCTTTAAATCTTCAGAAATACACCATAATGATACAACATCCTAAAATGCAATATCGAAGTCCCTATACTAACCCTTTAGGCTACTCTGCCGGTTACTCTATCATTTCCCCCAATGCCACCCCCTACTCGCTGCACTTGCATACTCCTGCTCAAGTCTCATGTGCAGCAGTTGGGCAACTTTTTTTTTTTAAGATATTATTTATTTATTTGACAGACAGAGATCTCAAGTAGGTGGAGAGGCAGGCAGAGAGAGAGAGAGAGAGAAGAGGAAGCAGGCTCCCCACTGAGCAGAGAGCCTGATGCGGGGCTCGATCCCAGGACCCTGAGATCATGACCTCAGCCGAAGGCAGAGGTTTAACCCACTGAGCCATCCAGGTGCCCCTGGGCAACTTTTTTAATTGCCGGATCTTTCGCTCTCCTTTTACCTGTTTGGGGGATTATCAAGACCTTATCCTAAACAAAAGCAATTTCTTCTGTAAGAAGAATACTGCTGGGTGCCTGTGTGGCTCAGTGGGTTAAGCCTCTGCCTTTGGCTCAGGTCATGATCTCAGGGTCCTGGGATCCAGCCCCACATTGGGCTCCCTGCTCAGCAGGGAGCCTGCTTCCCCCTCTCTCTGCCTGCCTGTCTGCCTCCTTGTGATCACTCTCTCTGTGTCAAATAAATAAAATTTAAAAATCTAAAAAAAAAAAAAAGAAGAAGAAGAAGAATACTGTTAGGGCACCTGGGTGGCTCAGTCAGTTGAGCGTCTGCCTTCAGCTTAGGTCATGATCCCCGGGTCCTGGGATCAAGCCCCCTGGGCTCCCTGCTCACAGAGAGCCTACTTCTTCCTCTCCTTCCTGCTCATGCTCTCTCTCAAATAAATAAATAAAAATCTTAAAAAAGAAGAAGAATACTGTCAGCTGTAAACAGGATTTTTAAAAATCTCCATTACAGACTATTGACAAAGTACTTTAGAAAAACATAAAAAGGAGAGAGTCATTTGGAGAAGACTTTAAGTGAGGAGGTGACATTTAGTTGGATTTTAAAGCATCAGCAAATTTCCTAAGGCCAAAAATGAGATGAACGAGATCCTGCATTGAGGATATCACATAAGAAAGGATAGACATGTGTAAGAACACAGAGTAGGTTCCAGAAGACTTAGGTGATATGCCCGGTAACTCACAAGTATAATTCCAGGTCAGATTGAAAAGGTGCCTTGTGAGAGAGAGAGAGAGGATCTCTAAAGATGGTCTGTGGAGATAGGCTTTATTATAGCTCCCCCAAAGCATCTGCTTTTCATGACATGAGTAATTTGTGGTTCAAGATACCAGCTCTAGGAATGAGTTTGTACCAACTCAACAACAGTTATTAGGTACTCAATACACATATTGAGTTTAGACACTTGGCTAAGAATTGGTGATGCAAGACAACTAAATGGTTAAAAGGCTAACATACTGAGAATTTAGTGCAGAGCTTCCTACAGGGTGGTCTGAAACACACAATCTGCATCTGTAGTGCATCACAATACTGATCTCTTTTTTTTAAACTTTAATTCCAGGGATGCCTTGGTGGCTCAGTCTGTTGGGCATCTGCCTTTAGTGCAGGTTGTGATCCCAGGGTCCTGGGATCGAGTCCCTCGTCAGGCTCCCAGACGAGCTTCTCCCTCTGCCTGCCACTCCCCCCTGCTTGTGTCACCTCTCTCTGACAAATAAATAAAATATTTAAAATTTTTTTCAAATAAATAAATAAATTTTAATTCCAGTATAGATGACATAGAGTGTTACATTAGCATCAAGTGTGCAATATAGCGATTCAATTCTTCTGTACATTACTCAATGCTCATCATGAGGGCGTTCCCCTATTTTGCCCATCCCCCCACCCACCTCCCCTCTGGTAAAATCAGTTTGTTCTCTATGGTTAAGAACCTATTTTTTTTGGTTTGTCTTTTTCCCTTTGGTTTTGTTTCTTAAATTTCACGTATCACTGACATCATCGGGTACTCATCTTTTTCTGACTGGCTTATTTCACTTTGCGTTATACTCTCTATCTCCATCCATAATGTTGCAAATAGCAAGCTTTCATTCTTTTTTATGGCTGAGTAATATTCCATTGTGTGTATATATACTACATCCTCTTTATCCATTCATATGTCAGTGGACATTTGTGCTACTTCCATTATTTGGTATTGTAAATCATGCTGCAATAAATATAGGGGTGCATGTATCCTTTAGAATTAGTGTTTTTGTATTCTTTGGATTAAAACCCAGTAGTATAATTACTGGATAATATGGTAGTTCTATTTTTAATTTTTTGAGGAACATCCATACTGTTTAATAGTTTGCATTCTCTACAGTATGTGAAGGTTTCTTTATTCTCCACATCCTGCCAATACCTGTTGTCTCTTGTTTTTGATTTTAGCCATCTGACAGGTATGAGGTAATATCTCATTATAGTTTTGATTTGCATTTCCCTGATGGTGAGTGATGTTGAGCATCTTTTCACTTGTCTGTTAGCCATCTGGATGCCTTCTTTGGAGAAATATCTGTTCATAACTTCTATTTTTAAATTGGATTATTTGGGTTTTTTGGTCATGAATGTGTGAGTTCTTTGGATACTAACCTTTTATTGGATATGTTGTTTGCACATGTCTTCTCCCATTCAATAGGCTCTCTTTTACTCTTGTTGATTATTTCCTTTGCTGTGGGGAAGCTTTTTATTTCAATGTAGTCACAATAGTTTATTTTTGCTTTTGTTTCCTTTGCCTTAGGAGACATATTTAGGAAAATGCTGCTATAATCAATGTCAGAGAAATTACTGCCTATGCCCTCTTCTAGGAGTTTTATGGTTTCAGGTCTCACATTTAGGTCCTTAATCCATTTTGAGTTTGTTTTTGTCTATTGTAGCCCAGTTTCTTTCTTTTGCATGTAACTATCCAGTTTTCCCAACACCATTTATTAAAGAGACTTTTTCCTATTACAAATTCTTTCCTCCTTTGCAAAGAGTAATTGACCATATAATTGTGGGTTTATTTCTGGCTCTCTATTCTGATCTATGTGTCTGTTTTTGTGCCAGTACCATACTGTTTTGGTTACTACAGCTTTGTAATACATCTTGAAATCTGGGATTGTGATACCTCTCATTTTGTTCTTTTTCAAGATTACTTTGGCTGTTCAGGGTCTTTTGTGGTTCCATACAAATTTTAGTATTATTCATTCTAGTTCTGTGAAAAATGCTATTGGTATTTTGATAAGGATTGCATTAAAGTTGTAGATGGTCATGGGTAATATGGATATTTTTAACAATATTAATTCTTCTAGCCCATGAGTATGGAATATACTTCCATTTGTGTCATCTTCAATTTCTTTTATCAGTGTTTTATAATTTTCAGAATATAGGTCTTTCACCTCCTTAAGTTTATTCCTAAGTAGTTTATTATTTTTGATGTAATTGTAAATAGGATTGCTGTCTTAATTTCTCTTTCTGCTCTTTCATTATTAGTATATAGAAATGCTACAAATTTCTGTATATTGATTTTGTATCCTGTGACCTTATTGATTTCATATATCATTTCTAGTAGTTTTTTTTGGTGGACTCTTTAGGGTTGTCTATATATAGCATCATGTCATCTGCAAATTCCTTACCAGTCTAGATGCCTTTTGTTCCTTTCTTTTAGGACTAGGACTTCCAGTACTTTGTTGAATAGAAGTGGTGAGAGTAGACATCTTTGTCTTGTTCCTCAATTTATCGGAAAAGTTCCCAGTTTTCCCCATTGAGGATGATATTAGCTGTGGGTTTTCATATATGACCTTTATTATGTTGAGGCATGTTCCCTCTAAACCTACTTTGTTGAAGGTTGTTATGAATGGATGTTGCACTTTTTCTGCATCTATTAAAATGATCATACAGTTTTAACCTTTTCTTTTGTAGATGTGATGTATCATCTTGATTAATTTGCAAATATTGTACCACCCTTGTGTCCTGAGAATAAATCTCATTTGACTGTGGTTGAGTGATTTTTTAACATATTGCTGGATTCAGTTTGTTAATATTTTGTTGAGGATTTTTACATTTATGTTAGTAAGAGATATTGACCTATAGTTCTCTTTTTTGTAGTATCCTTCTCTGCAGTTAATATCAGGGTAATTCTGGCCTCAGAATAAGTTTGGAAGTTTTCCTTCCTCTTCTATTTTTTGGAATAGTTTGAGAAGAAAAGTACTACCTTTTCTTTAAATGTTTGGTAAAACGTTTGTGAAGGCATCTCATTCTGGATTTTTTTTTTTTTTAAACTGGGAGTTTTTAAATTACTGATTTAATTTCATTGCTCAGTAATTTTGTTCAAACCAAAATGTTGATCTCTTCAGTCTTGGGAGCAACTAGGAGCAAACTGGGATAGCCAGAGTATCTGTCCAATTGTCTTCAGCCATAAGTAAACTTCTCTCTTGATATCAGTGTTGTGGCCATTCTGTGACAATGGTGGGAAGCGCTGGCAGAAGATTACAATACTATTGCAGAGGCCCAGGGGAGCTGGATGAGTGTGGCTGAGGTGATGGTGAAGAGTACATGAACTTGGGAGCTGTTTATGAGGCAGAATTAACAGATGCTGATAAGCGAGTTTTTTGTGGGAGGTGAAGATGGAAAACAATGAATTCAGCAGAACGACTGTTTAGATGGAAGGAACTTCTATAATGAGCCATTCATCAAAGAGGAGTGAAAATTAGTTTGGAAAATGGCAAAGAGTTTAACCTCGTCCTTAGGGGAGAGGTTTTATAACTAAGAAGTGCTGAGAAGTTCTAAATTTCAATGATTTGTTTTCTGCTATATCTCTAAAATTTCCCCTAGTTGAACACTCCCAAATATGAACAGAATCTTAGCAATGGAAAAGTCAGAGATGGGATACTTATAGGGCTGTGGGGTCTGAGGTCAAGTGGTTTAAGTCAGACCTTTCAAGATAGGGAACATATTGGAATTCAGCAAAGTTTGTGGCACAGTAGTTTAGAATTGCATGCCTCCTCCTCTATCTGAAGCTCACTTCTTATTTCCTCAAGTACATTGTTCTATTAATTATTCCCACTCTTCTGTATTTTCTCTGTCCCTCTTAATTGGATCCTTCCTTCTAAATACTTTGTCTTCTAGTTTTCTTCCTGCCTATTGGACTACTTCTTTTCATTTCTTTCTTCAGCCACCTAATTTTCTATTTCTTAAATAATGGTGATTCTCATGGTTCTAAGAGTATCTTTTCTTCTTATTCTCTATACCTTCCTTTCACAACCTTTTCTACATGTATGCTTCCAACTATTATCTAAGACTCTCAGTTATATGTCACCTGTACAGTTCTCTCTCTAGATGTCTAATCACATAAATTTGAGCATACATTCTAACTCAGCTATTAAATTCTCATATAAAACCCAATGTGCCCAAAATGGAACTAAAGATTTTTTTCCCTTGGAATCTGCCCCTCTTCATATCTTTGAGAATGGTGCTGACATTCATGTTGCTGCACCCACATTGTACCACATTGTACCTGTCCTCCTTTTCCCTTACTGCCCACATTCAGTCATTCATAAAGTCCTAAGTCCCATGGATTTTGCCTTCCAATATGTCCCATATTGTCTGCAGCTCACCATTTCTCTCCCTCTTCCTTAGGTTAAGCCTCTGTTACATGGTTGTTGCAGGAGCCTTTCTTTATCCTTCCTTGTCCTTTCTATTCTATACATAGCAGTCCTGTGTATAATTCTTAATATCTCCCTGTTTCTCTTTGGATAAAGTACAGAAGATATGAAAACACTCTAAGTGTCCAACAATGGATGAATGAATAAAGATGTGGTACACATATACAATTGAATATTATTTAGCCATAAGAAGGAAATCCTGTAGCTTCTGACAATGTGGATGGACCTTGAGGGCATTATGCTAAGTGACATAAGCCAGACAGAAAAAGAAAAATACTCGATGGTTTCACTTATATGTGGAATCTAAATAAAAAGTCATAGGTGGCTTTTGTCTCTGGTAAAATCCTTTGACCTTAAAGGAAATCTCGAACAGATCTATACATTGAAAGAAGTTACGGTTCTTTCATCCTGAAATAAGTCTTCCTTATTGGTATCTCAACTCAAAGAGCTTTCTGTAAAAAGATCTGGTCGATCTCCCTGATACCAATTTTTATTTTTTTTTTATTTTTTTTATTTTTTAAGATTTTATTTATTTATTTGACAGAGAGAGATCACAAGTAGAGAGGCAGGCAGAGAGAGAGGGGGAAGCAGGCTCCCTGCTGAGCAGAGAGAACCCGATGCGGGGCTCGATCCCAGGACCCTGAGATCATGACCTGAGCTGAAGGCAGAGGCTTTAACCCACTGAGCCACCCAGGAGCCCCCCTGATACCAATTTTTAAATCAAGTCATGATCTAGCTTTGGTCTGCTCTCATCTTTGTCTCTCTCATCCCTCAGTAGTTTATCTCATCTTTTTTTTTTTCATCCTTCCGATGTTTGTGTATTTTAATTTTTACATTAATAAAAGTTAAAAATGTATGTGGTTTTAGGAATGAAATAGTTTTACAAAACTTGTTATGAGAAAAAAACAATCCTCTAGCCTCCCAACCTACTTCCCACTCTCCAGGAACACTTTCAAAATTTTGCCTGTCTATATAGCACACTTGTATGGCTGCATTTTGATATTTTATTTTTAGCCATTAAATACTGATTTCTTACCATAAAGGTGGTAAACACAAGTATTGCACACACATACACCATTGCACACCTGTACACCTCCTCTCCTCTCTCCTTACCAATACTGCGAGCTTACATAATTTTTTCCATGACTGAGCCATGTAGTAGGCTCTGATAACTTTTCCTTCCCTAAACATTTTTTTTTGTGTTGGTAGAATTAACAGTTTTCAGTTTTTATATTTGTTTAGTTTCTTACATATCACTAATTCAACACCAAACTGTCCATCAGTTATCCAAACCTTCTTTCTATACTTTACAGTAGATATTATTTCAATTTTGTCTATTTGAAGAAATTTCTCTTGATGTTTTCCAACTTGCTGTATCAGAGATGGGTTGCACTCTATTCTCAGTGTAGAATTTTTGATTCAGAATCCCTTCTCTATTACTGTGGGGAGTCCCTCCCTGTTTCTTGTTTCTTCTATGTCTATCTTGAGCGTATGTAAAAATCATCCACTGTCTCTATCTTGTCTAAGACCAATTAACTCAAAACTTTTGGAGGTGGGACCCAAATATCAGTATTTCTTAAAGCATTCCAGTTGATTCCAGTGGATAGCCAAGAATGAGAACAACTATTTTATCTGTAGTTTTCTTTGTTTGTTTTCTAATTTTGGTGGAACATACCCTCAAGAAACTCTGGGAAAGAGTACTTTCAAATTTTGAGACTTTACTTATATGAGCATGCTTATACTCTGCTGTCCATTTGACTTATAACTTGACTAATGCAGAATTCATACTAGGAAATATTTTGTTTCTCCAAATTTTTGAAGGTGCTGCTCCACGATCTTCTAGCTCTCAGTGTTGCTTTTGAGAAGCCTGAAAGTATTCTGATCCCTAGTCTTTCATCTGTGATCTGTACTTTTCCATCTACATTTTTATGGGGTCTTCCCTTTGCCTTTGGAATTCTAAAATTTGTTGATAATTGTCTTGGTACGGATTTATTTTCATCAATTTTCTTGCTATAAAGCACCTTTTAATCTTGCAACTTGGGTCTTAAAAATTTTCTGAAATTTCTTCATTAGTGACTTATTCTTCTCTCTTTCTCTTCTGTTCTTTTATTCTGGAGCTCATATTTTCAAATATTGGATCTTCTCTCCCAGTTCTCTACCATTCTTGACTTTTCTCTCCAGTTTTCCATTTCTAAATCTTTTTGGTCTGTGGTATGAGCTGGATTGTGTTCCCCAAATATTCATATGTTGAAGTCCTCCTGGCCAGTACCTCAAAATGTGACTGCATTTGGAGATACTGCCTTTAAAGAGACAATTAAGTTAAAATGAGGTCATTAGGGTGGGCTTTAATCCAATGTGGCTGGTATTTATGAGAAAAGGAAATCTAGACACAGGCACACCTAGAGGGAGAATGCCATGTGAACATGAAGGTGGTTATCTACAAGCTGAGAAAAGAGGCTACAGAAGAAACCAATCCTGCTGATACTTGACCTTCGACTTCTGGACTCTAGAAGTGTGGGAAAATAAATTTCTGTTGTTTAAACCACCCAGAATATGGTACTTTGTTATGGCAACCCTAGAAAACTAATAGTCTGCTTTATAGGAGCTTTTCTCTATTTTATAACATTAATCTTAAAATTTTCTTATATTTGCTATAGTATTTTTAATTTCTAATTTTTAAAAAAATATTTTATTTATGTATTTGTCAGAGAGAGAGACAGCACACAAGCAGAGAAAATGGCAGGCAGAGGGAGAAGCAGGCTCCCCGCTGAGCAGGGGGCATGATGCAGGACTCAGTCCCAGGACCCTGGGATCATGACCTGAGCTGAAGGCAGATGCTTGACCAACTGGGCCACCCAGGCATCCCAGTATTTTTTAATTTCTGAGAGTTGGGTTTTTTAATGTTCACATTATAACAGCATCATACTCATGCTTCAAAGATGCAATATCTTTTCTTATCTCTCTAAAGCTAGTAATGGTAGTTTTTCTTTCTCTGTTCTCATGTTTATGCATGATTTCGGTTTCCTTGTGTTATCTATTTTTTGTGTGTTATTTAGCCTTTGTCATTTATGCTAAGTTTCCTCAGGTACCTGATTTTCTGTTTACCTTTTAAGAAAAAGGTAATAAAAAAAAACTGAGCTGAAGTTCCAAGTGGTGGATGGGATCTGTTGACTGTGGGCTCATGCCCTTTGATCTTTAACCCAAAGATTGAAAACTAGAGATCCCCAGGCTGAAACTGAAACAACTGTGCCTGTGTTTTGTTTTATCTTTCAATTAGATTTGCATCCTTCAACTGGAGATGCAACCTTTCACTACCTGCAAATCCCACTGCTCCTTGTTGAGTGAAGCTAATCTTAAGCTTGAAATTCCTACCTACTACTTTTCTCTGCTAGTCAAAAATCTTGCTTATCCTTTAACACCAACTCAGAAGTCTCTTCTCTGTGATATCTCTAAGAACCCCAGGCCAACTTTGGCTTTGCCTACTCTGGGTTCTACCAAGTTTCACATCTCCATTGGAGCCTTTTTCACAGTCCTCCTTCACATGATAGACATTTGATGTGAGTGCGGGATACTCCATACCACTGTACGTCTGTGGAGGTAGGAAGGCCATTTTGGGCATGTTATTATCTCATCTAGTAGCTTTGGTACAGGTTCAACGAAAAGTTACTTGAAAACCTCTATTCCTAATGGGGCAGGGGTGGAAGGGAAGGAAGGAGAACATGAGAGCATAATTTGATCTTCCGCCTGAAAGATCAAACTCGATACTCATCCCTGAGTATTTGATTATTAAGATCATGAACTCTAATTCCCTCTCACACCCCCGAAGTAAGGAACATGCCACGCAAAGCTGCAATGTGGCTTTAATATTCTTTCAGATGATTTCACTCAGTATAATCTGTTTCACATGATAGAACATTTCTCAAGCTGTAACAACAGAAAAAAAGAAAAACAAAATCCCAACATATCGAAATGAAAGAAGGAACCTCTCTGCACTTGAAGAGGTCATTTATCCTCATTTGTGATCATGTGCCCTTTCGGAATTCAGATCTGATAAAGTGTAAATCCTGGCACATCCGCAAAGGTCCCTACGTATGATAAGTCTTAGTTCTGGCAAATACTTTGAGAGCAGTTTTCAGATATCCGAGGCCTTAGCATTTCTGCTGCTTTTATTTCACCCTGGCCTCAGTTGTAAAGTCTCCTTAATGTTCCTACATGGCATGGGTTTTTGCCCGTGCGTCCGTCCCATCCATTTCTACTTATGCCTTCAAGAATACAGTCTGCATTCCCGGCCATGTAACATCCCGTCCATAACAGAACCAGTTTTTCTCTTTTTTATTCGGCCTCTCCTGCTTGCCTAATTAAACAGCATCCGCTAACTCTTTGTTCCTATTAATCTTTTCCTCCCAGGACAGTTTGAACATTGTGGTTTTTAAATTATTGAGAGCGCCCCGAGAGTTACCAAATATAGATTCACTCATGTGAACAGTAAACAAAGTATGTTTGGATTCATACAAATTTATGACTCTACAAAAGTCTTCAAGAACCAGATGGGTTTTAAGGACGGTATCTCCAAGTACTCTTATGCTGGACATGTGGTTAAGGGAGACTCAGGGAACCGCCTGAGTTCCCATCAAACCATTGCTTTGGACAAGCTAGGTGGCCTCGGGAACTGCTTAGCCTTTCTATAAACCTCAATCCCCACCCGTGAAATGGGCCAAACAGTCGCATCTATTTCAGAAGATGTTTGTGAACATCAAATGAAATAATATGCTTGGCACACACGCTGTAAATATTAGTTGCTATATTTCTTATTAACAACACCACTGAGGCTAAAATACACAGAAATATAAATATAAAATACAAAGAAATATAAAATACAAAGAAAATGCAAGAACAATTACCCATAGCTTTAGAAACTGGTTAGACTTCTATACCTGTCAAGTGCAAAGCAGAAATAAACTGGCTGAATAAAGCCAAAAACATTCAGAAGTTAATGTTTGAGCAAATCATTTTTAGTATAGCATTTGAAATAAGAATTATAAAGGAATTGGAAGCATGTGGCTTTTAAAAATTATTTTATAGAATTTTTAAATTATTATAATTATTTTCAATTCTTTATAGATAATTTTTAACTATCTTTTAAATTGTTATAAAGAAAACTTTAGGAGGAAAGCAAACAAACTAGTCTTTTGTTTGTTTGTTTGTTTGTTTTTTAAAGAATCTTTTGCTTTAATTAGAAACCTACATGTGATACCCCAAATTCAAGTCGTCCCTCCTTCCAAAAAGTGTACGTCGTGGCCCACATGCAGAACCCAGCTCACTTGCAGGAAGGAGGGCCTGGCTGGTAATGACAAATGCACTGGCAACCCAAACTGAACAAAAGAATAAATCTTTGCCTTAGAAAGAATTAGCTTAGCCACTTTTATTTGCCTTTCTGAGTCAAAACACACCAAAAAACCCCCAATGTTTTTAAAGGCCGGAGCATTTAATAAAGTATACTTTGCTTTGCTTTCCGTGTGCTCATTTTTTTTTTCTTGGCATAAGTCTATAGTAAGCTGACATACAGTATGCAGTAGGTAATGTGTTTTCTAAGTATTTGGATGAATTGGTTGATTTAAAATTAATCTAAATTAGCATTTCCCTAACCATCATGCACAGAACAGCATTCCTGGAATGTTGATAAACATGCTAGGAGAATAGTGTCCTGGCGCAAATAAGTCTGAAACAGAGGCATTCATTATACATATTTATCACCATGTCAAGTACAAATTAGCATATAGAAACTCTAAGACGTCCTGTGGTGGAGGAATTTATTTTTTCTGTAATTTGCATTTTCTCCAAATTATTTGAACCCGGAATCCGTTTTTCCCAGCTCTTCTTTTGGATCCTACAGAACACAGTTGGCTGAATTCCAATTTGGGGATGCACCAATTACATCTGGGCAAGGCTCATCTTGCAATTCATCTAAAGGCTAACACATGGAAAATTCATGATCAATCTAATAAGTGCCACCTACCAAATCTTAGGGAAAGCGCTCCTTCCCTACTCCCTTACCTTTTTTCCTTGAAGAGGATTTCCCCTCAATATCCCAGGCTTCTTGTCCCACCCACCCTTGACTGGAGCTGGAGAACTCTTGTTAGCAGGAAGCCTTTGGACAATGTTTCTCAGTTAGATAGATCTAATATACCAGAGGTGGGAGCCAACAAAGATACGAAGCCTCTTTTTCCTCCGCATCTGGACCAAGGGCAGTTAGTACCCTGGGTTAAGTGTTCCTCTGAAAGCAAAATTTCTCTCTGGTAGACTGTTTCAAGGCCAACAATGGGACATAGGCAACTAATAAGTCCATTTCGTTGGTCAAGCTGACATGACTTGCAACCTAGCCCTCACCATTGATAGTGGTGATATTTAGGTCTCTGTGGAATAACTTTATTATATTTCAACTGGTACAAATCTCAGGCAATGAAGAGGGATGTTGTTTTGGATCCCCTCAACCTCTTATATCATAAATTCTGCAAATTATTTTATATGCATTATCTCATTTAGTCCTCACAACAACTTTTTGAGGTCAGTACTAATACATCCCCATTGGACATACGAGGAAATTGAAACAGAAGTTAAGTTACTTACCGGAGGTAATGTAGTGAGTGATTGAGTTCATCATAAATGAATATAATATCATGCATATTTTTAATGTTACTATTACTATAACTAGTGCACCTTATAGGATGGTGTTTGTTTAGATCCCCTTATTATTTTTCTTTCAACTCCTCTTCTGTTGCATATATTGATCTGTAAGGCCAATGTCAGTTATATGGAATGAATATTTACAAAACCAATAACCTTGGTCAATGACTGAGAGACTACAGAAGGTCTAAAAGTAGAGTGCTAGGGCGCCTGGGTGGCTCAGTGGGTTAAAGCCTTTGCCTTCTGCTCAGGTCATGGGATGGAGCCCCGAATCCCATCGGGACTCTCTGCTCAGCTGGGAGCCTGCTTCCCCACCAGCACCCCCCAACCCCCGCCCGCCTCTCTGCCTACTTGTGATCTCTGTCTGTCAAATAAATAAAATCTTTAAAAATAAGATAAAATCAGAGTATTAAATCAGAAATTTCAAATGGACAACCCGCCCACATACATGTTTTGTTGGGCTCCGAAAGTATTACAGAACGGAGTTAGTGAACCTCATAAAAATAGAGATATCTGGCTTCTCTTTAAAAATGCCAGCCGCTGGGCAGCAGCAGCTGCGACTGACGCGCTGCGGATTCCTTTCCATGGAGCATGCGCAGTGCAGTTCACCTCGTCCCCACTGTGCCAGTTCATTTAAGCACTTTGCTGGCATCTGCTCTAGTAAACATTTCAGTTGGCAACCTGGTGCCAGACAGGATGTCTCCCACCCCTGTCCCGTTGGCCTCTGTGGAATATCATGGCCATCGCAGAAATCCTGGAGGCTGGATGTCAACATCCATGACCAGGCCACTAAGTGAACGTTTGGGATCTTGATGTGAAGCAGCCACCGCGAGTGAGCAGCAGCTGTTCAGAAGCGATCTGGTCGTGAGGTGCTCCTTTCATCCTTCTAGCAAAACTGTTCGCGTTGCCTCTGCACTCAGCGAGGAGTCGGCTTGGGATTCTCTCTCTGCCGATCTCTCTCTGGCCCTCCCCCACCCCCATCCCCACCCCTACCCCCGTGCACTTTCTCTCTTGCTCTCTCTCACTCTCTCTCTCTCTCTCTCGATGCATAAATACATCTTTTTTTTTTTTTTTAAATGCTCATCTTTTGCCTAGAGACTTCAGGGAGAGAGGAGAGCAGCTGGGCCAGTGGGTGTGAGTTCACTGCACACAGTTCTGCCTGAATCTGCTTTAGGTATGAGATGTCTCTATAAATGTTATGAAATTAGGGGCTTTTTGGCTCCAAAAACATTGTAAAACCATTGCCTCTCGACCCTCTATATTCTCATCCCCAACACAGACCCTTCTTTTTGTATCAGTAATGAGTAAGTGAATAGATAGACTATGTAAATTCTAGGATGGATGATTGTCCTTCAGGTAAGAAATGTATGTTTGAGCGAGGGAAGATTAGCCACCTCAAGCAAGACTACTTTCCACCCTTTTGTTAATCTGTAACTAATCTAACTTCTACTCCTCCATCACCAAGATGAGAGGGGCTATTTCTTTTGTTTTGTTTTTTTTTTAAATGCACCGTTACTACCATTTTTTGTACTTTTTATTTAAATCCTAGTTAACATCTATTGGTTTCAGGAGTAGAATTCAGTGATTCATCATTTACATATAACACCCAGGCCTCATCACAAGTGCCTTCCTTAATGCCCATCCCCCCACCCAGCCCATCCCCTACCCACCTCCCTCCATCACCCCTCAGTTTGTTCTATGTCATTAAGAGCCCCTTATGGTTTGTTTCCTTCTCTCTTTTCCTTCCTCCCATATGTTCATCTGTTTTGTTTCTTAAATTCCACGTATGAGTGCAATCATATGATATTTGTCTTCCCTGACTTATTTTACTTGGCATAATACCCTTTAGCTCCATTCATGTCATTGCAAATGGTAAGATGTCATTCTTTTGATGACTGAGTAATATTCCATTGTGTCTATATACCACATCTTCTTTAGCTTTTCACCAGTCAATGGCCGTTTGGGCTCTTTCCATATTTTGGCTACTGTTGATAATGCGAGCAAGGCTATTTCCCAGGAAGATTAGGTTATTACCTCCTCCAGGGGAATGTACATTCAAAGGATTCTCTAATATGACATTAGAAGAATCTGTCCCCTCTTGAAGAAATATTGAGCATCAGTTGGAGTAAATAAATTCCTCTGCTCAATATGATCCCACAGTGGGTTATTAGATCCCCAAGGGAGACTGATTTCCCAGGGATTAAAAGAGGATGGAATAAGAAATTTCTTTGAATTTCCTGGGCCCCTACCCCTTAGAAACTGCTACCTGTTTTCTGCAGCTGTGAAAGTGTAGCATCCTTTAAAATAACACTATTCAACTCCCATACTCATATTAATTGTTATTATGATATCTTTAACTTGAAAAATGGCTATTAGCAAGCACTTCAATAATCTTTGAGAAAATCTATTCACTGGAGATTCTAATGGTCAGAGTGGCAATTTCTTAACCCCCGACCATACTAAGCTTTTCTGGCTTGAGTTACTTCAGCACCTTTTGGGAGCTTAGAAAGCAGTTCTCATCACTTGACTATTAAAGATTTGCATATGACCTTTCAGCCCAATCAAATAATTAGTGTCAATAATTGTGTGACATTATTAAGTCTCCAAACCCATGTCAGAGGCCCGCTTCCTCCTGATTATGGCACCGTGAAAAGGGTTTTTTGTTACTTGTGCCAAAATATACAGTTGAGGACTAATAACACCTTTTCTTTGTGGTTTTTAGTTTATTTAAAATAACATTTTACTGGATGCATTTCTCTCTTCCAATGGAAAAAAAAAATCTTAAACACACGTGGTTCATGGCTAGTCCACTCTCACTCTGGAAAAATTATCTAAAGGCCCCTGCAGTCTGTTTTTTATACCATGTTCTCAGGGAGTTTTCATCTTGTGATTGATGTAGGATGGTCTATAGTTTCCTTCACTTTCCTCTGACCAAAATGTTATTTTTATTTAAAACACTAATTACTGAGATGCCTGGGTGGCTCAGTTGGTTAAGTGTCTGCCTTTGGCTCAGGTCACGATCCCAGGATCCTGGGATTGAGTCCCACATTGGCCCCTTGCTCATCAGGGAGGCTGCTTCTCTCTCTGCCTGCTGCTCCCCCTGCTTATGCTCTCTCTCTCTCTCTCTCTGACAAATAAATAAATAAAATCTTTAAAAATAAATAAAATGAAATAAAACCCTAATTATCCACATGAGATCTGCTCATTCTTGCTTGTCCACAGAGGCCTGTTTAAAAAAAAAAAAAAAAGATTTATTTATTTATCTGAGAGAGAGAGAGCACATGGGGGCAAGAGGATTGGGGAACAGAGGGAGAGGGAAAGAGAGTCTCAGGCAGACTTTGCACTGAGCACAGAGCCTGACATCGAGCTCCACTTGGGGCTCAATCTCTGACCCTGAAATCATGACCTGAGCCCAAACCAAGAGTCAGGCACTTAACAGACTGTGCTACTCAGGCGTCCTAACCACAGAAGCCTTTAAATTTTATGTCTTAGGTGATAAAGCCTTCTGATGTGTAAAACAAAACAGTATAAAAAGGAATACAATAAAATGTCTCCTACGTCATCAGTAACACCTATGTTAAAAAAACTATTGTCATACATTTTTCTTTCAAATAAAATGATTAGCCACATGGTGATTGCAAAACAGTCTTATTAGTTATTTATAGCAAAGATTTTTAATTTTTAATTCAAATACAAGATAATATAGATACGCACTCTGCTCCTGCCCTTCCTACACAAAACAGCCTAACAGGTTGCTCTAGGCCTTTCTTTCTTTGTGGAACCATATCGTGGAGGTTTTCCATGTCTGTGAAAGGTATCCTCATGTTTACAGGGGCAAAGTAGTCCACTGTTTGAATGCACATGAGATATTTAGCTAATCCTCCCTCGACGGACACTTGGCCTATTTTGACAAAGCTGGAACAAAAAAAAAAGCCCTCAAACACACAACATGCACAAGGAAAGGAACATATGTAGGAGAAATACCCAGAAGGGGGATTGCCCTCTCAATGGGTAAGTACAGTTGTAACTTTGATAGTGTCAAATTGCTCACTATAGGACTTGTACCAAGTAACATTCCCACTAGTGAGAGATGAATATGCCTGAAGGTAAAGTTAGATTTTTACCAAATCCACTAGGTGAGAAAAGGTATCTCAATATAGCTTTAACTTTTTTATTATTATTTTTATTAACTTTATTATTATTATTATTTTGAACATCACATCATAAATTTTAGGGACCATTTACATTTCTCTGTATCTGTTCTCCTGCCTTGCCTGTTTTTAAAAATTATACATACTTTTCATTTAAAGGAATTCTATATATACGAAGGGTATTAGTTCTCATTTATACCATGAGCTGAAGTTTTTTTCCCCCAGTTTACTGTTTGTCTTTTAACAAATTTCTGGTGGGGTCTTTTCTTCGCCATGTAGAATTTTCACCTAATCTTTTCTGGCATCTGAAATTTGAGTCATAGATAGAACTTCCTTACTCAAATCTTATAAAGAAATTTATCCCTGTTTTCTTTTAATAATTATGTGGCTTTATTTTTTCACATTTAAATATTTGATCCATTTGGAATTTATACCGGTGTACAGTGTGTGGTAGAGATCCAACTCTTTTTTTTTTCCAGTTATTTACCCACTTGTACCAGTGGCAGTTACTGAAAAGTTCACTTTTTTAGGATCTTTTAATATGAATTCTAGATATCTGGCTAAATGCAGTGGTTTCATTATTTTCTATGCTAAAATTCATAGAAGAAAGGAGTTTAGGAAAGTACCCACTGATTTGTGCATAATCCACCTGAAGATGGAAGTGAAAATTTAAATTTGTTTTTGAGATTCTGTCTTTGAGTCAACAGTAACTAGACTGAAATGGATGTAGAAAGCTTTGTGGGGAAAATATTAAGTTACGTTAAGGAAATATTGCTATAGCTTTTCATTTATTTATTTTTTTTACAAATTTAAGGCAAATGACTAGCAAAGATTACACATGAGACTCAAAGGAAAATAACCATTTTTATTGTAATTAAATGAACAACCTAAAATGAAATTTGATACAATTCTGTCCCCGTGACATTTCCAGGCCCACTCCTGAAGTGCTAAATCAAAATCTCTAGAGCTGGGGGTAAAAAAAAAAGAAAGAAAAAGAAAAGAAAAGTCTAGAACTGAGACAAGGGGATCTATTTTTATAGCAAGTTCTCGAATTATTGTAATGCACCCAGACCCACAAAGTCTGTGAACTTGAATCTAGGAAACTTTGACTTCGAGCCTGAAAAAGAAAGGGTAGAAACCAAGGTCAGAACCACAGAGCTAGGAAAAATGTGAAGGAATGATTGGATCCAACCCATTCTCTTCATCCTAATTAAAGGACACACATGTGTTTCATCTCTTCAAATGTCTCAGTAATCCACAAACTCCATCAGAAGCTCAATTTCAAAGTCGTCACCCCAACAATCAAGAATTCTTGTCTTTCCACAAATGATATATCTGGCTTTAGTTTGGATCACTTTCTTTTTGTTAAATCCTACTCCAAGAAAAGAGAAAGGAATGAATATTCCTGGACCTTTGAAAGTGTGGCCACTTCCCAAAACTTAAACTTTCGCTTGGCTTTCCACAAAACTTGTGAAGTGGATATTATGGATCGAGTTGTTTACCGCTAAGAAAATTGAGGCTTAGAGATATTTTATAACTAGTTTCAGGGTACTCAGGAAGTGTATTCAGGAGCTGTTCTGTGAAATCTTTCAAGGGAGAGGAAAATGATTGATCAGCATCTCTTTCTATGACCCTTGATGATTTGAAGATAGAGTAACAAAAATTTTTAATCTTAATATACTTAATTTACACTCATTCTTTAGATATTATTTTGGACCCAAGAAGCCTATTTTTAAAAGCCTCCCTCTTACCTCCTCCTTCTCTGTCTCTTTACGTGCTTGATCTTCCCTCAATGAATTCCTCAGGACGAAAAGTGATTTCTTCATTCATACTGGTTTCTTTTCTTTACAACTGCCCAGGTTTGAGGTTTTGTTTTGTTTTCAAATTCTCAGCGGATAGCTGGGTGTTTTGTTGAATAGTCAGTTTAATAACCCGCTAAGGATATTATCTCCTTGCTATCAATGGTATCTCTGCTCCTTGGGAAGATGACGGTCTGCAGAAAGAAGAGCTTTGAAGACCATCATCAGACCCTTCTCTTTGTGCCAACTAGCGTCCCTCTGCTCTTACTTTTTTCTTATCTGTATAATTCCTCTTTTTCTCCACTAGGCACAATCTATACTGTTGTCATTTACTGAGGGTTCCCTATGGGTCAGGCAAGGTAATTTGTGTTTTATGAGGTACTTCATTAAATCAGCCCCAAACCTCAGTGAGGTGTCTTACTTCCATTTTTTACATAAGGAATATGAAGTTCAAGGAGATTAAGTCACCTGTCTGAGGAGAAGGAGCTATTCAAACCCAGATTTACATCTACTTAGATCACAAGCTTTCGTCACAATGTCTTAGTGTGTGAGAGAAACCTGGTTGGCTGTAAAGTCTCTATGGGTTCTTATGCTACTGTTTTCCAAAGACTTGTTACTAAAAGATCTCCTACATGAAAGAAAGGTAGGCGAAACATATTTCTTGACTTTGGTAAATCATGTTAAATATGGTTCATTTCATAACCTGCTAATGACTTAGAGCTTTGGTCATTTTGTTGAACATATCAGTCAGGAAATGCCTTCAGCCAAAAGTAACTGAGACTTAAAGTGGCTTAAAGAAATAACACTTATTCCATCAAGGGAAAGAAATCTGGAAGTAAGGACTCCAGACATGGCAGCTTCACAAAATCATCTAATTCTTAGAATCCTTCCAATTTTCTGCTCAGCCATTTTTAGCACATGATTTTCATACACAGTTGTCTCATGGTCCTAGACGACTATTAGAGTTCTGATCCTGACATCTGCCAGATGGGCAAGAAGGATCAAATGTGAAATTTGTCCTGTTAAAAAACTTTCCCAAAGTTCCAACCTGTTGGAATCCTCCACCATCTGTGCCAAATGTGGCCATGGAAAACTTCTTCATAGCTCCCACTGACTGGCACTTGGTGGTCAGTTTCCTAACAACCATGTGGTATTCTCCAGTAGGAGGTTCTACCACTTACAGGATGCATTAAAGAAAAGTGCATCATGTAGACAGAACAAGATGAAAGTCTCAGTTACCATGCTACGCATTGTCGATCACTTATTCCCAATCTTCGGCAGTCTACCTATTTCAGTCACCTTCTGCAGCATAACAAATAACCCCAAAGCTTAATAGCTTAAAATACAACCAGATATTGACCATGATTCTTCAATTTGGGCAGACCTCAATGGGAAAGTCTCATCTTCGTTTCAAGTGGTATTGACTGGGAACATTCATGCAATTACTTTCTTTTTCTTTTGTAAGATTTTATTTATTTATTTGAGAGAGAGAGAGCATGAGTCAGGGGAGCCAACTGAGGGACAGGGAGAAGCAGACTCCCCACTGAGCAGGAAGCCTGACATGGAGATCATCCCAGGACTCTGGGATCATGACCCGAGCCAAAGGCAGATGTTTAACTGACTGAGCCACCCAGGAGTCCCAAGCAATTGCTTTCATCTGTGAGTACCACTGACCTAGAAAATCCAAATTGGTCCTCTCTCTTCCTCTAGGGTCTTTCTATGCAGCCTCTTGTCACTTAGTGTTCTAGTTCACACTTATTCCATGGTGTCTGGGTCCTAAGAGGCAGTATTTCAAGAACAAGTAAGGAGAAGCTGTCCTCTAGGGAGCTGGCACCATCGCTAACAAGGCTTCACTTCCTCTATATTCTGTTGGTCAAAACAAGCCATAGACCCCCCAGATTCAAGGGAAGGGAAAGAACCTTCACCTCCTGAAGGAATTGGCCAGTATAATCCACGATTCTACACCTTCCCTTTGAGGTTGGACCACTCTTTCTTTAAACACCAGCTTCTGTAACTAACTACATCCTCTCAGGACAAGCCAATGATAATTTCTTAATGGACCTAACCTTTCAGAACAAACATTTCCAGGACTGAAAGATAACAAGTTGTTAACACAATCCACCCGCTTCCCTCTAAACAAGGAAGCCTGTAAGAATTGGCTTCGTGTGAAAGCAAACGTTCCTTTCCTTTCCTTCTGGAAATGAGAAAACAGCGGCAAAAAGTCAAGAAATTTATTATTTCAGTAACTTACCAGTTGCAGTCACATTCATATTTTTTAATATAATTAGCTTCTAATTCTCTGTTGTAGCTTGGTGGAGTATAGACATAAGAAAATAAAACCTAATGATGTTTATAAAGACTTATTTTGACAGCTTCACCTCATTTACATTCAAACACAGTTATCATACCCCTGAAAAAGAACAGAAAAATAATTGAATTGGCTCTCATCTCCTTTTCCTTCTTATTGTTTAAGAAAAATATAGACTCATTAGTATAGAAACTCAGCTCAAAGCAAAAAAGAGAACTTATTGGTTCCCACGCCCGGGAAATTATGGGTAGGCCTGGTTTCAAGGATAGCTGGATACAGGTGCTCAAACATGGTCATCACTGCCCTTTACTTCCATATTCTTGGCCACAGTTCTCAATCACTTGGCTTCATTCCCTCCTTCACATGAGGTTCATCCAGTAACTGGAGAGAGGATTTCTAGCAGCCCCACCATAATTTTCTTCAAGATTAATCACTCCCAGGAAAAATAACTTCTCCTCCCATCCTAATAATAATCCCAGGGAAAGATTTAATTTTCCTGTTTAGGTTACATGTCCACTTTTGGATGAATGACTTTCCCCGAAGAATGCTGTAGTATACAAAAAAATGCCCCCTCTCCAAAGACGCCCACATTCTAATCTCTGCAGCCTGAGAATATGTTACTTTATGAGGCAAAAGGGATGTTGCAAACGTGATTAAATTAAGGACCTTGCCATGGGGGTGGAGGGGTATCCTGGACTATCCAGGTGGGCTCCATGTCATCATGAGGATCTTCAGAAGACGGAGGCAGAAAGAATCAGAGTCAGAGAGAAGATACTGTGATTCTGGAAGCGGAGATTGGATCAATGTGCTTTGAAGACGGAAGCAGCCACGAGACAAGGAATACAGGTGGTCTACAGAAGCTGAAAAAGGCAAGAAGCAGATTCTCCCTGAGCGCCTCCAAATGGAACCAGCTGTGCCAATGCCAATTTTGGACTCTGGCTTCTAGAACTGTGAGAGAATAAATTTTTGTTGTTTTAAGCCACTAGATTTATGCTAATTTGTTACAGCAGCGAAAGAAACGAACATAAGTGATTTCCAGATTTGGCTGTGTTTACTTTACATGTCTTGATCTGTGGTCAAGGAAGGGGGTCAGAACTGAGAGAGAGTGGCAGGGTTAGAACGCATGCTTGATGGTACCACCGAGACCACATAAAATGAGGCAGAACTCGCCCAAAAGGAAAATTCCTTTGCTACATGAGGAAATAGATAGAAAAGAAGGCTTGATAAATATAGTTAACAAGCAAACAACACCATCAACAGTAGCTACCACATCTAGTACTATCCAAAAGTAGAAATGCTGAGAGACAGGGAGGAAAAAGGAACTAACAGAGGCCAGGATAGGTAGGACTCAACCCTGGGCCTGAGTAACCAAGACTCCACAGCAGCAACAGTTAAGGTTCTCCCGCTCCAATGTCCTGAAAGACAAAGACTGATGAAGAATCTTACAATCTTATCATCAGTAAGACCTAAGCTCAAATCTTCTGCTAAGAGCAAACACTCCCATCTTGATTTTCCACAGTAACGTGAGAGAGCTCGTGCTTCCACAACTCTTCCAGAAAGAATGCCAAATGTTACAGAAGAGGAAACCAAAGGAGCAAATTTTTGCAAGGGCCCCCCCACACACAAGTGAACATTTCCTTGAGTATTGTTTTCATTGTTTAAAATTCAGGTTATTGGCTTTAATATAAACCTGGTATTTTATGGCACCTCAGTGGCTCAGTCAGTTAAGTGTCTGCCTTGGGCTCAGATCATGGTCTCAGGGTTCTGGATTGAGTCCTGCATTGTTGGGGGGATGTGGTGGGGGAGGGGGGTTGTCCTGCTCAGCAGGGAATCTGCTTTTCCCTCTCCCTCTGTGCTCTCTCTCTCTCTCAAATGAATAAATAAAATCTTTTTTTTTAACTGATATTTAAAAACTCCTATGAATTAAATTATTTTTTCTTCTGAAGTGCTTGAGTTAACTGATGGTCCCAGGAAGTTTCACCATTTTTACTCTAGCTTCAAAGAGTCTCTAATTTTAATAATTTACACAACATGTGTAGCCCACATATGGGACTAGGCCCAGGGCCCAGACCTCCAGTTCTAAGACAATCACCATAGCTCTGCTGTCCTCATCATCTGCCACTTGAGACCTGAGCTAGGAGGAGGACATCATCAGCCATACTGAGAATTTAACTGTGGTGATGAAGAAGAGGCTGCCACTAGTTTCCTTCAGAAGACAATTCCTAAAGAACATAACACAAATGAAGAGCTGAAGTTTTAGTGGCTTTAAAGCATGCCTGCAAATTCTTTGAGAGGCCTCTCATGAAGAGGTGGATTCTGTGTCCTGTTCCCTTGAAACAGGGCAGAACTTTGTGACTGCCCTGCTTGGCTGAGAGCGCAGCAGAGGTGAAACCATGGGACTTCTGAGGCAAAGTAAGAAAAGGCAAAAAGGCTTCTACCTGCTCTCTCCCTCTCAGGATGTCTGACCTCAGTACCCAGCTCCATGGTGTGAAGAAGCCCAAGCCAAATGGAGAGGTAGCCTGTAGGTGTTCTGGACAATGGCCTCCGCGAAGACTCCTACCTCAGCCACTGCCAATTAAGTGAGACAAGCTTTGAGATGCCTACGCCACGGTCATCACTGGGAAAGCCTCTGACATAACTCTTCCAAGAAATTGAAATCCGGAGTGAACATTTTTAACTAAAAGCCAGGAGCCTGAGATCTTAAAAATACGAAAAATACTAACGATCTCTTCACACGCTTCCTTGCGGGGGCACCAGGTGATGAGGACAAGTAAAACTGGCTGGTGACGTAGTTTGTTGTTTCAGGGTGCTCCTCGATTTTAGTGTGTGGGGGAGGACTTCCCACAGAATTATGCCAACAGGTTTTCTTGGTGAAGAGAGTCAGAAGGCCAGGAAAAATTAGAAGTCCTTTAGAAGGGGTCATCAAGGAGAGGAAAATGTAGAGCAAAGAATTCTAGATGTGCTGTCTGTCTAACTGCAAGAGCAGAGCCCTTGAGTAACTTTGTCCAGTCAGCTCCTGGAACTAAGAGACATAATAATAAGTTATGGTTGTTGTTCGATGCTGCTAAGTTTATGAACCAGTAGGGGTGCCTGGCTGGCTCAGTTGGTGGAACGAGCGACTCTCGATCTTGGGGTTGCAGGTGAGAGCCCCATGTTGGGTGTAGAGGACACTTAAAAATATAAACTTAAAAAAATGTAGGCATCAATAGATAAATAAGGGTAACGTCTGTAGGAATCTGTGAAAAGGGAAAAGGATGGAATAGGTGACTCAGACACATACCTCCCCATACCCCAGATTCCACCCCTACACCCCTGAGTTCAGCTCCTATGTTGGATTATAAGGTGTCTATTTTCCTTTCTACCCCCCTGTCTGGAAGACAGTAGGTGCTTCATAAATGTGTGAGGGAAAGGGAGTGAGGAGAAGGGGAGGCTACAAAATGAACCCAAATGATGGGAGCTACAACCTCAGGACCCCACTGAAATCATTCATGGGTGGATTTTGGTGAGGAGCTCCAAATAGAACAACGTTGCCTAAAGATGTAAAACCGCCAACCCCATCACCTACCGACTGAGTAACCATATTATTTCATATCCTGGGACACATTTCTCACACAGGAATGCATGAAACCACAGAAAACCAACATACAGTAGCTACCAGAACTACCAACTGTATTTTAATCATTCATTTTACAAATATTTATTAAAGATGTGTTACAATCTAGGCACAAAGGTAACCAATTAAGAACAAAATTTTGTATTGAGGTTAAACACCAATGTCTTATGGGGAAGAATGCAAAACTCGCATGAATTTTTAAGGAAAAAATGATCCCTCAAAGAATATTCACCCTGGCACTGCCATCGTGCTTTTATGCCCAGAAACTCAGAGTTAGGTTTAGGTATTCTGTCTTCTCAGTTGGTAGGAGTGCAGAGTTTCAGAAAATCCCATTTCGGGTATTAATAAGAATGTTTCTATTATAATATCTTCCTGCACCATTGGTCAAAAATTGACAGCTCGTAGCTAATCTGCATTGGTTTATTTGAACTGCAAAGCAATTTTTTTTAAATTTTTGTTACAACTGAAATCGGTGGCTGATAGTTGAACCTCATGGGTGCCATTTACTAAGTTGGATCTCTGGCTTCTCCTACAAGAAACTGGACGTGCTAGCAAACCTTAAGCTCATCTCTTCGTGGGGTACAGTCAGCTAGTGCTGGTCGTCTGACTCCCCCTTTCCTTTTGACAAGACCTGGTCCCCAGGGCTTGCCATGGACCTCGCCAATTCCTGTCCACCCACCAGCCAGGCTGTGGCCTGCTTCTGCTGTCCGTGGTAACTGCCTGGGCCTGGGAAGTATTTGGACCTACGTCTCCAGTTCCAGGCTGACATTGAACCATCTGTGTCATTTTCCAGTACGTGATACTGACTTCCAAATCTTTAAAATTCAGGATACGAGTGTTGGATCCAAGAACTGGGTCTTTATCTGCCCTCAATCAGAGAATCACAGAGCTGGAATGGACCCTCTTTTCTGATCATAGCCATAGCATGCTGAAGGCTGCCATACAACCTTGGGGATCAGAAAGAACCCCAATATTGCCTGACCTACTCTCAAGGAAAGAATCAGACTCAAGATGTGCATCTTCCCCAAACATAGAGTCCCAGAAGCACTGAGTAAGGAGGAGATACAAGGACATTAAAACAGGTCCTTTTAGAGCCTGGCTTTCCTTCCAAGACACACACTCCTTTTCACAGGGCTGGGAAGTAGGGAGGAGTTCCCAAAATGTCTTTGGATCCTGTCAAGAACAGCTGGGGGTGGCATCCTTACCAGGAGGTGGACAGACAGGTAACTGAGTCCAAGTTCTCGTGGCACCGTGTGTGTGTGTGTGTGTGTGTGTGTGTGTGCGCGCGCACGCACGCACGCGCGCGTATGAGTGGCCATAGCCACCTCAGGGCCATGAGTGTTCACCATGAGTCATAGTTTTGTTTTCTGGGCTCAGTAGCCTGTGGTCTGGCAGGAATCAAGGTCTGGGGTTTTGCAACAGCTGCTCATGTCACCTGGGGAGGCAACCCAGCATGCAGTGGGATCATTTTTATCAGCTCATGAGCAGTGGCTTTGCCTGCCAAAAGGCCATGTTTCTCAACTAGAAAAATAATATTCCTCTCTGGAACCATTCTTAAATGCTGGGGTTGAAATTCTTACCTTACGCCACATAGTCTTAAATCGCTCTCATAGTCTCTACTTCTAATTCGCAGTGACTAACTCCTAAAGAGAACAGCAACAACATCTCAGATGCTACTGTAACTCGGACAGGATCATCAGCAAATACAGTGGAGAGGAAGGTTCATTCTATCTCTAACTCATCTTAAAATGACTCTGTCATGTTTTCAAGGTACAGCTGCCCTGTTCTCCACTCAGGAATTTAACACATTTAATTCTCTCTACCTGGCATCTGTTATAGGCTCTTGCCTATCACCTTGTAGCCCTGGTCTTTCTAGACCTCATCTTTAGCCCACCTTCTATGAAAGCCTCCCTAATCCCTGATCCTGCGTTCACCTCTTCCTGGACCCTTTCCAGCCTCTCTGTGGAGAAAGACACAGTGTCCTTTGGACTGCAGCCATGTGAGAAACACTGATTATGTGATGAACACAGGCCCTGCCTGTCCAGGCGAACAGCATACAGCAATGACAGAGGATGCCACCAAGGGCTGCAGCCCCCCGCTTGTGGGAACCTATATTAACATGCTTGGAATAATGAAACCACTAATTTGGTCACATGGAACATACAAGTTTTTCTGACATACTTAGCCAACAAGGCAAAGGTCTGAGCCATAAGTAACAGGTCTCTCAATACCACTAATTCAGAACTCTTCAAAAAACTCTCATCTAAATGCCCTCAATTGGTGCCTCGGGGGCTCAGTTGACTCGTCATGATCTTAAGGGTCCTGGGATGAAGCCCTGAGTCCGGCTTCCTGCTCAGCGTGGAGTCTGCTTCTCCCTCTCCCTCTGCCTCCAACCACCACCCACTCGCCTCCCCCCATCATGCTCTCTTTCTCAAATAAATAAATAAAATCTTTAAATGTCCTCAAAATAAGATGCTTATTTTGAAGGCAGTCTGCTATTAACAAAGGGAATTTTCAAAGCAAAAAGTGTTTGCATGTATGTAGTATCAGAGAGTAAGAAAGTGGAAATTTTTATTTAGGTCATTACCTAATAAAATCATTTACCCGCTACTTCCAAACCAGAGAACAGTATTGAAAGGTGATTCTAGGTAAAATTCATTGCCGCAGATTTGTGTGATCGTCACTTCAGTATGCAATGAGTTAATTTTAATAGTGATCTATTGTCTCATCAAATCTGGGCCTCTTATCACAAATACTGACACCAATAATAATTCTACTATACCCCTTTTCCTCTGCTTCTGCAGAGATCTCAAGGCTTTGATTTTCAGTTCTGTAGCAGATGCAAATAATATGAGAGGAAGCATCCCTTCTGTTATTATCCCTAGCTATCACAGAGAAAAAAATAAAATGTTAAAAAGATTGGAGAGGTTAAAAAGAGGATTTGGGAGAGACCATGGAGAAGAAAAAAGAGAGAGCAAGGAAGAGAGTGTTTGCACGCGCGCGCGTGTGTGTATGTGTGTGTGTGTATGTGTGTATGTGTCTTAAAATTTGGAGGAAATGGCAGGAGAAAATTCTAGAAAGGAACTTGAAACCTCCTCCTCCCCTCCCTCCATCTAGCTACTTAACAGTTTTGCCACAAATTCGCTTTGCCTCCAGCCTCTCTTGCAGCTTTCCACACTTACCTTACTCCTTCCTATCCAATTCATAAACTCAGAAGAAGGCCCAAGATAGCTGCTTCTCACACAGATCAAGGAAGATCTATTGAGAGCAGTAAACAAGGAAACTACAAATAGCTGAACATTGTATCGGGACAAAAAATAATGGATTGCTTCCAAGAAACACCACGCCACTCCAATCAGGACAGGCTTGGGGGTCATTACTCCCAGGAAGGGAATCATTGTATGCAATCCTGTGAAAAGCCAAGCATGCCTTCTTGATGAACTAGCAAGCCAGCATGCCAGCAGATTAGGATATTGTTCTAGGACAAAGGGGAACACACGTAGGCTATTCTGAGAAGGCTAGAAAGTCATGATTACCCCACAAACTGGCCCGGAAAATTTAATCAGTGTGTGGGCAATGCAGAAAGAAAGCATTTTATTAATATAATTTTCCTTTTTTTTTAAATACAACTGGCAATTCTCTTCTAATTATCATGAGTTGACCCAACAAAGAACAGAAGAAGAAATTTTTCCTTTTGATTATATGTATTGTTGTTTTCCTTAGAGGATGAGTGGGGGTGAACATTTAAAAAAAAAAAAAAAAAAAAAAAAAAAGAACCAGAACTATAAACTAGACCATATTCTTGGCTCTCACTTAGAAGGAGGAAGAATGTTTTGAATCAATATCACAGTCATCTGCTAAACATCCATGCTCCTTGGTCTACCACAAACTGGTACTCTTCAAAACATAAATATATACATGTTTTTCCAAAAGAGGTGAATCAATACCATCGTTTTATTCATGCCATTTTTCTTAAAAATGTTAAGACATACAGTATTTTGGAGAAGCATTTTCAACTCTTCCCTATTCTTTCTTCTTTAAAAAGTTGAGGTTTTTGTTGTGAGATTTTTCTGAGCTTTATTTTTGAGGCAATTTCTGTAAATAAACGAAAACATTATGTTTTGTGGATAATTTTCCTCTCAACTAAGACAGCTCATCCATTTTGATTGATATTGGCAAGACAATATCCATCTGTTTCATCTTGATCTGTTATTTCCATAAACTAGTAAGACAGAAGAGTACCTCAAAGATGCTTATGTCCCAGGAAATGGTTAAGCAAAAAGGGGAAACGTACAAAAAGAATGCCATCTTGTGGCTTGCACCAATAGAAGAACAACAAAACAAAGGCTTCGCACCCCAGAAGGTAACCATCATGCTATGAAGGTACACACACGAGTTGTGTCTTTTCACAATGTCAGCTTTATTCAATCATAAAGCAAAGTTAATCACAATTATAAAGCAGGTTTGGGATTCCAAACCCAATGACATCTCACCATGTGATTAAACTTGGCTTCTTACACAGCACACAGAGCAGGACAGAAGACAAACCACACAACAAACAAGATCACAGAAGGGTGTAGAAAGTTAACAAACCAAAGGCAGAGTCAGTCTGTGTGCATGCAGTTGAGATAAGGCCTCCTCTGGTCTGGGTCAGCTCTGGGCATTTATGGCTTACCATTAGGAGTAGTTGCACAGCTAGGTAGCCATGGCCTGGGTCCCCAGCCAGAAAACATGGAGTCAGGACAGCCGAGATAAAACAACACTGACATGCTGTTTTGACCTTAGGCAGGACCAAATTAGCGTTACACTCTGCAGCTTTTGTGGAAATGACTCTTGTAAAACATCCTAAAATAAGGCAATTAACCACCAAGCATTTGTCAATATCATGGGCAAGGAGCAGTTAAGACATAAGCCCCCAGATGTCAGCAAAAAAAGACCATCAGCACATTGACATTAACCTAATAGATAGATACCTGACCAAAGCTCTGATTGGCACGACTCAGCACACCCTGATTGCTTAAGAGTTCCGAAAAAGAGTGCATAAAAACCCTTAGACTTAGAAACTCCAGAGGCAACCCTGTTGGTCCTTCTCCCTCTCTGGGAGCTCTATACTATTGCTCAATAAACTTTGCTTTGCTGCCCACCACTCTGTCTGGTCTACCTTTTCATTCTCCCAAGTGATGTGACCAAGAACCGCGGACACTAAAGGCAGAGAATTCCTGCGACATTGTTATGTTCAAGCAGGGGAGGCTCTCCGTTCTGTTTGGAAATCACACAGGCAGAGACTTGGATGGAAGTTGCCATTTCAAGTGGTCAGAAAGGGGTCATATCTGAAGAGTCGGACAGTTTGCTATAAAAATCTTCCCATTTTTTAAGAGATTTAATAGGCGTTGGGTCCCTGGTTCTGCTTATTATCCATTCCGGGGTGTCAGCGGATACTGGTCCTGGCGAAACCTTGTGGCTGCAATACCTTGAACTTGACACAGCCTCCTGCTTAACATGAGAGACTCCGCTTTGCTTTCTACAGTACTGCTGTGGTGTCCAAACAGGGAGCTTTTCATTGTCCTATGAGCCACTGAGAAGGCAGGCCACACTGCCTAAACCTACATGAATCCAGATTCCATCCTATTCTCGCACCCCACAGGAAATGACATTGTTTGTTCTGTACCCCAGAATCAGATATTCCTGGGAAGTAAATTATTTGGACAGACCTACCAAGGGTATTAGTCTACTTTGGGAAATGCCTCTGGGTGTGCTAATGCGTGCTCCGGGGAACCAAAGAGAACTGCTTTCACAATAACGAAGGGAAGGCCCCCGGGGCCTCAGGTGTTGGAATTTAGGACAGAGCAGCTTTGTGGCGAAGTCATAGCCGAAAACAGTGTGAACTTCTTGACACAGTCTTACCTCCAAACGCTGGAAATAAGAACTAGGAAATGCCAGTTAAGTATTCCGTTTTGAGCCAAGGAGTGGAAGAAGTCAGCTCAGTAAGTATATGTTATTTTAAAATGCTGATTCACAGCTAAAAGAAGGGTTTAGGTAAATACATGGTTTGTAGATCCATGAGGTATCATCTAGAAAAGCTGGTGATATTTAGTATACATTTTGTGGTCGACATCTACAAAGTTAATTATATCTTTCCACAAAATGGAGACTTAGTTCCTAGAGCTTCAAAAGACCTGAAAGGTCATCTAGTTCACTCTCTTAATTTAACAGAGGAAGAAAATAAGGCCCAGAGAGGTTAAGTGACTCAAATAAAATCACACAGCCAGCTAATGACTCAACTACTTGTCAGATGTGAGGTACACAACTTTCTTCAGGGGCTATTTTTTTAAAAAGCATACTATATTACATATAATATATACTATATATAAAATGTATGTATTCTTGTGTATTGTATATATTTATTTGTATGTATATATATTTATTTTTATAAAATATATATTTAAAAACATGCGCACATATCTATATCTATGTATGTAGATAAAGATATGCATACATTGTGTACCCCTTTTGTAGAGATTAAAAATGGACATTATCATATAAAAAATTCTGAGTAGTCTTTCAGCAAAGAAATCTATTCCACTTTATTAAGCTCAGCTTTTCCCAAACTTACATGACCATGACACCTTTTTTTTTTGCCATGCAACCATTACTAATGTACATGAAACTAAATCATGAAAATTCTGCGTAAGAACCTCATTTGGATCTGTAATTATTCTACTTCATCTACTAGTTCATTTTTTTATTGTAGTTCATTCAAGCTAGACTTACAGGCAGCAAATAAAAAGAGGTGCCTACGTAACCCATCCTCCCCAGTTTCATGCACTCAACCAGCTCATGAAAGTAACAGTGAAATCCCAAGGTTACCTCTTTGCAGACGGGCTGCCTGACACAGAACCAGTCATGGCCTCTGTATTTTCATACATTTGCAAACAAATACAGTATTGGCCAACTTTGTCCGAAGGTGGATAGCCATAGCATTACACACATACCAACTTAGTTGAAGAGAATTTACTCATAGACATTCTTTGGTATCAAAAAGTGAGTATCCCACACAACAAAGCTCTGTCTGCAGAGCTTATTAATGTATCATTAAAAGTACATTCAACTTGGGGCACCTGGGTGGCTCAGTGGGTTAAAGTGTCTGCCTTTGGCTCGGGTCGTGATCCCAGGGTCCTGGGATCGAGCCCCACATCGGGCTCTCTGCTCAGCGAGGAGACTGCTTCTCTTCCTCTCTCTCTGCCTGCCTCTCTGCCTACTTGTGATCTCTGTCTGTCAAATAAATAAATAAAATCTTTAAAAAAAAAAAAAGTACACTCAACTAGAGCCATGAATCTTTGTCTTTAAATTAAACAAAAGGAAAGGCAGCTTAACACTAAATAGAAACTTTAAAAAGCTTCATTATCTTTTAAAACCTCCTCATCCATTCCTGTGGCTCTGTCATTTCACTGTTGTGAACTGCAAGTATTAGGCTGTCAGACGGTATGAAAAGTCTTATATTCTTAAGTGTTTGTATAATCTTCTGGCTCAAGAAAAAGAAAGACCTGGAAAGGCAGCATTCACTTTTGCCAAATGTGGCACTTCTGTTACACGCACTGACACTACTCATTTCATCCCTCATGGCAAAAATAATTTCTAATAGAATCATGTATACACCAGCCAATATTAAGGAATCATCCGAGTTCCCTTAGGAAGGACATATTTCACACATGCGCGCACACATCACACACCCCAAACTCACCAATGCCTGGAAGACATTTGACATCGCCTAGGGCTTAAAATATACCCAGCAACCAGTATCTGAATTAGTAATTTTAGGAGCCTTCAATGTCAGTTGAGGCAAGAGTCTTCCCCAGCTTCCTCTGTTAGCAATCTGAATTTATGCTGATTCCCCATAGTCCATGCCTCCTGAGGTAGCTGCTAAACTAAATAGAAAAGTACCTACACAAACTCAAACAATTGTCATAATCTAATATTGCTAAATTGCAAACCATATGTAATTTAAGAGGAAATTACATCTACATCTCCAATCAACGGACCGATGTTATGACTCATTTTGTAATCAGCAATTCTTTTGACTTTGCAGATCTTCACCCTGAAATGGATATTTTTAGACTGAAGTGGAAAGGATTATTTGTTGTAATCTCACCCTTAATACTGTTTTGCATGTGTTTCCAGACACATAATTGGCACTGTGAGAACTGGAAGATAATAAGATTGTTAATAAGGATTCATATCTCTACAGGTCCGTAGAAAATGTGCTGAGTTTCAAAGAATTTATAGAAGTTGAAGCGATTGTCTTTGAAGGGTGGTTTCTCCCTATCTTCATACAATAGCCCAAATCAAATTTGATTACTTTGTAGGTCTAATAAGCTGAGGAACTAGCTGCCTTGTATTTTAGTTCTTCTAAGACTGTGTGCCACCCAGAAAGTTGAACAGAACAACGAGATGATGTGTGATACTAAGACCAGTCAAAGTCTAGTGTTTCCGCAATAACTCACGCTTTTGGTGCTAAGGGATTAGAATAAATCTCAGTAGAACCAGGAGTTTAGCTGTTGGGATAAATGATGAATACAAGTTTGGAGACGTTTTCACTCAATTTTCTTCTGGAAGAGGCAAGTACAGAAGTACTGATTTCTGTTGAGATTGAGAAAAATAGTTTATTTGATGTAATAATTTTAAGATGATAGCCCTCTATTTCTTAATACCCAGTATTCTTCCTACCGGTATTTGGTATCCATTTTAAAATTACATATCCATCATAAAAACATCTTCCCAAGTCAGAGCTATTCTGATTTATCCTATTACCAAGGCAGCTAAAATCTACCTTTTTAAACATACCCTCTTCTTCATTTGACTCTTCTTTATAATCTTTTACTGTTGGAAACACCAGGGCTCAGTCCTCGGACCTTTTATCTATCTACACTCACTTCTTTAGTGATCTCATCTGTGCATAAAATGCAATCTATATGGTAATAGCTCTAAAATTTTTATCTCCAGCGCAAACCTTTCTCCAAAATTCTAAGCTCTTATATCCAAGCTCTTCCACTTTCATTTTTGTTTTTTTTTTTAATTTATTTATTTGACAGAGATCACAAGTAGGCAGAGAGGCAGGCAGAGAGAGATAGAGGAGGAAGCAGGCTCCCCACTGAGCAGAGAGCCCCATGCGGGGCTCAATCCCAGGGCCCTGGGATCATGACCCAAGCCGAAGGCAGAGGCTTTAACCCACTGAGCCACCCAGGTGCCCCTTCCACTTTCATTTTTAATAAAATCTAAAACTCACCATTCCACAAAACTAAACTCTTGATCTTTCCTGCAAAAGCTGCTCTGCCCATAGCCTTCCTTTTCATGGTTGATACCAGCTTTGTTCTTTCCATTGCTCAGGTCAAAAGCTTAAGTCATCCTGGACTTCTCTCCTTTTTTCATACCTCACATCCAATCTAACTGGAAATCAAGTTGGTTCTATTATCAAAATAGATCCAGAGATCAGTATGAACTCATGTTTATTTTAGCATATATGCAGACAGTTAAATGCATACATAAATCTAGTACCTGTTCATATGTGAAATGGTTGGTGGAAGAGTGGCCTCTCTACAAAGATATCTCCATCCTAATCCTTGGAACCTGTGACTATGTTACCTTCCATGGCAAAAAGGACTTTGCAGATGTGATTACAGTTAGAACCCTGAGATGGCGGGATTACCTGGGGTGGGTCCAATGTAATCACAACAGTCCTTAAAAAAGTCAGAGGAGGGGATGTGATAACAAAGGTAGAGTGTCACAGTGAGGCAATGTGGATTTGAGAATGCTATGATGCTGATTTTGAAGATGGAAGAAAGGGTCATGCGCTAAGGAATGCAGGAAGCCTATAGAAGATGGCAAAGATGAGGGGACAAATTCCCTCCTATAGCCTCCAAAAATAAAATGAGCCTGCCAACATCTTGATTTTAGCCTATTGAAATCGATTTTAGACCTTTGACCTCCAGAACTGTAAGATGAATTGATGTTGTTCAAGTCACTAAGTTTGCAGTAATTTGTTACAGCAGCATAGGAAACTTAGGTTAATAATATACATCTATGTCCTAACTTCATCTGCAAGGAGGGTCAGGAAGCAGTGGCATTCCAATAGTAATGGGTCCATCTAGTGCCCAGATCCTAGTTTCTAAATATCATTCTCCAACTTAAAGTACCAGAGCTCCTTGGGGAAATGGCTGATTCTAGGGGTGGGATAGAGAAAATGCAAGGTAAGTTTGGAACAATTTGCAACACCAGAAAGTAAGGAAGCACTGTAGAAATGGGGATACTTCAAATAGGAAAAAGACTAAAAGCTTTTCAATGGCCAAAGTTAGAACAGTTTAAGCAATAAAATAATAGTAGTATTGAACTATATCTCAAAGAGGAGAAGTCTGAGAATCCATAGTACTATAAATACATAATGAAATATATAAATATGTTGGTGAGAAGAAACAAATCCTCCTCACAAGGGAGGAATAAGGGCAACAGAAAACCACCATTAGAATGCCATAGTAATGATTTCTGCAGGCAAGATCCACTGATTAATGCTAAACTTAAAAAAAAAAAGAAGTAGAATATTGGCATAGTCTCAAAGTACTTCCCCCCAAATATTTATTAATTACTATATGATTTTATCATTTGTCCACAAATTCTTTGGTAATTCTCCCTGTGAGAGGGGAAGCTTAATTCCCACCGGTTGAGTGTAGACTAGACCTAGTGACTCACTTTGAAGAAACTGGGAAGATACCCTCTTGACCAGTAAATCACAGTCACATCATTGGTAATAAGTCATTTTGAGATCATGTACCCCCTGATAGGATGAAACAAGAAAGGCTCATCATCTCTGTATTGGTCATCACCCAAATCCAGAATCTTAGCACAGCTACAGGAAAATAGATAAAATCAAATTGCGACAGAGTGTACAAAATACCTGACTCTTCCTCAAAAGTGGTCAGGTCACTGGGCGCCTGGGTGGCTCAGTGGGTTAAGCTGCTGCCTTCGGCTCAGGTCGTGGTCTCAGGGTCCTGGGATCGAGCCCCACATCAGGCTCTCTGCTCAGCAGGGAGCCTGCTTCCTCCTCTCTCTGCCTGCCTCTCTGACTGCTTGTGATCTCTCTCTGTCAAATAAATAAATTAAAAAAATCTTTAAAAAAAAAAGTGGTCAGGTTATGAAAGACAAAGCACAAATTGGAGAAGACTAAGGAGACATGACAACTGATTCCTGTGTCGTATTCTGTATTGGATCTTGGTGCAGAAGAAAGATATTAGTAGGGAAAAAAAAACATAAAATCCAAATAGTCTATTTCTCCCTATCACAATGTAAATAGCCCTCCATGACAATAGGAATCTTAAAGTAAAAGATGTTTTATCCATTGATATGCCCCAAGCACCTAGAACAGTATCTGACACATAGCAGAGGCATGATAAATTGCTATTAAATTGAATTTAACCTGACATTCAGATGCCTAGAGTATGGATCAATCTTCAAATGGTATCAGAATCCCTAGAAGCTTTCATATAAATTCTTTCTGTTGAAGTCAATGTATATATTAAATAAAACTTTATTATTTAGGTTTAATAATTATTTTCAAAATTCAAGATATGTTCCCATATTAAATTACCATTTTTGTAGGTTAGAATAGGTGAACACTAAAACTTCATGTAATTCAAGTTAATAATTCTATGATTTTTATGAATTGCTTACTTCTAAAAATCATAATTCAATTCCAGTGATTTTTAAATGACTTTGTTGAGCTATAGTTGACATACAGAAAGCTATGTATATTAACATAAACAATTTGATAAGTTTGGTGATAAGTATACATCCATGAAACCTTTATCACAATCTATGCCATAAACATATCCATCACTTCTTTTGTCCTCTTTATTTATTATTAATAGTGGGTGAAGAAAACGTTTAACATGAGATTGACCCTCTTAGCAAATTTTTAAATAGACAATACAGTTTTGTTAACTCTAGGACCTATGTGGGACAGTATATCTCCAGGACTTAGTCATCTTGCAAAACTGAAACTTTGCACCCTTTGACTAATTAATACCTCCCTGTTTCCCTCTTCCCTTGGCCCCTGGCAAGTATCATCCTACTCTCTGCTTCTTTGAGTTTATTTATTTTAGATTCCTCATCTAAGTGTTATATGTAGTATTATCCTATATCTGACTTATGTCTCTCAGCATAACGTCCTCAGTTCATCCATGCTGTCATGAGTGGCTGGATTTCCTTCTTTCTTGAAGACTGAATGATACTCTATTGTATGTGTACACCACATCTTCTTTATCCATTGATCTGTCCTTGGATATATAGGTTGCTTCTATGTCTTGGCTATTGTGATAATACCCATGGGAGTAAAGATACCTCTTGGAGAGAGTGATTTCATTCCTTTGGATATATACCAACAAGGGAGGTGGCCAGATCATATGGGGTTCTATTTCTAATTTTTTGAGGGAGCATCACACTGTTTTCTATAGTGGCTGTACCAGTTAGTATTTCCATTAATAGCTTCAAGGGTTCTAATTTCTCCACATCCTAGCCAACACTTCTCTCTTTTTTTTTTCTTTTTAAAATAAAAGCCATCCTAACAGATGTAAGGTGATATCCTATTGTCGTTTTGATTTGCATTTCCCTGATGATTAGTGATGTTGAGCTCTTTTTCATATTCCTCTTGGACATTTGCGTATCTTCTTTGGAGAAATATCTATTCAGTTCCTTTTCCCTTCTTTGAGTGGATTATTTGGGTTTTTTGCTAGATTTTGAGAGTTCCCTATAAATAAATTCTGAATATGAACCCTTTACCAGATATATGGTTTCCCAATATTTTCTCCCATTCCACAGATATCCAAACTGGGATAGGTTGTCACCTTTCTAATGCCCCTATGAAAATGTATTGAAGATTGAAAGCTGTAAGAGTTCAGTCTCTGCAAGGGGTACCGACTCTCTGCCAGGTCTTCTGTGCAAGAGCCATCTGCCAGTGAGCATCTGGACAGTAACTCCAGAAAACAAGATGTCTCTGGGAACTCTGGGGCATAACCACAGAGCATTGTGTCTGACCCAAATGCTCATTTTTAAAAACTAATAGTGAGTATTTTAAATACAGAGATTTCACTTTTAAAAAGTAGATAATTTTTAGCTTCTCATGAAAAAAATGGGAAGATCTGGTAATTTAAGTTCTCACATGCCAAAAACCTGCTCCAGCTGAGTGGCAGCTTTATGCTTCAGATGGGGCATTGGTTCCAAATCAGCATAGTCTCACCTGACTCTCTTTCTTCACCTGGTCCCAGAAGGCATTCCGGCTTACAACTCATGCTTGTGTTGGAAGGGCGAACGGCAGAAGGAAAACACGCTTCAGAAATGAGTGATTCGGATTTCACCTCTACAAGTGACCAATTCCTTAGGTAAATGTTTAGATTGTTATCTACTTCATATTTGAAATACCAGGATATAAAGCATTTCACTGTCATGAGAAAACATAAGCATGAGTTAAAAAAAAAAGAACATGAACATGAACATGAGTTTTAAAACACAGAGATGATCTTGCTTGGAGGAAGACAAGAAAAGAAAGCCTACACTTAAATTTTATTTCATTTTATAGTGTTGTTTCCAGAAGCCCAACAAAACAAATATGTTCATTATGCTAGAAGGAAATAAATATCTATTTTTCAAGTTTTGAGGTGAAGAAAATGCTAACTAGAAAGCTAATGTCTCCTCTTGGATGGGGGAAAAAACAGAAATGTCATTTCCTTTTCTAAACCTTCTTTAGATGAAAGGAAATCAGTAACACTTGCTTTACTTACAATGACTTTTTATCCAAAAGCCCGAGAGTCCTGTATAGTAGTGATCGTAGATCAAAAAAGTATATTTTATGTTAGTTTCACTGCCTCTCTATGCTTTCTTTTTCAAGTAGCAGCTGTCTTGAATTTGCTCTTGCATATACTTCTTAATTTAATGCTAAGTGAAATCAGACGAGCAAATAAAATCAAGTCATTGTAAAAAGATCTCAAAGTCTGCACAAGTCATTAAACCTAGTTGTAGACCCTACTTTGATTTCCTAAAGTGTAACACAAAGCAAAGAATCTTACTGTACTGTACATTTTTATTTTCTTTTATTTACTCTGGGGTTCATGTAGATCTAAATATATGTAATTTCAACAGCAATCGGAATAAAAGCCACTATTTATAAGTCTTTTCTTGACAATATACTTAAAATAGATAAAATAAGTCTTACTGACTACAATATTGTCTGTTTTACCAGATAATATTTTTTTAAATATTAATTTCAATGATGTGGGCAGGAGTGAATGCTCCATTTGTTCACACAGTTGTCACCATTCTCTATTTTGCATTGGTTTTGTATCTATCACCTATGCTACCTTCCTCTCCCCAAAAGCACATGAGTTTATGACCCCTGAATTATCAATGAATGGACCTAATGTAGTGTTCACTATAAGTAAACTAGAGCTGGATCCATCTATAACCTTTACTTTTTTTTTAAGTAGTCTCCATGCCAACGTGGGGCTTGAAATTACAACTCTGAGATTGAAAGTCACATGCTCTACTGTCTGAGCCAGCCAGGTGCCCCTGAAATCTTTACTTAAAAAAAAAAAAAAAAAAAAATTCATGAAGGAGTCAATCCCATTTACAATTGCACCCAAAACCGTAAGATACATAGGAATAAATCTAACCAAAGAGGCAAAGAATCTGTACTCAGAAAACTATAAAGTAGTCATGAAAGAAATTGAGGAAGACACAAAGAAATAGAAAAATGTTCCATGTTCATGGATTAGAAAAACAAATATTGTGAAAATGTCTATGCTACCTAAAGCAATCTACACATTTAATGCAATCCCTATCAAAATACCACCCTTTTTTTTTTTCAAAGAAATGGAAGAAATAATCCTAAAATTTATATGGAATCAGAAAAGACCTCAAATAGCCAGAGGAATGTTGAAAAAGAAAGCCAAGTTGGTGGCATCACAATTTCAGACTTCAAGCTCTATTACAAAGCTGTCATAATCAAGACAGTATGGTACTGGCACAAAAACAGACATATAGATCAGTGGAACAGAATAGAGAGCTCAGAAATAGACCCTCAACTCTATGGTCAACTAATCTTTGGAAAGAATGTCCAATGGAAAAAAGACAGTCTCTTCAACAAATGGTGTTGGGAAAATTGGACAGCCACATGCAGAAAAATGAAATTGGACTATTTCCTTATACCACACACAAAAATAGACTCAACATTAATGAAAGACCTCAATGTGAGAAAGGAATCCTTCAAAATCCTTGAGGAGAACACAGGCAGCAACCTCTTTGACCTCAGCCGCAGAAATTTCTTCCTAGAAACATCGCCCAAGGCAAAGGAAGCAAGGGCAAAAATGAACTATTGGGACTTCCTCAAGATCAAAAGCTTTTGCACAGCAAAGGAAAGAGTCAACAAAACCAAAAGACAATGAACAGAACTGGAGAAGATACTTGCAAATGACATATCAGATAAAGGGCTAATATCCAAAGTCTATAAAGAACTTATCAAACTCAACACCCAAAGAACAAATAATTCAATTAAGAAATGGGCAAAGGACATGAACAGACATTTCTGCAAAGAAGACATCCAGATGGCCAACAGACACATGAAAAAGTGCTCCACATCACTCAGCATCAGGGAAATACAAATCAAAACCACAATGAGATACTACCTCACACCAGTCAAAATGGCTAAAATTAACAAGTCAGGAAATGACAGATGCTGGCGAGGATACAGAGAAAGGGGAACCCTCCTACACTGTTGGTGGGAATGCAAGCTGGTGCAGCCGCTCTGGAAAACAGCATGGTGGTTCCTCAAAAAGTTGAAAATAGAGTTACCCTACAACCCAGCAATCGCACTTCTGGGTATTTACCCTAAAGATACAAATGTAGTGATCCAAAGGGGCACATGCACCCAAATGTTTATAGCAGCAATGTCCATAATAGCCAAACTATGGAAAGAGCCTAGATGTCCATCAACAGATGAATGGATAAAGAAGATGTGGTGTATATATATACAATGGAATACTATGCAGCCATCAGCATACTGATTCATCAGAAATGAAATCTTGCCATTTGCAACAAGGTGGATGGAACTAGAGGGTAGTATGCTAAGCAAAGTAAGTCAATCAGAGAAATACAAATATTGTATGATCTCCCTGATATGAGGAAGTTGAGAGGCAGGGTAAGCGGTTTGGGGGGTAGGGAAGGAAAAAAATGAAACAAGATGGGATCAGGAGGGAGACAAACCGTAAGAGACTCTTAATCTCACAAAACAAACTGAGGGTTGGAGGAGTGTAGGGAGAGGGTGGTTGGGTTATGGACATTGGGGAGGGTATGTGCTATGGTGAGTGTTGTGACGTGTATAAGCCTGATGATTCACAGACCTGTACCCCTGGGGCTAATAATACATTATATGTTAATAAAAATTTTTTTAAATTATAAATAACATGTCACACACACAAAAAGAGACAAGCCATAAAAAAACAAAATTCATGGATCTAAAGAAAAAAAAAACTGTGTCAGGTTGTTACTGATACGTGTCCAAGCTGAGATGATGTTTTAGGAGAAGTTAGACAACTTGGAGACTTGGTTCCCAGCTTGAGCAGGTGTGCCTCAGAATCACCTAGAGGACGTGTTAAAATACGATGGCTGGGCCCCACCCCCAATATTTCTGATCGAATAGTCCTAGAGTCCAAGTATGTGCATTTGTAACAGGTTTCCCGGTAATGCTTGTCCAGGGACCAAATTTTGAGAACTACTAGAGTAAGAAATATCCAGAGATTTGAAATAGTTTTAAGAGGAAGCAAACTTGCCTACCAACTTTATTTTTCAGGTTACACATCTATACACACAGAACTTCATGTTCTTTACTAAATGTTAAAATTCCCTCAGAAGAAACTTAGTGGGATCAATAATGGTATCAGTGAATTACTGGAAAGTAATAAATACGATTTGGAAGGATATAGGAAGACAGGTTGGAAAGCTAGTTTGAGAGGGTGGATTTTATAAATACAGAGTACATTGACTTGAGAGAAACCAATCTCTATGTTGATGACACCAGAAGACAATGTGGTTTTCAACGCTCAGTTGCAAAGATGACTCATAACACATGGGTCTTTGGCCTGGTTGTTAAAAAAAATCTTTATCAATTTGCCAGAAAATAAACCAAATCTCTGTTATGATCATTTATCATCAATGGATGGGCCAGACATTTAAAAAAAAAAAAAAAGCACAACATATCAAGTAGTCTTGTTGGAAATCAGTCTAATTAACTGCAGCATGATTGAGGATTATTGAGCCCAAGTTTTCACCATTCTTCAAGTCCTTCTACAGATAGTCATCAACACATGCACCATTGATCTCAAGGGCAGAGGAATTCCGTCTTTCCAGGGCTGAATGTTGAGTTGGACTTCTCATCACTGTTTTCTTAGACTAAGATGAGTAATCAGAAGGGCACAATGCTTTCACTACCTGGAATAGGGCCTTCTCCTAAAAAGAGAAATTCCTGTTGATAACTGTCAGGCACAATGATTTCAGGCAATGAATTACAAATGCTTCTTGGTAGCTAACTATCTTAATGGGACATCAAAGAGAAGTCAGATATGGTTTGAAAATGTAACACTGTGCTCTGCCCCACACTTGACCTTGGTCTGAGTTCTTCAAGATAATGCGTCACAAAGCCTTGCTTTCTGCTTGGTCTCTACTCGGCTTCTCTCACCTGGCATGCTAACACACCACCCCATGTTCTTCTCAGAAGTTTTCCTTGTCACCATCTATATAGATAAGTTATAAGAGCAATGAGCTGTTGCTGCTGCTATTGTCTTTAAACCTCTTTGGATTCCTGGATGGGAATCATCACTAAAATGCCACTGATTTATTTTTTCTCTTTTCTTTAAATTGAATTTATGTAGGTGTGGATTTTTAAAAAATCTTCTAAAGGAGGGCCTGGTGCCCACCCAATAAACAAGCTCTGGCTCCAGGAAAAAAAAAAAAAAATCTTCTAAAGGATTACTTTTTTAATTAAGTTTTTTAAAATTTTAATTCCGGTATAATTAACAGAATTGTATTAGTTTCAGGTATGCGGTATACTGATTCAGCACTTCCATACATCACCTGCTGTTCATCACAGCAAGAGCCTTCCTTAATCCCCTTCACCAATTTCACCCATCCCCTCACGTACCTCCCCTCAGGTAACCATTTGTCTGTTCTCTATAGTTAGGAGTCTGTTTCTTGGTTTATCTCTTTTTTCCTTTGCTCATTTGTTTTGTTTCTTAAATTCCACATATGCATGAAATCATATGGTATTTGTCTTTCTCTGACTTATTTTGACAGCATTATACTCTCTAGCTCCACCCACATCACATCACTGCAAATGACAAGATTTCATGCTTTTTTATGACTGAATAATATTCCATTATATATATATATATATATATAAAATATATATGTGTGTATGTATATATGTATGTGTGTGTGTATCAATATATATCTATATCCTCTTCTTTTTTTTTTTTTTTTTTTTTTTTTACAGAGAGAGAGAGAGAGAGAGAGAGAGATCACAAGTAGGCCGAGAGGCAGGCAGAGGCAGAGGGAGAAGCAGGTTCCCTGCTGAGCAAGGAGCCCGATGCGGGACTCGATCCCAGGACGCTGGGATCATGACCTGAGCCGAAGGCAGCCGCTTAACCAACTGAGCCACCCAGGCGTCCCTCTATATCCTCTTCTTAATCCATTCATCTATCAATGGACTTAGGCTACTCCCATATCTTGGCTATTGTAATTAATGTTACAGTAAACACACAAGTGCATGTATTCCTTTGAATTAGTGGTGGGTTTTTTTGTTTTGGGTTTTTTTTTTTTTTTGTATTCTTGGGTAAATACCCAGTAGCGTGATTGCTGGATCGTCTATTAGTTTTATTTTTAACTTTTTGAGGAAACCCTATACTGTTTTCCAGAGTGGCTGTACCAGTTTCTTTCATCGTTACTTCAGAGTTCACCTCTTTCATCTGTTTAATTTATTCCCTGGTAATTTATTATTTTTTTGTGCATAAAAGATTGCTTTTGGGCGTGTTCTGCATCATATCTAAGTCCCAGGACTGTGAAGCGGAGTCTCTAAACTTGAAAAGTTGGAAATCATCACATTCTATGCATGCACCAGACAACCAGACAATCGGACTTCCAGAGCTCCTGCATCATCTTCACTGTACACCACCTTCGCTGTATACCACTGTCAAGGTTGGTAGGAAAATGAATAAATCAGCTTCAGCCTTAGTGAAGAAGAAGGAGGAGACGGGGAGACTTTTGAGCATCTCCCAACAAGCACAACTGTTCAGTGCTTTCACTACATGAACAGATAAGCTAATGGGATATAAGACATAAGCAATATAGATACGTGCCACACCATAAGTAAGACCAAGTCATTTACTACAGGAGGCCAAAGCTCTCTCCCTTTCTATCAATCTTACATACACACACTGTGAGTTGGCGTCTGTCACAGCAGAAAGACTATACAGCAGCCCTGGGTCAAGTTCTGCTTGAGCTGGTGACCAGCTGTGAGACTTTGAGCAAATCTGCCTTCACAAATTTCATTTCACACAACTGGATACACCTACCTTTCATGAGAATCAAGTGAAATAATGTATAAGAAAGCACTTTTACAACCATATTGTGTAAACTGTTTTGTAAACACATTGAAATGATTTGGGATCAGATACCCACTAAATTGCTGATAGTGATTCCCTCCGAGGAAGTGAGCAACACCGAAGATAGGTGAAGGGGATCGGAGCTTGTTACTTTCTTCTGTAGTGTTTGAGGTTTGAGGTTGAGGAGAAGAGGTCATTTATCACAGATGTCTCTTTTAATGATAGTCTTCTTCACGTGTAACTGTTATTAGAACTATACAAGCCTCTAAAAAACCTTGACATCTAGGGATTACAGGCTTATTTGCAAGCCCCTGTGTGATTATTGCTACAGCACGTTTAACATGAAAACCCTCAAAACCCTCAACTTGCTTGGGGCACCTGGGTGGCTCAGTGGGTTGAAGCCTCTGCATTCAGCTCAGGTCATGATCCCAGGGTCCTGGGATCTCTCTGCTCAGCAGGGAGCCTGCTTCCTCTCTCTCTGCCTGCCTCTCTGCCTACTTGTGATCTCTGTTAAATAAATAAATTTTTAAAAACCTCAACTCGCTCTCTCTATCTGCAGATATAGAGAAAGCCTTAAAGTTCCCTGTCCCTTTGCTTCTTGGAGGAGGCTCACATTGAGCCAAAATTTAAAGTCTAGAAGAAGGCAGTTATATAAATTTAGGTGTTGGGAAAGGGGGTGGAGTATGCTAGGGCCAAGAGTAGTTCTTTTCCGAAGAGAATGTGCAAAGTTGGCTTAGAGCTAGAAATGAAAGTAGGCAGCTTGGATATATCGGTTAAGGACCTTAAGTTCTATGGTACAAAGATCCCTTTATGTCAAGGGACTGACAACAGAAATAAAAAACCTGACAACATTACATAGAAAGGGACTGAACTAACAGAAAACTGAAGGAGATGACAGATGTCGGGCCATGGGACTTAAATGTGGAGACCAAGAGACATGGAAATAAAATGTTGCCTAGAAGAAACAAATGTAGTTGTCAATTCTTTAAATACAGATTGGAGATTTCCTTCCTCTGAAATTTGGTGCATCTTATAGTATAGTTCAAAAAGAATCTTGTAATTTGGTGATTATACAGTATAGTTGAAAATAATTTGTAATTTGAAATCAGAAGATGCGGGTTCAAGTCTTGGTTGTAGCGGTCATTAGCTATATAATCATGAATGAGTCTCAACATCTCTGTACTCCAGGTTGCTTATCTTCAGCATGGAATTGATGATAATTTCTACTTCACAGAGTTGTTGAGTGGAAAAAATAAGAATGTATGTAAGATGTAATGAGAAAAATTGTGATATTAATAATGAAAAAATGATCTCTTACATTAGTTGAGCATGTAGTAAGGGGCTTCACACTCTTGATATATCTCATGAAGCTGTTTGGTTAAAGGTAATATTCAGGCATTCATTCATTTATTCATTTATTCGCTTGACATATATCCATTGAACATCCTTCTGTCCTGTCTCATGAATCCTACATTATCACACATCCTACATTGAGTTTATTATACTTACCATGGTGAACATTTTGTAATCAATATAAATGTTGAATCACTATGTTGTACACCTGAACATAATATAATATTATATGATAACTATCATCAATTTTAAAAAGAGAGCTTACCACTTAGTGGGGGTTGCAAAGGGGAAAAGATCTCTCTTAGGAAGACCAAAGAAACCTATTTGCCTGTGTGTGTGTGTGTGTGTGTGTGTGTGTGTGTGTGTGTGTATTTGGAGGTTATGGATGGTCAAATATACTCTTACCAAGATGGTATTGTCTAAAAACACTGAATTCTAAAGTAGTGCTCCCCAAACTGTTGATCAATCCACTGGTTTTAAAATCATTTTGGTAGGTTGAGAGCAGTATTTTGTTTTAAATTATCACTGATGCTACTTCTTTGTGTCAGAAGACTCTAGAACCCAGATATGTTGCCTGGGTGGCAGTGAGATCCAAACAACTCTCAGCATGTTTGGCATCCTGACGTGGCAAAGAAACTAGAGTCTGCTTACATGACCCCGAGGAGACCCCTGGGAGAACTCCTTTTTGTTGAAGAAGCCAGGCTCGAGGAACTTGACACAGTGATGGTGAATTCAGGATGGCAGTTGCCACTTGAGTCCATCTGGCCCTGCCCTGGGTCTCTGCTTGGGTCCTAGGGAGGGAGAGTCTCGGCTGAAAATAAAAACTAAAAGAACTCGTTCATTAAGCTCTGAGATATGTTGTGACATAAGCAGTCCTGCTTCAGAACTCCACAAACAGCAACCTGCCCACAGACCAGCATATACAGGTCCAGTGAGGGCTGCTGTGGAAGAGATGGGGGAAATGGGAAGCCCACAGCGCCTGTAAGAAACTGCTAGGTCCCACAGAGGAAAAGCGCTGACTAGAGCAGCAGATGTATGTATAAGCCCATCCAGCTTCCTCACCGGGAGGGTGCGAGAGCCAAAGTTGGAATTACTGCTGCTGGTAGGGTGATCTCATAACTCCAGACAGGTTACTGAGACCAGAAGGAAGTGCTAATTATATACGGCAGGGGAATTGGAAGAGATGGAGAGAGAATATTAAATAAAAAGCCAAGAGCAGAAAGCAAAGGGAAAAACAAAATTTGGATGAATCTAGCCAGATGCTTGCAGAGGTGATCGTACTCTGACTCCAAAGCAATCTCTCCATCGATTGCCAACAGGCTCCAAAGTAAGTTTCTAGCTTTAGCGAGATAGGTAAAGACTATCCCCAATGTCTATAACATCCTGAGGAGATCGCCAGATGTATTAGTTGGAAGGATTGCATTTTCTAAATCCTAATGCATCCTGTCCCAAGTAGACCTTCACATGGTAGAAATGGGAGAAAATAAATAAGGTGCCAGTTGAGAGGCCTCAAACTCATCAATATGCAAACCACTTAAAAGCCTGTTTCCATTTACTCTCCACTTTTGGACCAATTTTACAGAGCAGGTAACCTATAACTCAAAACAATTTCTCCATGACCCTGTTTCATTCAGCATCACGATTCTAATCAATATCCTCTTTCCTTTAACATTCACAGGCATAAGCTCTAAAAATAACTCCATCAGATATATATTTGTGTCATTTGGAATTTTGAATTTATAAGGGCATATATGCACAGCCCAAGGAAATTACTGAAAATGGCCTTAAATCTCAGATAATGGCCAGACTCCAAAGCCCTGGAATATTTCTGTCCTTCCCCAAAAAACCATCACTCTGTAACCACTCATGATTCGTTCAGATAATTTCTAAGAAATTGCATACCCACCTCACTCTGCAAAATAAGAAATCACTTTCAAAGAAGAATGAAATAAAAGTAAAACATTCATCCATCTCATTCTCTGGGAAATTACCAACTCAAAATATCATTCTTCTGCTTTTGCTATTCTTTTCTTTCCTCTAAAGGAATCGTCGGCTACTGTGTATTTATGTTTCAAGTGCACCTACTCTGCTTATCCAAAAAAGAAGAGAAAAGGAAGAAAAAGGCAAAGGGGATGTCTGACAAACTGCAATTGGCAAAAATGAAGGAGAGTGAATAAAACAAATAAGAAATAAATATAATAAATAATAAAGTAGGAAATAATTTTCTTGGAATAAGAGAGATTAAGGCTTATTTTGTTTTTGTTTTTGTTTTTTTATTTATTTGACAGACAGAGATCACAAGTAAGCAGAGAGGCAGACAGAGAGAGAGGAAGGGAAGCAGGCTCCCGGATGAGTAGAGAGCCCAATGTGGGGTTCTATCCCAGGACCCTGAGATCATGACCTGAGCTGAAGGCAGAGGCTTAACCCACTGAGCCACCCAGGCACCCCAGATTAAGTTTTATTTAATTACAAGATCGATAGATGGCTATTACTTGAAAATGTTGTATCTGTGCACAGGGATCTCTCCTCTAGAATCTATCCTTGGAATGTCCTCAGCTCTACCAGGCTTGGTAAGTCATAAGGAGTTTTCTTAGACATTTTAAAACTCCATGGAATTTATCACTTTTCCCAGACACAGGGGGTAATAAACAGCTTTCTTTAAAGGTTTTTATTAAATTTCACGTCCTCAGAGGTATTAGGAAAGCAGTATTTCTCAGCTTTGACATCAGTGTAGGTCTCAGGGTGGGAGGAGGCATTGAGTGTGGGCTGAGATGTAAGATGTAAGGCTGAGCAGTCATGCCATCAATGGTGTTAAGGAACTGTTAACTCAGGCTCTTCTTCTCGAATAATTATATCTGTACTTTGATAGATGGTAAACTGAAGACTTCAGAAACTTAAAAACGTGTAAGATTCTATGCCTTGTAAAATTTATATGCAATCACCTATTTGGGCCTATCATAGATCACCCGTCACTTCTTTGAGAATTCCAATCCAGCTTCAATTGCTTCAACAACATCTTTCGAGTTCAAACGTAGAACACCAACACTGTGTATTTGTGAATATTGTAGGGAGAAATAATTACCCACTTGATGCATATTTATTAGTTGCCTATGTTGAACTATAGTCTATAAGTCAGAAAGATAAGAAATGGATTTACCCATAAAGGGCTTAAATTTAATACAGAAAATAAAATTCACATATATGAAAATATTAGTGGACAGATACTATGATGTATTGTGACATTAATTCATGTAATTAAAAAATACAGTGTAATATTACATAATAAAGTGCTGATCTTTTGCTGCAGCAAGAAAACTTACCAGTATAAGCTATGGTGGACCAGTGTCTGTAGGTTTTCCGGGAGTAATGCCCACATACACACATATGTTATAAGAGTGTTTTCCAAACTTCCGTGATAATAAAAATCGCCTGGAGAATTAATTGATTTTTTTAAATAGACTTTCTCCAGACCTACCAAAATGAGCTCTTAGAGAAGCAGCTTAATGAATCTGTATTTTTAATAAATGACTCCATCCATTCAGATCAGGCAGCTTTAGAAAACACTGCCGTCCTCTCAACAATCCCCTGAGAATATTATTATCCCTCTTTTATAGTTGTGAAAACTAAGGTTAGAGAGATTAATTAGCTATTCAAAGGACTTCCGAGTTAGGATAAAACAATCTGACTTCCAAAACTTTTGTTCTCTTTACTGCACTAAGCGTTCTTTGTTCTCTGAGAAAATGATCAGGGTGGATATGGAAACGTGGAAATAAAATACTTATTATAGAAAAATTCATTTCTATGGGTGCTTAAAAACATTACCTTCTGTGTTCAAGTGCCGGAGAAAAGAATATGGAGCCCTGGAAATCAGAAAGTGCGAATTGATCTCGCCCCTCCATTCTACACAAAGGCGGCATGCCTAGTTCTGTACCTGGCTTTTTTCACGCAACACTCTGACCTGGAGATGACATCACATCAATATACAGAGACCCCCTTCATTCCTTTCCACAGCGGCCCAAGTAGCACATTATGTGGGGAGAACCCAGTTTAGTCCCTCAGTCTCCTGTGAATGGGCACTTGGCTTGTTTCCAGGCTTTTGCTGGGATACATTATGCCTTAATGAATAGGCTTGAGCATATGCCATTTTGCATTTTTACCAGTGTCTATCTGTGGGAATGACAATAGTCTGAGAAGAGGGATAGCTGGGTCAGAAGTTAAATGCATATTTAATTTGGATAGATACTGTCAAACACCCCTAAAAATGCTGCACCATTTTAATTTCTAAAGACCGTTATATGAGATGCTTTAGTCCCCACAGCCTTACCAACATATATATTATTAAACATCTTACTTTTTCCCAGCTGAGAGGTGAGCCATGGTTCTCCAGTGCAGGTTCAATGACAGTTCTTTTATTATGAGCAAGAGGTAAAGGGCAGGGGCGCCTGGGTGGCTCAGAGGGTTAAAGCCTCCGCCTTCGGCTCAGGATATGATCCCGGAGTCCTGGGATGGAGCCCCGCATCGGCCTCTCTCCTAGGCAGGGAGTCTGCTTCCCCCTCTCTGCCTGCTTCTCTGCCTACTTGTGATCTCTGTCTGTCCAATAAATAAATAAAATCTTAAAAAAAAAAAAAAGGTAAAGGGCAAGTTTATATTTACATCTTGTTTTCTGTGAACTATCTTTTCTTATCTCCAGCTCATTTTTTTTTCTATAGTTTTTTTGGGGGTGAGAGGGGATAACCTAAAAAAAATTTAACATAATTTAATTTACCAAACTTCTCCCTATTGGTTAAGCATTTTTAGTCACAGTTTGGAACTTTTTCCAACCCCCAGGTTTCTTATCGTTTTTATTCATAGATGGAATCTTTTAAAAGTTCTGGAAGAGATTCTTATGCACACCAAAATACCAGTTTACAAATCCAAGTTTATGAAGTGATGTGAAACATTGCAGTTATTTGCATGAGAAACATTTAATCATCTGTCATGTTTGTGCTTTTCTTAATTCTTCTAAATGATGTCCCTCTGAAGTCTTCTTGCCTGCATGATAAAATATTCCATTAGTGAAACAGAAAAGATTTATTTCCGGAGTAAGGTAGGGTCTTTCTGAACAAACATATTCAATTACTGAAAACTTTACCTTTCTAAGAGAAGACAACATAAACCATTATGATACAGCCCACAATCCAGCCGATCAAGAGAAGAATAGGGACCAGAAGGCGGGATGATGGAGACTCTGCTTAAAATTTAAAAAGAAAAGAAATAAAGGAAAGAAAGAAAACAGACTAGGTAGGTCATTTTGGTATTGTATCTTCTGAATTAAGAGAATGAAAGGAATCTGAAAATATCAAGAGAAAAACATACACGCTCGAGTCATTCCCAGACAGGATTATTATCTCCTGTTCTACAAAGGGTACATGGGAGTCAGCTGGCTATTTGAAACAGAAGACCTGTGGTGTTCAAACCGTAGGTCTTCCTTTTACAGTTATGTGACCTTGGGCCATTCTGAATTTGGACTTCCCTGTTTGTAGAGATAATAAAACTTGTGATATCTACCTCCCCGAGTTGTTGTGAGGATCAAATACTATTATATGTGTGTTTAATGTATACAAAACACATTCCTGCATTTGTCCAACAACACAGAGAGCAGCTGTTTACAGAGAAACAATGGAAAACTACTCTTGAGGTAATTCCTCTAAACTAAATAATCGTAACACAGGGAAAGGTGTCAAAAATTCTTCTTCGTCTTGATAATCTGATAAATCTTGATACTGACTTTAATCATCAGTATAATTGGAAAAGAAAAGCATTATACCATATATGATCATTCTCAACTAAAGAAAGAGATTCTATTTTGTTAACATGTTCAATAGAGCAACCAACACTGATCCAACCCACAGAGAAGACATTAAGACAACCTTTGCTCCTGTGTTTTCTATCTGTACCCTTATCTGAAGAAAGCAATTTTAAAAATTACCATTTTTTAATATTCATTGCACACACACACACATCACACACACAAAAATAAAGATGAGCACAGAAAGACATCATATAGAATTAATGTCTCCATGTTAAGGACTCACATATATTCTTAATCGAAAAGCACAATTAGGTTGTATGCCATCAGCTAACAAAGAGAACACATATTCTTAGCAATTGAGTGCCTATTACAATTTCCATCACTTTAAAATGTGAAGTTTTTTTTAAGTGCTATTAAAACAAAATCATCAGGAAAAGAGACACTTCTAAAATTAGGAGGCACTCTTATAAAAGCAAACTTTGTGCAGTTAAGAAGAATTTTAATAGTTTAAATCTGTGTTTCCGAAAATGGTGGAATATCTCCTAACTCTTACAAACTCAATGGTTTTTCCTTGTTTCTCCATCTTGCTGTGACCTTGAACAAAGCATTAACCACTAAATGGAAAAATCTTTCTCTTTACCTGCCATGTAGTATTTCTTTAAGGATAAAACGAACATTATGATATGCCCTTTACTCTCATTTGGACGGAAGACTTTTTATGAGTTAAGGTGCCACTATAGCGGAAGTACATAGCAGTGCTTTTTTTGAACTGTTCATATATATGACTTAGTATTTTTCCCAATTTCAGAGAACTTAAAAATTAATACTCATATTAGAATGGACCATTTATAAATATCTTATACAAGAATATTTTAATGTAATTCTAAAATTCACATAAAATAAAGACTTAAAAGTACATAAGTATATGTCTCATTATTTATTACTCTTTGTAAAACAATAGAATTGATTGTGGGTTTTTTTTTTTTTCTTTTTTTGAGAGAGAGAGAGTAGAGAGGGGGGCAGAGGAAGAGGGAGAGAAAGAATCCCTAGCAGGGTCCAAACCCAGTGCAGAGCCAGACGCGGGGCTTCACCTGGACTTCCACCTGGCGCTCAGTCTCACGACCCCGAGATCATGAGCCTGAGATCATGACCTGAGCTGAAATCAAGAGGCTGATGCTTAACCGACTAAGTCACCCAGACACCCCAATTGACTGTGCATTTTCACACTCAAATTATACCTGCATTTGTGTTCTTTTAACACAAATATTTTAAGTTTTGTCGTAATCTGTAGCATCATTTTGAAATTGGAATATATGGGATACTGAGTGACTCAAGTTGGTTAAGTGTTGGACTCGTGGTGTCCGCTCAGGTCATGATCTCAGGGTCGTGAGATTGAGCCCCCCTTCGGGCTCCACGCCCAATGTGGAGTCTGCTTGAGAGTCTTTCCCCTCCCTCTCCTGGCCGCTCTGTTCCTCCCCCTGCTTTCTCTCCCTCACTCTCAATCTCTCTCAAATAAATAAAAGCTTAAAAAAAAAAAAAACAGGAATATATAAGAACACAACATACTTCGCATAGGTCACTTACATTATAGTGCAAACAAGCACAAAACCTCTTTTTAAATATGAAGAGTGATTTCAAAATGCTCCTCTCTGTCCAATCCTGAGCCTGCCCAAAGGGTTATATCTGGAAGTATCCTTAAGGGCACTATGCTCCGAAACAAGACTGTCTGCATCAGAACCTGGCACCACCACTTTCTAGTATGTGATCAGAGAAATGACTATACTTGGCTATGCCTCAGTTTCCTTATCTGTAAAGCAGAAATGATGATAATACCCTATATCTCCTGAGATTATTGTCTGAATTAAAAGCAACAATTCCTGGAGGTATTTAAAAAGTTTTTTTTTTTTTTTTTGGATACCGTATATATTCAGCCCCTTTTGTCATATTAGATTCAATCATTTTTCTTAAATATAATACATATTTTAAAAGCAGAAAAAAAAGAAATTCAGATATGAAGCATATTGGAAATGACTAAGCCCATTTTATTTATTTCATTTCAGGTGCAGGAAACAAGTCCAGAGAGGTGGATGGACTTCCCCACGTTCTTACAGCTGTTCAGTAGCAGATCTGACAAAGAAGTCAGATGTCCTTAATTCTGGTCCCACAGACCACAATACCTCCAATCTAGCACAACCCCAGAGAGTATCTGGCTTCTAACTCATCTTTTGAAGAAAAGTCATGAACAAATTAAGCTCTTCTCTATGATCCTTTTAAAAGCACACATAACATATAGACATAGTCTATAAATTGTACACCCAATGCATTTTTTTGTAGCCATGCTAACGTAGGTGGTTAGTGCCCCTTTCACAGTGATACCACATTCTTCAGAATAACTGAGAAATACTTAATACTGGGGAATGTAATCTAAACCAGGGAGCTGGGACCTTTTCTTGCCAAGAGGGTCTGATGCCTTAAATCTTACCTTTTTCAGCCATTCTTCCTGTTGCTGGGTGCGTTGGTCGGGCCACGCTCACCTCCTCGTCGTTGTCATCCAGCGTCTCTTTGAACTTTAAATAGAGAGATATCTGAAGAGTATGGCAGCTGCCGTTCTCCTGACTGCCAATTGTCTGCGGAGTGATGTAAGGTGTTGGAGAACAGAGCTCTTCTGGCTCTTTATCCTGTTATTGTGGAAGAAACTAGTGGCTACAAAAGCTAAAGTCAAAAAGCTGAGCTATCCTAGACCAGAGATGGGCAGATGTGTAATTCACCCAATGACTTCAGACGACATGGAGGAAATGTTTAAGGAAAGGGGTACACAGAGGGGAAAATGACATTGCAATTAGACAAGTTCTATCAAAGAGGGAGGGTGATCTACTCGGGGAAAAAACACTTTGGAGTTGGAGAGACCTGGCTTCAAATTCCAACTCTATTTCTGTAATGAAGGCCAAGTTGCTCAACCTGGGCATCAGTCACTTTAATTTTAAAATGAGGATAGTGAAATATATCCCCAGTAGAGGTGTTGTAAAGATAAAATAAAAAAGCTGTGTGAAATACAGATGTTTATTACATTTCGGGATGCAAAAGAGAAAATAAATTAAGTGGTGCCCCTTACTCTGAACCATTCTAAAAACAGAACATTTTAATACAAATGTACCAGAAACTAAAACAACAAAAGGCTGGGGTATTGCCTAGAATTTTCAGAGAGCAGCCATAAGCTTGTTTTTATTAGCAATGTATAAAAATAGGACATTCCATTTTTCAAAGTCCAACCTGATTTATATAACATGACCTAGACTGTGCTCTAGATTCTCACTGGAATAACTTTAATTTTTGGGTCTGCATGGAAAAGTTTTGCAAAATGACCTTGTGACAAACTGCCCAAAATGTCCACCACGAGATGAAGGGTGTCCTCGTCTGAAAGATAAGACTTGCCCGATCGAGTACATTTCCACAGAGTTCCAAGAAGAAACTACATATGAACACATCACACCCACTGATCAGAATCCACTAATGGTTCCCCATCTCCTAGAAAATAAAAGTCTGAACTCCTCCCTAAGATACCTAAAACACCTCATCTTTCTACTTTCCCATTTGCAGTGATGCCTCAGTCACAGTGAATCCCCGGTATATGAATTCAGGATGCTACTACCTACATGGGCAAGAACATTTGATTTTCTACCTCAAGTCATATACCTACCGATTAGACATGCAGCCAATAATCTGGTATGTTTACTGAATGATTACACACACCATGTTTATGCTATGTCACTTACTTTTTTTAAAAAAAGATTTTATTTATTTGAGAGAGAGAGAGAGCACAAGCAGGGGGAGCAGCAGGCAGGGAAAGGGAGAAGCAGGCTCCCCGCTGAGCAGGGAGGCTGATGTGGGGTCTCAATATCAGGAGCCCGGGATCATGACATGAGCCACACACAGACCACCCACGTGCCCCTGTTATGTCATTTAAATCAAGTTGCCATCTCTCTCTTTCTCTATATACAATTTATTTTTTATTTTTATTTTTTATTAACATATAATGTTACAATTTAATATTTTTTAAAAACAACTGGCTATACCAAATAAGAAGAGAGACTATGTTCTATGTAACAAAATCCCTGCTAAAGTCCATATTTTTTTCAATACTAAATAATTATGCTTTTTAAAAAAGGTTAGTTGGCACAAGATAAACATAGTGGGGAAAAATGGCGATTGATTGATCTCACTTAAATACTGTATTTTTTTAACTAAATAGATTCGAATGAATACACTATCTTAAGCTACACACACACAAAAAAGATATTAAAAAGAAGCAGTGGGTTACCCCCCACAAAGAACAAATATATATCTATACTAATGTAAAACAATTTTCCCAAAATAGCTGAAAAGAGGATGTATGAAATGTTTTACACTACAATTGTCCTCAGCTTTCTTTTTTGACATAAAATTGACTATTATTAACACTATTGTTATCAATTGAATTTTGAGGAGGAATTATTTTATAACTCCTTTTTTTTGTTGTTGTTTTTGTTTTCTACAGAAAGTGAGAGAGAGAAAGAGAAAAAAGAAGAAAAACTAACTCAATGAACATGAATTGCCCAGACCTCAGAAAAGGGTTCAATCTAGAATCTCATCTCTTTGGTATCCCTTCAGTTAATTAAAAAAACAAACAAACAAACAAAAACAAACAAAAAACAAACAAAAAAACTATAATATTTATTCAGGAAAAATGTTTTATTCATTAATAGACTAAATTCACCTTGAACTCACAAATGCAAGGCCCATATTTGAACATTTTCTAATCTTCCTCTTAGGGCATACCATTTAGGAACCTTTTATACTTCTACTTTGCATACTTTCTTCAAGAGTTAGTTCTCAAATCCCTTATTATCAAAGTGACATTAGATTCTTCTAGGGTACTTAAGCTTAAAAAGTCAACTATTTCACTCTTTATTCAAGATAAATCAGAATTCTTCATTTTTCTCACATTTTTAAACTGTTACTGTCTGGAATTATAGTAGCTAAATCTGCACATGATAGATTTAATAGATAAGTTCCTCTTAAGACATAAACTTACCCAAACTGACTCAAAAGGAAATAGAAAATTTGAATAGACTTGAAACAAGTGAAAGCAATTGAAGACATAATCAAAAAATGTTTCACAAAACAAAGTTTTGGAACAGGAAGCTTCACTGGCAAATTCTACCAAATATTTAAAGTTAACACCAATACTTCAAAAGCTCTTTCCAAAAATAGAAAAGGAGGGAAGACTTTCCAACTCATTCTATGAGGCCAGTATGACCTCAAAACCAAAGTCAAAGATACTATAAGAAAAAAAACTACATACCAATCTCTCTAATGAATACAGGTCCAAAAATTCTCAACAATAAACTAATAAACCAATTCCAGCAACATACAAAAAGAATTATATACCATGACCAAGTGGGATTTAACCCAGGAATGAAAAGTCAGCACAACAGTCAAATGCCAATTAATGTAGCACACCATACTGATAACATCTTAAAAAACCAAAAACCACATGATCAACTCAGTAGATGCAGAAAAAGCATTTGACAAAATCCAGCACTGATTCAAGACAAAACACTCAACGAATTAGGTACCAAAGGGAACTTCTTCAACCTCTTCATAAAGGGAGTCTCCAGAAAACTCACAGCTAGCATCATATTTAGAGGGGAAGCATCCACTCTTTTGCCACTAACATCATGAACAAAACAAGAATGTTTACTCTTACACTTTGATACAATTTTGTACTGGAGGTTGTAGCCAGGAAAATCAGGCAAGAAGATGACATAAAAGTCATCCATATTGAAAAAGAAGAATTAAGTTATCTTTATTTGCAATGTGACATGATTATTAATATTATATATAATATAATATTATATTTATTATATAATATATAATCATTTAATTAATTGATATATTTAGTTATAAACAATATAATTATAAATATAATTTTAAATATAATATAAATATAATTTTAAATATAAATATATATAATATATTTTATATATATATTCCTAAAGAACCCCCTCCACACACACAAGAAAAAACCCCTGCTAGAAAAAATAACATGCAAGAATCAGTTGTAATTCTACACAGTGGCAATGAACAGTTTGAAAAATAAAGTAAGAAAAAAATGACATTTACAATAGCATCAAAAAGAAGAAAATACTTGAGAATAAAATTAATCGAAGATGTACAAGCCTTGTAACTAAAGACTAACAAAACATTGCTGAAGGAAATTAAAGATGATCTAAATAAATGGAAAGACATTCTGTGTTCACAAATTGAAAAATTAATATTGTTAAAGAGGGCAATACTACTCAAGACAATCTACAGATGCAGTGTATTTCTATCAAAATACTACTGGCCTTTTTGCAGAAATGGAAAAATCTAATCTTAAAATTCATATGGAATTGCAAGGGACCCTGAATAATCAGAACAATCTTGAAAAGGAAATACAAGGGACTTACACTTACTGATTTCAAAACATCCTACAAACTACAGTAAGTAAGAATGGTGGTATAAGCACAAGGACAGGCATACAGATGAAAGTAATAGAACTGAGCATCCAGAAATAAATCCATACATTTATGGTCAATTGATTTTCAACAGGGGTGCCAAAGAATAGTCTTTTCAATAAATGCTGCTGGGACAAGTGGTTTTCCACATGCAAAAGAATCAACGTGAAACCCTACCTCACACCATAGAGAAAAATTAAGTCAAAATGAATCAAAGACTAAATACAGGAGCTAAAACTATAAATCAGAAGAAATCATAGGTGTAAACCAGGCAATTATTTCATAGATATAACACATAAAATACAAACATTCAAAAAAATAGATGAATTGGCCTTCTTCAAAAGTTAAAACTTTTGTACATCAAAGAATACCATCAATAAAGGAAAAAGATAATCCATGGAATGGGAAAAAATATTTGCAAATTGTGTATCTGACAATGGTTTAGTATCCAGCATATATTTTTTAAAAATCCTCTTACAACTCAACAATAAAAAGACAAATAACCCAATTTAAAAAAATGGGCAAAGGATTTGAATAGATTTTTTTATCCAAAGGAGATGTACAGTGGCCCATAAGCACATGAAAATATATTAAAATTATTAGTTGTTGGGAAATGCAAATCAAAACCACAATGAGATACCACTTCACCACTTCACCCAATTAAGATGACTAAAATAAAAAAGATAGACAATAACAAGTGTTGACAAAGATGTGGAGAAATTAGAACCCTCATACAGCACTGATGGGAATGTAAAATGGTTCAGTCACCTTGAAAAATAGTTTTGCAATTCCTCAAAATGTTAAATATAATACTACCTTATGACCCAACAATTCCATTCTTAGGTGTATATCCAAGAGAACTGAGAACAGATGTTAAAGCAAAAACTGTACACAAATGTTCATAGCAGCCTTATTCGTAAGAGCCAAAAAGTAGCAACAAACCAAATGCCCATAAACTGATGAAGAGATCAACCGAATGTGGTATAGCCACACAATGTAGTATTACTTAGCCATTTAAAGAATGTCTTGGTACATCCTACAACATGGTTGAAACTTGAAAATATCATGCTATGTAAAAGAAGTTCTACTGGGTGATTCTATTTATATGAAATGTCCACAACATTTCCATTGAGACAGAAAGTAGATTAGTGGTTGCTCAGGGCTGGGTGTGGGATGGAGGGAATTGGTATGGAAATGGGGAGTGACTGCTAAAGGATATGGAGTTTTCTTGTCCTGGAATTAGATGGCAGCACTGACTGCACAATTTTGTTCAAACCACTGAATCATACACTTTTTTAAAAGAGTGAATTTTATATTATGTGAATTATACCTCAGTTTTTTCAAAGTTCGAATTAGTTCTTGAAACAGGAAAGTTTTAGAAAAGAAACCCAGACCCCCAAAGGCAAAAAAGGGGAGAGAACTGAAACAGAATTGAGAGAGATGCCTGGCAAAATAGTAACAAAGTTTTTAAAAGAAGTGTTTACTGAGCCCCTACTATGTGCTAGACATCACTCCAGGCACTTAGGAACTACATCAATGAACAAAGATCCCTGCCCTACCAGAGTTATATTCAGAAAGGTGGTAAGTGCTATGAAAAAAAGAAAAAGTAAGGGTGACTAAGGTTAATAATTAGGTCGATCCTGAGGCTGCCTTTTCCTGGCAGGACTGAAGGACCGCAAGGAATTAGAGTGGCTTCAGCACTGTGAGCAAGGGGGACAGCAGTTAAGGGAAGAGCTCAGGCAGGTAGTAAGGAGGCTTTATCGGCTATTGTTAGAATGTTGGTTTTTTTCCCCTGAGTGAAACAGGGAGCCAGCGGAAGGTTTTTAAGAGAGCCGTAACATGATCTGACTTATATTTTTGAGGTCTCATTCTGGCTGCTGTGATTGAGAGCAAGGGTAGAAGCAGAGAGACTTGTTAGGGGCTATTGTAATGATACAGACAAGAAATGATGGAGACTCAGAGCAGGGTGGTGGTTAATTACTCACCAAGGAAGGGGACTATTGGGGTGCCTGGGTGGCTCAATCATTAAGCATCTACCTTCGGCTCATGTCATGATCCCAGGGTCCTGGGATCGAGCCCCGAATCAGGCTCCCTGCTCAGCAGGAAGTCTGCTGCTCCCTCTCCCACTCCCCATGCTTGTATTCCCTCTCTCACTGTCTCTCTCTAGCAAATAAATAAATAAAATCTTTAAAAAAAAAAAAAAAAAGAAAGAAAGAAAGGGGACTATCAATGAGGGCAGAGAGTAGTGTGGTGCACTTACAATGGGTCTGATTAATATGGTTTTGACAGGTTGGGTGGGACTTTCCCATATTATGAACTTCCCTTGACTGGGTTGCTGTGTGGAGAAATTTGTGTGTGCAATGTCCAATGAAAAGGTTCAGCAAATGCAACAGAATGTAATAAGCAAGATTTAACCAATCTGAGGTGCCCAATATATGAAATCTATTGCGATGAATGAATAAGAGGCAACGAAGGATTACAGACTACCTGATCTTCTTCCCTGGGACTCTTGCACGTCAGAGAAAAGGCACTATGATAGTGGAGAAGGAGGGACTTGGGATCTGGTTTGATCACCAGCTCTGGCAATCACTGTGTGAACTTCAACAAGTTACATGGACTATGAATCTATCTTTTTACCTGGAAAGTGAGAGAAATAGCATGCAAGGCTGTTGCAGAATTAGAGAAATGGATATTATATACTGAGCACCAGCCTAATACATAGTACATTCCCAGTACACGGTATCTGTTATTTTAAACCCTGATAAGCAGACATAAAGAGAAATGAGAAGCAACGTGGGCAAAGAACTAGATGTTCCCTGGTACATGCACCCACATGTAGCTGCAATCATTCCCGAAGGTTGTCTTAGAGGATATCTCTTAATCTTCAAGCCACAACATAAGGGAGGGGGGTTGCAGGAGACCATTTTTCAACTCCCACTCATTCCGCAGTACCTTTCTGATTTAGCTTCCACCTGCATTTTTCCATTAAAACAACTTGTTCCTAAGACTAAATATCACATGACTTCCATGTTGCTACTCAGTAGAAATTTTTCAGTCTTGATCTTACTTACTGATGACCTCTTGGTGTCATTTGACTCCAACTGGTGACTTTATCATTCTTGAAATTCTTTCTTCTCTCAGCTTCCGTGGCATCAAAGTCTTCGGACTTTTCCCTTTTTTCAATTTTTTTTTTCTTTTAAGTAGGCTTCACCCCCAGACTGGAGCTTAAACTCCCCACCCTGAGATCCAGACCTAAGCTGAGATCAAGAGTGGGTGGCTTAACCCACTGAGCCATCCAGGTGCCCCTGACCTTTCCCACTGCTGTTTATTCTTAGTCTTATAGGTTTATCCTCATCTACCTAAATATTAAATATTTGTTCCTTGATAAATACATCAGAACAAAGCTTTCATGATATGAGAAGATGATGTGGAGAGAGCAAGCAAGGGAAATCACTAAGTTGTGTGCATTTCCAGAGCCCTGAGAGTTCCTTCCAGGGCCAGCCTCTTAGCATGCAACCTATACAGTTATTTAGGACTCCATGCTAAGGAGCCTCCCATTCTCGGTTTAATGCTCTGATATCAGTGTCTTAAAATTCTTAATAATGTCATCTTTGAACTTGGTTTTCATCAGAGTCGATGGGACAGCGGAGCACGTGCACCAGCAGAGGCGAGACTCAGAAGACAAAGTGTGCGCACATGCACTGTAGGGGTCCCGCCCCCAACACAGCAACGGCATCCACATGGCCGCAGACCAGGGGCAGGCAGCAGCCTGGAGCAGTCAGAGAGTTTCCACGAGCGGACAGCGAGGACAGGCTGGGTCCTGGACAGAATGGAGGTTGTGATGGCAGCAGGCATGCATGGAAAAGTGAAGTGCCTTTACTGACTTCACAGTCAACCTCTTGACTCCCTGCTCCTTTCTTGGTCTCCATGACCTCATCATGGTGACCTGACATATTCAGTGGTTTTTTTTTTTTTTTTTTTAGATTTTTTATTTATTTATTTGACAGGCAGAGATCACAAGTAGTCAGAGAGGCAGGCAGATAGAGAGGAGGAAGCAGGCTCCCTGCTGAGCAGAGAGCCTGATGTGGGGCTCGATGCCTGGACCCTGGGATCATGACCTGAGCCTAAGGCAGAGGCTTTAACCCACTGAGCCACCCAGGCGCCCATGTTCAGTGATTTTATATAATTTGTGATATGGTGTGTTCACTGATCATATGTGAGAGCCCCTTATTAGCCTACTTTCAAGTGTAGAGGAAGTTAAGGAAAAAGGCTGATAGAAGGATGCCTGAAGGTGAGCATTTATGGGTCCATTTCTTAGGCCAAGATACATATTCCCTAAACTTCAAGCCATCGCTGCCAGTACCCTGACCTTGCAAAACAGTCTACGGACTATGCTTTCAGCCTAAATGTATTTCTTGAATATTTTAATATAGATAAAGACAGAAGTAAAAACTAATGTGCCATGTCAGGGTCATTCCTAGTATGGAACTCCTCCTATTCTTGGAGTCTGTGGCCTCAGCAGTCTCCACTAAAACAGAAACCAAAGGTGCTATTACTTCAAATTGATGTTGTGGTCCCAGCTGGATGGTTTCAGCACCCAGAGAATCTTCGTGTTTCAAAGATGTATTGGCTGTAAGAGAGAATTACCTGCACAGATCTCATGGAATCCAACATTCTTAAAAAATAAAAATTTAAAAACCTCATTGCTGAGTCATAACAGAGGGTTGACTATACAGGCAGTGCTGTCACAGTGATAGAGGTTTGGATCTGTGGGATCTGGGAGCAGGTGACTGTCAGAAAAATTCTCCAGATGTGGAGATGGGGGCAGATCCTTTCAGTATAAAGGGACGGAGGTCATCAGGGGTTGTTGAGACCTGTGCTTTGTTCGTCTCATTTTTGCTGTTGGCTAGAGCTCCCATCCTTAGAAAATTCACTTGCCAACTTGTAAATTTTCTTTTTTTTTTTTTCAACTTGTAAATTTTTATCCAGTAGAAATGGAAATGATTTCTGTCCAAAGGAGCTGATAACCCCATATGTCGATGGCATTAACATTAACCAGTGCTATATCTAGCTGAGCGATCTTCATCCTGGCATTTTTTGTTGTTGCTGATAAATATGCTCTTTATGCTCTTTCAAATGATCAAACCTCTTTTCCCCTCCTTAGTGAGTAAGTCAATAAAATATTTGGTACAGGTCCTTTATATATTTGTCTGAGGGTCCTGATTTTATCTTTTTGAAAATTATGTTTTAGGCCAACACTACCGTCTTGGCCTCAGTTTCTTTATCTGTAAAACAGAAATAATAAGACCTACTTTATAAGGTTATCAAGAGAATTAAGTAGCAGGAGCATAAGGCACTCAGCCCAGACTGGAGCTTCCACAGAATGTGAGTCTGTGAAGAGAGTATAAAGCAGCTGCAATCGGGGAAGTGGTCCAGCTCATCCCTGGTCAGCTTCTGCTCCTTTCTCAAACACCCACATTTTACATTCTTGCCTGAAATGATTTTCCGCTTCTATAATCACATTCTTGAAAATCTTATTTGCTGACCCTTTGCTAATTATATACTTCATACCTCATGGAAATAATGTCCAGTGGGAACTATTTGTGAGAGCTCGGTGACCTTCATCACTGAAAGCTTTCCAGTGCTTGTTTCCAGCAGCACTCCGGCAGGTGTGGGGTTTTAAAAGTGCAGATATTGTCAATGAAGTCAATTTAAACCAAAAGACAAAGAAGGTTTTTCTTAGAAACTATGCATTGGCATTTCCGTATTTCAAATGGTAATTTTCTGAGGCAAAAAAAGGGTGACATCGAAGATGGTATTTTCATTGAAGGGTATGCTGAGGAGGGGCGCCTGGGTGACTCAGATGGTTAAGCTTCTGCCTTTGGCTCAGGTCATGGGCCCCTGGTCCTGGGTTGGAGCCCCACACACGCTCCTGGCTCAGCAGGGAGTCTGCTTCTCCCTCTCCCTCTGCAGCTCCCAGTGCTCATGCTCTTTCTCTGTATCTGTCTGTCTCAAATGAGTACATAAAATCTTTTAAAAAATTACTTTTAAAAAGAAAATAAAGAATACACTGAAGAAACATACTCAGTTGTAAATATATTCTGCAAACTGTTTAACACTTTCCCTTCCCTGAGGACTCTTAAAACTGTAGAATCAAATCTCTGCTATTTCCCTTTTACCACCAAAATATATACACCCTCTCCCATCCCCACACCCCAAATAAAAGGAGCCCCAAATGTACCCATCAGAGCCAAAGGGCATCTTTAAGGTTGAAGAAGACTGGATGGTTCTCCCCACATGGTGGGGAAGTTACTCCTGCTGGGGACCGGACTGTGTACAAAACAAAAGAATAATGCTCCTCTCCCAACCCCATCCCCCACAGTCTTCCAGAACTGTAAATATAAGGTTGGGTAGCACAAAACCACAGGAGACAAATAACTGCATTTTATGAATTACTCCAAACTCCTGAATAAACTGTTCTAAATCCTAAGGTTTTTAGCTGTAAAAGAACAAAACTCAAAGGAGTGAATAATCACCATGCTCAAAGGACAGAGCCACCCTTGGCCTGTGCATTTGCTCTGATATGGTGACTGCATTTTCCTCTCAGCTCTTTGAACGTGGGCTGTCCCTGAGGACCTGTTTCCCCCTCACGAGCCAACATGGCTCCCAATGGGAAAGCTTTTGCCCCACAGACAGCCTTCAGGGGAAGTGGGGCCAACTTCCACACAGCCTCTGGAGGCAGAAGACCAGGGAACACGGCAGAGTCTGAGAGAGTCACCCCAGGATTAATTCTGTTCCCTAAACCCAGCCCTTCTCACCAACCAGCATTCCGGTTCCTGAAACTATTGTAATAGGAGACAAAAATCTTTCATTCTGTAATTAAAGTTATAACCAGAAGATTTGCACTTCCATCTTTTTTGTATTCTAAATCTCTATATATTTAAACCTATTTTCTAACATTTTATTATGACATTTTCAAGCAATTGCTTGAGATAGTTTTATATAATTATAAAACTTCCCATATATGCAACCCTCTGTCATCAAGCCATCTGATTTTCTGATTTTTTTTTTTCAAAATAAATTGCAGACAGCAGCACACTTCACTCCAAATACTTTAGTATGCAAGTCATCGGACAAGAATCCAACACATTCATAGGTTTTTTTCTTTCCAAATAAACTCTCTACACAATAAAATGTGCAAATCTTAACTGTACATTCACTAAATTTTGAAAAATGCATATACTTTTGTAACCCAAACTCTTATCAAGAGAGAGAGTTGAATTTATTTTTTGACCTACTAGCTTTTATCAATGATCGCATATTCACATACAAGTAACAATCTGTTTTAAATATCCTGGCTTAAAAATGTGTCTTGAAGTCTGCATGTCTTATCTCCCTTCATTGCTCTTATTTTCAGAATTATTTTTACTATTTTGGCAGATTTAACTTTTCTCTTGAATTTCCAAATCACTTTACTTAGTTTCCCCAAAAAAGGGGAAAAAAATGAAAACAAAACCTCTGTTGTCATTTTTAATTGACTTGCATTAAGTTTAGGATTACTTTGGGGGTATGTGAAATTTTGTAATATTCCATCTACCCTTCCAGGAACATAAGATGCTTTTCTATTTAGTCAAGTCTTCTCTCATATATTAGAATTCCTTTCATAAAATTCTAGCACATTTCTTGAGTTTATTTATGGGTTGTTATTGTAAATGTGCTTTTCCCATTACACTTTTTAATGTGAATTTTGTATACAAACAACTTACCAAGTTTGCATATGGTCAATAGGAATTTTCAGTTGATTTTCTTAGGTTTTGATATACAAATCATATTTTGCAAACAATAAGTTGCTTCCTTTTTCCCATCTGATTTCTTATTTTGTATAATTATGATTTTCTACTTTTCACTAGTTTTTCAAAGAACCGGCTCTTCAATTTATTTTTCAGGTTTATGTTTTCCCTGCTTTATAGTCATTAATTTTTGCTTTTAATTTATGAGTTATTTCCTTCAACTTTTCTTAGGTTTATTTCCTTGGCTTTTGTCTAATTTTTAAAACTTGATGCTTAATTCATTTATTCTTGTTCATCTATAAAAACGCTTAAGGTTGGGTATTTTTCCTCCAAGCAGAGTTTTAGCTGTATCCCATGGGTTCTGACATGTCATGTTTTAATTAATAATATTTTCTAGATATTCTGCCATATTACTTTTGGCTTTCTCTTTGACTAAGGAATTGTTTGAGAGAATTTTTTCTTAAGTCTTTTTTTGTTGTTGTTGTTTGTTTTTTACTTATTTGAGAGAGAGAGAGAAAATACCTGTATAAGATCATGAGCAGGGGGAGGCGCAGAGGGAGAAGCATACTCCCCACAGAGCAAGGAGCCCCACTCAGGGCTCAATCTCAGGACCCAGGGATCATGACCTGAGCCACAGGCAGACATTTAACTGACTGAGCCACCCAGACACCCATGTTTGAGAGAATTTTCTAATTTCCAAGTGGTATTTTGTTTTTGAAATGAATCATGGAATGAGACTTTCTGGGACAAAGATTTTAATATAAGATATTAGGTATTTATACATCTGTTCAGGGAGTTTTGTTTCTATATATTGGATGTTTTTCTACAAAATACTCATATTTAAGGTATGCATATGTACATAAAGTTTGTGTTCCTAAATATATCTTTAACTACTATGCATCTTTAAATAAATGTTAGCATTGTATTTGTGACCCAAATACACTGATTAATTTATTCCTTAATTTTCTGCTTTTATTATAGAAAACCAAGCCTCAGAGAGGTTAAGCAATTTGTCAAACCATCACCCAGTAGATCTCGGAATCAAAATAATAAAGCAGGATGCCTGCCCAGGGACGACTGATTCCACAGCCAACACAATTCTACTTTCCCAGACTGCACCGCTAGAAGCATGTGAGGAAACAAAATGCAAATTACTCACCACCTATGGGAAATACATACAAAGCACATGACCATCAACATGCAGTCACTGAGGATGTTAGCGATGCCTACTGAGAAATGTTAATATGTGATTGCACATTTCATGAAAGTACAAGGCTTTTACAGATTTCAAATGTTGGGAATGTTCCAGAAGGATTACTCTGCTTTTGGAGTTCTTTCAGATTTTAAGGTATTCCTCTGAGAGGTTCCTTTCAATATTTCACCCTCACCATGAGGAATCCTTTCTCATACCCGACGTAATTACTTCATGCTGAGGGTTAGCTCTCTCTTTGGGATTCTTTAGAGAGGGAGAACAACTGGTCCCTATTCTCTGCATAATAACTCCTCATGAACTTGAGGCCTTCCATAGGAAGGGATAAATAATCCCTAATAAATAATAGCATTTAGAGATTAGGATAAGTAATCCTAATCTCTAAATGCTGCTTTTTTGCAAAAATATTTTCTTAAAAAGTGGGGGTTTTTTGGGTTTTTTTTGTTTTGTTTTTGGGGTTTTTTGGGGGGGGGCGGTTGTTTGTTTGTTTTGTTTTGTTTGCCAGAGAAGGACAGTGTTCATGTGGCCTTCATGAAGTTGTTACGTTATGTTGACCATTCGGAGCTACTGCATAGGTAAGTGGTAAGGATCATTGCAATGCAGTTGTTTTATGATGTCTACAAGTCTGTTCGTGCCTCCTGAAGCCTTTTAACCCAGGTCATAAGATGCAAGGCATTTGCCATCCATCTCCCACACTGAGGAGGTGCTAAGGAGAACCAAAATGGCAAATGACTAAGGAAAGCATGAAAAAAGCATGGAAACAGCCGAAGAATTTGAGAGTTTTGTAGTGATTTGTGTGAAGTGCATTTATTCTGATTCTTTAAAAATCAAGAAAACTTATCTGATAGCATGGAAAGGAAATGAAATAAACCCCAAGCATCTGCAGTAACAGAGTAATTTTTTTTTTTTTAGTAAGAAAAAGAAAGATAATCCAACCAAGTTTCTTCTCTTTTCAGAACTCCAGAATGATAACAGGCATCTCCAGAAATCATATGCTAATGTCAGAAATCTAGCCACATGTTAATTACAGAACAAAACGTGGAGGGATTTATTGGGATCAAGTTACTATGCAAAAGAAAGTATCATAATTAGAAAAGTGATTTTTATAAAGATAAAATCATCAATGCCCATAGCACATAACTTGAAAGAAAAAATTAATTCTATAAGGTGTCGCAAATAAATATTAATAAAAAGAACAATTATTGGGGGCTTTACTAAGTGCCAGGTATTGATACAGATATATGTATCAACTTATTTAATTCTCATAACACACTATCAAACAGAGTTTCTTATCCCAACTTTACAGATAAGAAAACTGAGACAAAAGAGGTTAAATTAGATGATGAAAGTCACGCTGGGGTATGTGGCAGATTTGGAATCCTAACACAAGTGTTCTGACCCAAGAGACTTTGGTTTTTTAATCATGCTGCTCTACTAATACCAGAAAATGATTTAACTGACCAGCTCTTGCATCCACCAATTCAGCAAAGCTAACCATTCCCACCCATTCAGACAGATGGGTTTTAATTGCAACATTCTCTTGTGCTCCAGTTGCAGCAATAATTAAGGGGGACCGTGCCTACAGTTGGATTTTAAAGGGGGACCTCCATCAGGTATGTGCTGCTGGCCCAGATCAAGATATTCTTTTAACCATCCCCACCAGAATGCACGTTGAAGCTAAAGAGGTATCACTTAGAGCACATGGGGATTGGAGCACTCCAACCCCAGTGTTTCAACTTTGAACTTACAGTCATCCAGTGACTCCTTCATTTCATGGAATCCTTCTAAGGGTTGTTGGTATCTCCCTCTGCCTCCACTGCTAGATATAAACTCCTAAGAGAGCAAGGACTCTGCCTTCTTTATCCTTGTATTACCAAGCATCCAGCTGTCTGTAATGTTCTTCCCTAACAAGCAGGGGCCCGTGGAGGGTGGACCAGGCAAGTGTTCCTCTGGGACAGAGAGTGAGAGCATAAGTGCCTCAAACATCCGGCTGTCTGGTGTGAAAGATCAGATGCTGGCTGCAGAGACCTGAAGATGCCAACGTTGAAGCAAGATAAGAAGTCTAAACCCCATACTGTCCAGTTCAGAGACGGAGATGGAAAAGTGGGAATGAATAGAGCAAGAGAGAGGCTAAGTGTAGGGAAAGTGGGTTAAGACAAGAGAGTGTCAAAGTAAAATCGGACTTTTGTACATTCACGCACAAACATATATCTCATTTGATTCCCATGGTGAAGCCTTTTAAATATCACCAGTTCCGTTTTGACTATGTTGCCATTTTTGTCTATACAGAAGTATTTTTCAATTATTTTAATAATTTTTCCCATTTCATAAAAATGAGTGGAAAACGGAAAACTGCAATGTACCTTATTATGGAAACAAAAAGCCAAGGTCTTATAAAATTGTTACACAGAAAAAAGGCACCCCATGTGCCCTAAGTGATACCTCTTTAGCTTCAATCTACAGTTCACAGGATTTAAGCGGGTCTAGGGCAGGTTTGATTGTGAAGGAAAAATACGAAGTTCAAAAACATGTAAAAATTGCTGCAACAATATCTTCATAATGTGCTCCTGAATGCAATGGTAACTAAAGAATCTAATTTTCTTTTTAGTTATCTCGTATAGCAAAGCCTTTTATAACATGTCAATGTGTTCACCTTTCAGACATTTGACTTCAAACAAATTGTTCAGAAACTCATTATATAAAAAAGGAGGGGATTCTGTGTAAAACTTTTAAAAACAAGAAATATTACTATATTAACCCAGTGGCTCTGAATCAGGAGCAGGTTTGCCTCCAAGGGGACATTCACTAGTCTGAAGACATTTTCAATTGTCCTGATTGGGGGAGCGGTGCTACTGGCCTGGTGTTGGCCAAGGCTGCTACGAAACCTAATACAATGCATGGGCTCCACAACAAAGATTTATCTAGCCCACTAAATCGAGTGCTAAGCTGCAAAAACTTGGATTGGGGTAAGAAAAGAGCTGTTAAAAAAACAACAATCCGGGCCCCTGGGTGGGTCAGTTGATTAAGCGTCTGCTTTCGACTCAGGTCGTGATCCCCGGGTCCTGGGATCAAGCCCCACCCTCCACCCCCATTGGGCTCCCTGCTCAGTGGAGACTCTGCATCTCCCTCTCTCTACCTCTGCCATTCCCCTGCTTGTTCGTGCTCTCTCTCTAATATTAAAATCTGTTTAAAAAATTCAAAACAGGGGGCGCCTGGGTGGCTTAGTGGGTTAAAGCTTCTGCCTTCGGCTTGGGTCATGATCCTAGGGTCCTGGGATCGTGCCCCACATCGGGCTCTCTGCTTAGCAGGGAGCCTGCTTCCCTTCCTCTCTCTCTGCCTGCCTCTCTGCCTACTTGTGATCTCTGTCTTTCAAGTAAATAAATAAAATCAATAAAATTTTAAAAAAATTTTTTTCAAAAAACCCCAACAACCTACCATCTCTGTAACTTAACACACCGAAGTCTACTGCCCCTGTCATAATCCAATGTGTGTTGAAGGTAGGGGCCTCTGCTCCTTATAGACTTTCAGGGAAGTAGTGGCCCTACTAATCCCTAGGGCTTCAAAATCTTCCACTAAGTCTTTATGGGAGGCGAAGAAATAAAAGCCTTTACAGAAATGTATGGGAGATTTCTAAGCTCTCACTGAAGGGGAAGAGTGTCAATCTACCCACATTCCACTGGCCAGAATTCAGTCACAAGTCTAACAGGAAGACAGGCTAAGAAGTTTGGTTTAGTTGTGTGTCCAAGCGCCTACCTAGTCTCTACCACCATATCTTATTTATCTTTGTGACTAATAAAGTGCTTTGCTCGTGGGTGCTTAATAATAATACATTAATAATACTAATTAATACAAAGAAATTTTCATTAATACAAAGCAATATTTCCTACAACAAATGAAAACTTTTCAAATGACGTATCTGATAAGGGTTAGTATCCAAAATATATAAAGAATTTATAAAACTCAAGACCCCAAAAATAAATAAGCCAGTTAAAACACGGGCAGGAGACATGAACAGACATATCTCCAAAAAAGACATCCCGATGGCCAACAGACACATGAAAGATGCTCATCATCACTCATCATCAGGGAAATGCAAATCAAACCACAATGAGGTATCACCTCACGCTTGTCAGAATGGCGAAAATCGAAAACAAGAGACAACAGGTGTTGGCAAGGATGTGGAGAAAAAGGAACCCTCGTGCACTGTTGATGGGAATGCAAACTGGTGCAACCACTGTGGGAAACAGTATGGAGGTTCCTCAAAGAGTTAAAAATAGAGCTACCCTATGACCCAGCAATTGCACTATTGGGTGTTTATCCCAAAGAATACAAAAATACTAATTCAAAAGGATATACACACCCTGATGTTTATAGCAGCATTACTTAAAATAGCCAGGATATGGAAGCAGCCCAAGTGTCAGTCAATTGATGAATGGATAAAGAAGAGGTGATATATATGTGTATATAATATATTATGGAATGTTACTCAACCATAAAAAGAATGAAATCTTGCCATTTGCAATGCTATGGATGGACCAGAGGGTATCATGCTAAGTGAAATCAGTCAGTCAGAGAAAGACAAATACCATATGATTTCACTCATATGTGGAAAGCAAAAAAAAAAAAAAAAAGGAAAATAATAAGAGAGAGACAAATCAAGAAGCAGACTTTTCATTATAGAGAACAAGTTAATGCTTCCCAGAGGGGAGGTGGGTGGGGGATGGGGGAAATAGGTGACAGGGATTAAGGAGGGCACCTCTGATGAGCACAGGGTACGGAAGTGTGAATCACTATATTGTACACCCGAAACGAGTACTACACTGTATGTTAACTAACAAATTGAAATAAAAATGCAAAATAAAAAAATAAAAATAAAAACGAGAAGATTCTAAAACTTCCATTTAATATGAGGTCATCTACAAATTTCAGTTTCAACAGTGTATGTCTCAGACTTTATAAGTGTATAATGAAATTTGATGGTTGGCTAACCAGATTTTTTTTAAAAGATTTTATTTATTTGCCAGAGAGAGAGAGCACAGGAGAAAGAGCAAGAGTACAAGCAGGGGGAGCAAGGAGCCCCACTGAGCAGGGAGCCCTCAATGTGGGACTCCATCCCAGGCCCCTGGGATCATGACTTAAGCCGAAGACTGACACTCAACACACTGAGCTGCCCAGGTGTCCCTGGTTAACCTGATTTTTAACCACAGTTTCTAAAACAAAATAATTTAAAATAACAAAATAAAAGTACATATATTACTTGATGTTTATTTCATACTTAGACTTTTCAAACTTTTATTTTCTATATTAGCTAATAGAATATATGTTTCTTTTCTCATTCATTTTTTAAGTTTTCTTCTTTCTGAAGTTTTGAATTGCTTGAATTTTAAGGGAAAAGCATGCAACACACAAATAATAAAATCATTATTCTTAAAAAATTAATGTAAAATCATGTGACTTTCTCTACATAGAATTCTTTTTAAAAAAAAAAAGGATTTTATTTATTTGAGAGAAAGCGTGCTCACCTGCAAGAAAGCAGGGAGAGGGAAGGGGCAGAGTAAGAGGAAGAAGCAGACTCCCCGCTGAGCAGGGAGCCTGACATCACGACCTGAGCCACCCAAGCACCCTATCTACCTAGCATTGCAACAAGAAGAGAGACAAAACAGCAACACTGGGTAACAGCATAATGTTCTAATGTTTAATTTGACCTCTGACAACTTTAAAGAGATATTTGTAAAGCAGTTACTTCCATATCTTTCTTTCTTAGGAAAAAAAAAAAAAGGCTAAGTTGAAAATGATGAGTCTTGCACCAGGTCCCAAATGCTGGCAATTTGGAATAATTCTCAGGGCCCAAGCGAACGTTTGTTTCTATAAGAAAGAAAAATAAGGGGCACCTGGGTGGCTCAGTGGGTTAAGCCGCTGCCTTCGGCTCAGGTCATGATCTCAGAGTCCTGGGATCGAGCCCCGCATCGGGCTCTCTGCTCTCTAGGGGAGCCTGCTTCCTCCTCTCTCTCTGCCTGCTTGTGATCTCTCTGTCAAATAAATAAATAAAATCTTTAAAAAAAAAAAAAAGAAAGAAAAATAAATGGTTAATACCATCAGCGGATCAATTAAATTACCGGGCAGCCATCTTCCATACTGCCTTCACTGACACTGCTGTGAAATTAACCATTAGATGTAGTACAGCAATTGATAGTATAGTCCTCAAAAATAACCAGTTTCAACAACTTCTCTGTTTTTCCCTTCATTCCTTTTTGAATGCCAAAGTTCCTCTCACTAATGGATTGCTTATGATATGCCAAGGAGTCCATCACCAGAATAGAGTAAGGGTAGAGATAGAATGTGGTCGTGGTGAAATTTTGCTGTATTCCATTGCAGAGGTGATAAAAATGCAAGGTGTCTCATAAGTATTTCTGACCCATTTACTTACAGAAATGGGAGTACTTATGGTTTGGAAATCCCTGGCTATGAAAAGCATTCCAGTTTATTCTATGCTATCAAGTAGCCTTTTGTTAAGTAGAGTTTTATGGGTGAGTTATTGCTGGGAAATCTGCCTTTAGAACATTAGTAACGCAATAAATTCCATCCAGCCCATCTAGGTTATTTTGAGCAGAACTATGTCTCAATGAGCCAACTGCATTTCACCGAAGATATTCTGTTCTATTCAGAGGCTCATATGTGCTCTTCTTGGTCCTTGTCTTTTTGAGAATAGTAGTGGCCGAAATTATCATGGTGGGAGTTTCTTTTAGAGAATTTCAATCAAAAGATGACATAAAAAAGTCCACCGAACAAAAATGTGTAGTTAAACCAAGTAACTGAACTGATCCTTATTCGCTATTAAATCAAATTGCAGTTCATGAAGATTGCATGTGAGATCCATGAAAATATTTTTCTATCTTGAATATGAAGGTTATAGCATGTTCTTTCAAATTTGTATGGACACTATGGAATCATAGTCCTTTTTTTTTTAAGATTTTATTTATTTATCTGACAGAGATCACAAGTAGGCAGAGAGGCAGGCAGAGAGAGAGGGGGAAGCAGGCTCCCTGCTGAGCAGAAAGCCCGATGTGGGGCTCAATCCCAGGACCCTGAGACCATGACCTGGGCCGAAGGCAGAGGCTTTAGCCCACTGAGCCACCCAGGCACCCCTGGAATCATAGTTCTATAGATGTATCATGTATATCTGTTTTGTTTTCAAATTAGACTCAAAAGATATTGATATAAGGGTTGGTATATTTAGAAGAAGCCGTTCAGCTTTGGGGTCAGATGTCTTGTGTTTCAGGGCTGGCTCTTACACTTAGCTGCGTGTCCTTGGACAAATCACATAGCAGTCCTGTGCCTCACTGTGTCTCACAGAGAAAGACAATAAAAATATCTATTTTTTGAGGGGCGCCTGGGTGGCTCAGTGGGTTAAAGCCTCTGCCTTCGGCTCGGGTCATGATCCCAGGGTCCTGGAATCGAGCCCCGCATCAGGCTCTCTGCTCAGTGGGAAGCCTGCTTCCCCCTCTCTCTCTGCCTGCCTCTCTGCCTACTTGTGATTTCTGTCTGTCAAATAAATAAGTAAAATATTTTTAAAAATATATCTATTTTTTGAGAATTAAATAAGTGTTTTGTCCTCCTATTATTATTTTCCTTCTGTGTGCTCTCACACACAGCATCCTATAGAGTAAGGGACCGCAGGAGGCACCCAGTATATATTTATTGAATAAATTGGCCTGAGTAGATTTTATATGATTAAAGAGGCATTCAGTAGTAGCCTTGTATGGGGTAGGGATAGGTAGGGCTTGGGAGTTAGGAAGAACTAAAAAACTCAGTTTATCAAAATACAAACTTTGCTGAGTAATTGTCTTAGTTTTCTCACTGGTAAAATGGTGCCAAAAATATCATCTTAAAAGATCATTGGAATCAGAGACAATATATGGTGAGCATTGGCAAAATATCTGACACTCAATAAATGATAGCCGTTACTAGCTAACACTATGATCTGTTTCTACTCACAGAATACTTCTGACACAAAATGTGGGTGGGGGTTGGTTTCCCACACCACCAACCAATTCCCCAACCCTTGTGTCATACAATTTCATGCTGACACCACCAAAAATTAGTGTACACCCACAAGTTAAGAGTTTGGTCCCACAAAACTGCCCCCATTTCTAACACCAATTTCAAGTCTGGGCTTCCTGTACTGCTGACCTCTTGGCTATAAATGGAGGGTTCTCATGACCCCCTCCTCAGGTTTGGTAACTTTCTAGAATGGCTCAAAAATTTCAGGAAAACAGTTTACTTGCTATGACTGGTTTCTTCTGAAGCATGCAATTCAGGAACAGCCAAATACAAGAAATGCACAGGGCAAGGTGGGAGGGGCAGTTGGAGCACAGAGCTTCCATGGCTCTCTGGATGCCCATTTCCTCCGCACATTGATGAATTCACCATCCCAGAAGCAGTCTGAACTCCATCATTTAGAATTTTTATGGAGGCTTCCTTACTTCATTATGCAGGAATGACTGATTAAAGCATTGGCCATTGGGGCGCCTGGGTGGCTCAGTGGGTTGGGCCTCTGCCTTCAGCTTGGGTCGTGATCTCAGGGTCCTGGGATCGAGCCCCACATTGGGCTCTCTGCTCAGCAGGGAGCCTGCTTCTCCCTCTCTCTTTCTGCCTGCCTCTCTGCCCTGCTTGTGATCTCTGACAAATAAATAAAATCTTGAAAAAATAGAAATTTTTAAAAAAAAGCATTGGCCATTGGTGATTAACTCAATCTTCAGCCCCTCTCCCTTCCCCAAGGGTTGGAACTGGAAGTTCCAAACCTCTGATCACACTATTGACTCCTCCGGCAACCAGCCCCCTTCCTCCAGTGGTCACCTCATTAGTCTGGACTGTAGTAGAATCTAAAGAGGCTTGTTAGAAGTAATAAAAGATGCTCCCCTCCTCCCTATCATTCAGGAAATTGCAAGGATTTTAGGAGCCCTGTGCCAGGAACCAGAGAAGACCAGATATACGTTTCTCATTCTATCACAACATCACACAAACCTGTGCAGGGGCTGCTGTAAAGAATGACAACATGGGGGCACCTGGGTGGCTCAGTGGGTTAAGCCACTGCCTTCGGCTCAGGTCATGATCTCACGGTCGTGGGATCGAGTCCCACATCAGGCTCTCTGCTCAGCAGGGAGCCTGCTTCCCTCTTTCTCTCTCTGCCTGCCTCTCTGCCTACTTGTGATCTCTCTCTGTCAAATAAATAAATAAAATCTTAAAAAAAAAAAAGAATGACAACATGGGTCTGCAGACATGATCTCACCACACTGTGTGGATGTCTACCTCGTGCAACAACGCTGTGCTGATGACTGGGATTGCGAGAGATGGAAAACACATGACTTCTGTTGCTCCTACTCTTCTGAGAAGTAGGATTTTAAAAAGATGGTGAAATACACAAGTTTTGCAAAGCAAGGTCAAATGACAAACCTAAAACAACTGAGTAACAAGTTTGATGTCCTTTTTGCAAGGGAAAAACAATCCATGGGTGGGAGGGAGGGCAAATGTCTCGCCAGCAGTGGAGGGATCTTTCTGGGGGGCTTGGGGCAAGAGGGAACTTTATTTTTTTTTTAAAGATTTTACTTATTTATTTGACAGACAGAGATCACAAGTAGGCAGAGAGGCAGGTGGGGTGGTGGGGGGCGGGAAGCAGGCTCGCCGCTGAACGGAGAGCCCGATGCAGGGCTCCACGCGGGGCTCGATGAGAAGATTCTCGGATCACGATCTGAGCCAAAGGCAGAGGCTTTAACCCAGTGAGCCACCCAGGCGCCCCAAGAAGGAACTTTACAGAGCGTTACAAGTGGCAATGGGGCAACGGGGTACAACTGGCTAGCGCTGCATCTCTGACATCATTTAGAAATATCAGGGAAGGAGGAGATCAGTATTTGAGGATTGGCTGACTAGCTACATTGTGTTTCTGGTTTCTGTTTACAGAAATATGAAACATCAGTTTGTGGATGTAGCACCCTGAGCCCCCCTCCATCTTGGGCCCAATATATATTTCAACTGCGTGGTTTTTCAAAACTTATCCAAAAGTAAGTAGAAAAACATAAATATAGATCAAAAACCTATTGTAGTTAAACCATGGCCAAGACTGTTTTTTGTGGGGTTTTTTTTGTTTTTTGTTTTGTTTTGTTTTTTAAGATTTTATTTATTTGACAGACAGAGATCACAAATAGGCAGAGAGGCAGGCAGAGAGAGAGGAGGAAGCAGGCTTCCCACTGAGCAGAGAGCCCGATGCGGGGCTCGATCCCAGGACACTGAGATCATGACCTGAGCCGAAGGCAGAGGCTTTAACCCACTGAGCCACCCAGGCGCCCCAAGACTATTTTATTAAAATCTTGAGCAGGTACAATAGCACAGTAAGAAGTCAAAAACTAGGTCATGTATAATAAAATGTTTTGCACTTCAGTGGTGCAAAGTGGTACTTTTTTTTTTTTTTTAATCTGGAACCCAGAAGATGGATTTGAGTAACATAGTTAAAATAAAATAAAATGCATTTTTTTAAAGTATAGATCCCTGAGAACTGATAGACACCCACCTACACCCACCCCCCACCCCAGCATAAGAGGTAATTTCAGGCAGTCAGATGTCAGGCGTGATTCTTCACATGCATTGCTGGGCCACTAAATTTCAGCAGGCCTTCATGAGGAAGAAGGGTGTTTCCAGAAAGTCCAGTTTACTCACACCATCATGAATCTATCTTTGATCTCGTCACATCCCTTGAATTGCTCATCTGCTGGTTAGGAAGTCCAACACAGAAAAAGTTATGTTGCTTGATTAAGACAGCGGATTGCTCAAAAATGACTTCTCATGAATCCTCCCATGTGGGATGACTTTTGTTGTCTGCCCCATCTTACATGAGACCAAATTTAAAAAGGTACAAATCATTGCCTTTTTGTAGTGCTTTCAAAGCATTAGGGAAGAAAATCTAAAGTTCCCAATTCATTTTACCTAGTTCAAAAAACTTTCCAAAATATTATAATCAAAAACAGAAGGTCAGCATTTCCAAAACGGATCCAGAAATCTTTCTAACACATACTAATGAATAATGCACACACAAAAAAGATTTCTGCAATCAAATAATTAGCTAAGTACCACTATGATATCCTTTTCTTGAAGACTCATAGTTTTCATGTAAAAGGCTCCAAGAAGCAAAGAAATCAATTTAACCAAGAATTTCCCAAGTTGATTTGGCTGTAAGCAATCACTACCTTTTTTGTGGCCCAAAACCTTTCCCGAAGCAAAGAAGGTAAAAGACGCCAAAACAATGATGACCCATGTGATTTGGAAACATATCAGATTTCATCAGGACAGGAGACATAGGCCACAGCCCTTGTTCCAAATATTAATAATGAATTTGTTATACCTCTAAGTCTGACAAATACATGATTACCCACTTATCCAGTTACATATTTAATTCCTAATCAGATCTTTCAAAGTGGATTTCATTCCCTTAAATATCAGCATCTCTGCAGTTTGTTTCTAAATATTTGGTTTTTTCCCCCATTGGTTTTGAGATACACTGGTGAAATTTGGAAGAGCCAGAAATAGCCCCAGAGAAAAGGGTTGAACAGCCCAGTTAGAGAGCGTAAGAAACAGATTTTCTGAAACTTCTACCAGAGTTCTCTTTGACACCCAAGTAGAGACATGGATGGACTAGAACAGGCTTCCAGGACAGGTTATGGAAGCCCCATGTAATTCTTGTACCAGAATGCTCTCTCTGCTCTATAAATAGCATAGGTTTCACATGCTGTTTGAACACGAGACTCTGCTTCTCCACGCCCATAGCCATGCTGCCTCTCTGCTGGCTTCAAGATGGCAGCTTCAGGCTTCCACGGGAATGCTTTCTGTAGCCAGCACAGTGGGCACCATTGATACAGTGTTTCCCTGCTTCACCCCGAACAATGCCTTGACTTTCCTAATATCAATCCATACAGATAGCTGTCATTTGATAAGGAAATTATCCATTACGTAAACTGTATTGGGTTATGAACACCTTGGGCTTGGAATAATCCAAACTGAACAATGTCAAACATTGCCTTCCGTGCACAAAAAACTGGGGAGCTTCAACCTAAAATAAGTTTTTAAATGCACCTTGATTTTAGTACTAAAGAGCCCAATTTTGTTTCACAAAATATATTAAAAAGCTATGAATTCCTCTGTTTACTAGAGAACTAATGAATCTTTGAACACTACATCAAAAACTGGTGATGTACTATACGTTGGCTAACTGAACATAATAAAAAAAGAAATAGAATTTCTATTATGTTGATTATTTAGATACCTGATACAGAGATCAATTGAAATTTCTAGGTGCCATTTTGATATAGAGTCTACTTTGTTTCTTTTGTTAATTTCTAAATCTAGCAAGAGATCATCAAAATAAAAACCCAACATTTTATTTAACAAGCAAATATCAACAATTTCAATTGAATATCTCATGTGGCTTGGTTAAAACATGCAAAGTTTACTAAGTTCAGGGGCACCTGAGTGGCTCAGTGGGTTAAGCCGCTGCCTTCAGCTCAGGTCATGATCTCAGGGTCCTGGGATCGAGTCCCACATTGGACTCTCTGCTCAGTGGGGAGCCTGCTTCCTCCTCTCTCTCTGCCTGCCTCTCTGCCTATTTGTGATCTCTGTCTGTCAAATAAATAAATAAAATCTTTTAAAAATTTTTACTAAGTTCAGTTATGACCCCCATCCCCCCAAAATCCCTAAATATTTATAAAAATGGATGTTGCATACAAAATACATGACATGGACCTATAAACTAGTACAAAATAGCTTAGGCTATTTCTTTGAAATTTTCATTGTTATTTATGTTTGTGATTTGAGTCACAACAGTGAAGAAATAAATAATCATAAGGAAAAAAAATCCAGTTATATATGTGTTCAACTCCATTAATTATTTCTTATGAACAATATCAAGCATTTTAATTTTTCATTCTAATGAAGATGAAAAAGGCTAGTAGATAAATCATGCAAAGACACTATTAAGAGAGGCAATGATTACCATACTAAACAGTATCTTGTAATTTGTTAAAGACTGCTCCAGTATATCCAGAGGGAAAGAGGTTTTAAGAATATTTGCAATAAGTAAAAAGAGACAATTTTACTCCACATTCATAAAATTGCATCCATTTATTTTATTCAATTTAAATTTTCAACTAGATGTTAGAATGAAAATACGAGCACTAAATTTAATATGTTAAGATTTCAGACAGTCCATATTAACTTTTCCAGAAGAATTTCTCCTACCAGGATTGAGCATGGACGCTGAGGAAGTTCCCACCATTAAATGGGGAAACAGTTCCCATATAGTCTGTTTGCAGGGAAACAGACTGAGGCCCAGGTTAGCAATGCAGGAGGCTCACTGGGGGTCTCTGAGGAAGGACTCAGTGAGGTAGAAAGAGATGTGGGATGGGGCAGAGGACAAGGTTGAGCTGATGCAGCTGTGACCAAGGTCTCGGTCAGCTTCAGTGAATCCCACGGGAAGTGGGATTGGGTATGGCCCTTCGGAGCTGGGCAAACTTGAGACAAGGGGCCAGGCCTTTGTACCTGCACACGTGGTTTTGGGATGTGCGCCACCTTAGGAAGGAGATAGAAGCTTCGGCCAAGAGCAATGCCTGGGGAAGGACCCAGCTGTGAGCTGGCAGCCTTCAATCCTCCGGGCAGCTGCTGGAATGAAAATGTCTCGGACCTTGCACAAAGCAGCCACCACCCGTCCCCAGCGTGTGGACCATTACCAATGGGTGATATTGAGCTGCAAGAATTTCTGACATTAGTAAAATGCAATGAGAAATTCATTTCATGCTTGTCTACTCAGGTAAAATCTAAAGAAGAAAAAGCATCAGGACAAAAAAAAAAAAAAATCAAGCTAGAGTTTAAGTTTGGTTAAGAACAGAAACAGATACAAGGCCCTTCTGAGATAATGGGTATCTGCTGAAGTTTGGTCCTGCGTGTTGAGATTCTTCCCCCCACCCACATGCACATACCATACACACCATGACCCTTGAGTCAAGACAGTTTCATTTAACCATCGCTCCTGATCAGACAAGTGGGACTTCACTCTGAGGAGCCGACATCGAGGGAAGAACCCAGCATGCCATCAGTTACTCAGGCCAAAACTCAAAACGTGTGCTCAAACATAGGTAATATGAGTGCACGGAGACATCAACTCCGCAAGAACGTTTTATTTCTCCCATGACAGTGTTTCAGCAGCCGAGAAAGTTCTATTTGCAAACACAGAATCCCAATAAAATGTAAAATGTAAACTCCCAATTTTCTATTTCTCAGTCTTTGCTGCATCTCAAAACTAAAATGGCTCCTACCAGCCACCCCACCAAATTCAGTCAAATTCTTTTGCAATGAACAAACTATAATACAGACAAGTACATGATGCTTTCAATTACATTCGCTAAAACCAACATGAAAGTCAGAAAAGCATTACTTGTTTGAAGTCAAATATACAGAACATTAGAAATTGCCTTGATTATAGTGGCACCATTTGGGGTTGGAAATGTTGATGAAGTCTGTCATGCATTTCTCCTAAACCAGAAACCTATCCGTTTTTCAAAACTAACACCCACAAATAGTTTCAGAATCATTTCTACGCCTAAAATATATTGAATAAGCTATTCTACATGAAGCATACAGTTGCAGAGTGAGAAAGGATTTTAGATCACCTCATTCAACCTACCCGTTTAAAAAAGTAAATAAAAATTTAAATTTAAATTTAAAAATTGAAAAAAAAAAAAAACTACCATTTCACAGATAAGGGAAACAAGGTCAGAAATGGAAAGACCCCAAAGGATGTACAACTAATTAGTAGCCACTGACATAAGGGAACCCAAATCTCAAAGCAGCATCCCTCCTGCAGTAGTAGCTTCATTACCTTTCTGGAAGTTTCGACAGGTTCTAGTTTTCTACCATGACTGCAATTAATTCACATTAAATCTGCAGGAGATTGTGGTTCCTAATGTGTTAGGTAACACTAATGTTTAAATATTTAAGCTACTTTAGTGTTTTGTGTGTAATAGTGGAAACTGGAGCCAGATTTTGTATCTCGGATAAACCTGGTTATGTCTTTTGTATAGCCCTTAAAGCTGGGAAACGCGGTTACCGAGTCAGAAAATTCAAATGCATCTGGTGTAAGCTCCTTACCTAGGCCACAGGCCCGTGCAAAATAGCTGAGTCCATGAGACGTAAGTATGGATGGAATTGGCTTCTCTAATAACTTCCAGCCACATTCTGCCTGGCAAGAGGTTTCCAGCTTAAGAGGACGTGTGGCCTGAAGCCAGCACCGATCATATAGCATGAAAAAATTAAAACCAGAATATAGTTTCAAAATCTGTAAGGCATTTCGAAGGCCTGGCTTACCCTGCTTTCCAGGGTTCATCCTAAGCCTTCGTATTTTATTCAGAACAGCATTTTGTGTCAGAAGTTTTGAAGAGACTACGGAGGGGTAGAAATCCATAACCACACACCTTCCCGCACCTCTAAAACTTTTTTTTACTGTTTTTCACTTTTATTCTGGGTCTTTCAAGAAAAGGAAAAGAATTATCTACTTTTGCTGAGCTTATTTTATACATCATCTGCGGTGGATGAGCTCATTCTGTGCTCGTGCAGCTGAGGTTAAAAGTTCGCTTGTGACAAGAACCAAAGACCTGCTCTCTGACTTATGCTCCCAGACAGTGTTCCAGAACCTAACTACTTCTCTAGCGAAAGATATTAAGAAAGCCCGATAGTGAGTGGATGGCCTCCTCGCACTCCTGGAAAATACCTTCGATGACACATCCTCCCCTGGAGGCCAGTATCACCATATTTACAAAAAAAGAGCAGAGGTGCTGACAGTTAAAAAATAAAAAAACCAACTGCATTCCAGGCCTTGCCCTGGACCCTGGGGATGCAGTCATGGGAAGTTAGGCACAGTCCCTGCCTTTTCAAAACTGGATTCTAAATTTTGCTCCTTCCAAGAGGCCTGTTGGAAAACGTCACCTAACCCTGATTCCTTCCTTCCCCGAGCTTCTTGAGCAGTTAGGGTCTATGACTCCATGCTATAGGAATATGGGACTGACACTGGCTTTCCGCTTGTCTCATTGTCTTTCGTTCCTGTAACACCGCTCAGTGTCATTTCCCCAACCAGATTACACACTCCTTCACATCAAGAACTGTCGCTCTTCATTCTCTATCTTGCTTAACACAAGAGTGGTCACGCTATTGACACCAATTAGCTGTTGCCTTTTTTACTGCTCTTTTTTTTTTAATCATTTTTATTAACAAATAATGTATTATTTACCCCAGGGGTATATGTCTGTGAATAGTCAGGGTTACACAATTCACAGCACTCATATGATATCATATGATATACATATGATATCATGAATACCCCTACTTTAAAAAATTAATAAGATTTATTTATTTATTTATTTAAATTATTTTTATTAACATATAATGTATTATTTGCCCCAAGGGTACAGGTCTGTGAATTATTATGGTTACACATTTTACAGCACTCACCATAGCACATACCCTCCCCAATGTCCATAACCCCAACACCCTCTCCCGAACCCCCTCCCCCCAGCAAACCTCAGTCTGTTTTGTAAGATTAAGAGTCTCTTATGGTTTGTCTCCCTCCCGATCCCATCTTGTTTCATTTTTTCCTTCCCTACCTTCCAAACCCCCCCACGTTGCCTCTCAAATTCCTCTTTTTTACCACTCTTAAGCAGCTAAAATAAAACCCCACAAAATTACAGTTAAGGAACACTGAGTGATTTCATATAAAATTTGGGCTGATAATTCAGTTCCTTGAAAATGATCTTTCAAAACTTAGAGAATAATCTTTGATCCACATAATATGCAAAGCCTCCACATAAATTGATAAGAAATCTATTCATCCGTGAATGTGTCTGGATGACATCAAGTGGAAAAAAAACAAATGATTAACACTTTATATGCCTAGCACAAAAAAATGAAAGTAGACCCCAAAACTCTAAATTAAACCATATGAAACCATGGCTTGTGTTGCTTAGGAATGTTCAGCTTCCAGCATGTCTGTGGGTAAACCTGCTATTAATCAGGTTTGGTTCTCAATGTGGACCTTATAAGTGAATTAAAATGGTCTTCATATTTTAGGTTATTTCTATTATTTTTCTATTTTCCTCCAATGAACATTTTTGTTAAAATTAGAAGAAAATCTTAAAAATAATTCTGATTCATTCACTATACTAGTCAAGAGTCCTTATTTCACATTTGTGAGATGATGGCTCTGTCACAGGAAGTCTGGCATCTCGCCTCCTGAGTCTCCGTGAGATTTGCTGCATTAGATCCAGCTCAGCACTCCTTGAAAAGGCAGCTTTTAGTGTCTAACACCCTCTAGTGAGCAGATTGCAAACCCTCGGTTCATTCTTGGAATTGCACTTAAAAACAGAGGGTCCCTACCATTGAAGCCAGCATTGTTACTAATGGTTTTTAGTTACAGAAAATTGCGCGCACGGCTTACTAAATGAGCCTGATTTTTATTCTTTCAGACTGAGTCCGATATGTCCATTTTTAACGGGTCCAGCTCTTACCTTCCATTGAATTTGAGTTGCAGACTCCGGGTGGAGAATAGTGTCAGAACGTCAAGGACATCAGTGTTAACTAGATAATCCAGGACCCTTCTAACTTCAGTGCAGCCTGGCTCTACCAAGTACTGCACTGGCTAGAGGGATAACGGCCACGTGATCGGCAGGAAGAACCACATTTGTAGCCCGTACAGGAGGGCTGGGAGGAGGATTAAATGCCACATGATGGAGCTGTGCCCCTGAGCCAAACATGGCTCTCAATGGTCGGTATTTATTCGGAAATTGGATAAATGTCAGTCATTTATACAATTTCAATTTGCCTTCTGTTACAGTTACATGTGAGTCAGATTTATTGTGGAAACTTTCATTTGATGCATCAAAGAAATAAATGAACATCTAAATGTAGGTACTCATTCAGAATTTGTACTTAACTCACTTCCTGAATTTATTACCCATTGCTTTCTGAGGTTGAATTACTTCTGATGGAGACCTTTTTGGCACATCTGCAGGGTAACTCCCTTCTTCCCTAAGGAAGGCCCCAGCTAGGGCATCTACACACTCTCATTTCCCTTCAAACTGGGATTCGTTTGTTCTTTGTGAGATACAAGCCTCAGGCTGAAACCCAGCTCACATTTCCCGCTTTTGTTGGTTCAACAAGCGTTTATTATGACCCTATTAGAATTAAGTCACATGGTGCTTTTTGTGATGTGTGGGATACAAAGATGAATTTTTTTTTTTTTTGAAAATTGGAAACTGCCCCTCTCCAGATTATAAGAGGAGGAGTCCTTGTCTGTATGTAGCACCTATAAGTAAGGCAGAACGTGACAGGTGGCCCCTGTGAAAGGTGCAAATGAAGGAGGGTTGTGAGGAGGGAGTGGTACCATCACCACAGAGGACTTCATGGAGAAGGTGGCACTTGAACTGAAATGATGACCCAGCTCAAAATCTTTCCCTGCACGGATCCCTCCTCTTGGAGTGCGTGCTGAGTTTCTTGCCTATCACCTGTTATGTCATGGCTAGGGATTGGTCAGATGTCAAGGGGGAGGCGGACCTGGGAAAAGGGAAAAAGAACAAAAAGGTCAAGAGCCAGGAGAACAGAAAGACAAAATGTGTCCCACAAAGATGGGTCAAGGGCTCACACTTTAGGACTGAGACAGGGCAATAAAAACCTGTGGCATGTCTGCCTTTTAACGAGCAGTTTGGCTCAGGCCCCAGGCAAGGGAATCATGGAAGTAAAACATACCTATACCAAGACATGTAAGTGCTCAGGGCTCCAGGGAAGTACACCCCTTCGATCTGTCAGGCCATCGCCATAGCGAAGGAAAGAAGAGTTTCTTCCACTCCCAGAATAGCTAAGGGTCATCTAGCCCAGAGAGGGGACAGCACTCTCCCTGCGTTATCCTAGCCAATTTGAGGCTTTGAGCTCAGGTTCCCTTGATTTGGATCATTGCATTTCATATATGTTGAAAAAGTGGGAAAAGACCCATCCTTCTTAAAATAGGGAATAGGATGGACTTTTTCTTCAACGTCCTTAATAATCGCCTGCCGTAAGTAGAAGATAGGATAGAACAGACCTGGGGAAACGGTCCTTCAAGGACACAACCCTACCTCATATCCCTGCAGGAGGAGGAAAGATGGGGAACGTTAGTGACTGTATGCAGTGTTAGGGATAAACACAGACAGATGCTTCCAGACAGTTTGTCGTAAGAATAGGACGCATGTATTAGTCTTGGAGGAGCTCAGGCCTCCTCAGACCTTCACCCCACGCAGGACATCTGTGCACACACTTCACTCCGGGACGGGGTGAGCCTACTGCCCTCCCAGCTTCGCTCGCCCACCAGACGACTGGGAAAGGAGCATTCTCCCTGAGTTTACGGATCAGAATTGTTCACTATAGAAGCTTCAGCTTCACACCGAGAAAGGAAGGCCAAGAGGGGGGCCGCTGAGCAGGAACGCAAATCTGGGAGACACAGACCCCGCTGCAATCCTGGTTCCCACCTCGTTGCATCCACATGTCTCTTGGCAGCTGGTTTCTGGTCTGGGGTCCAGGAAGAGCAGAAGTTCCAGTGTTATTAGCCCTATAAACTGTTCTAAGGACGAATCTTTGGTAGATTATAGCAGCAGGGATTTTGTGCAGCCCTGCTTCCAGCAGATGGCAATGAAGAACTTCCTAATTCCTCCAGATGGAGGAGGGATCCAGTTTATGCTCTTAAATAATTATAAGAGATTTCGTTCTGACATAACCAATGGTTAGGGACAAAAAGAAAAGAAGAATAACATGTACTTTTTCCCTTTTCGTCTGAAAAAAAGTATAAAATATAAGTGTATTAATTCTTCCGACCCAAGTATGTTCGCCTGTGGCTCCAAACGGGGCACAGTGGAGGCTCTGTGGGAAGATATTGCAATGAACCGGACGTGACATCCCATCAGAGAAAAACAGGTAGGTCCGGTCTGTCTGTACGAGGACATTCGCAAACAGCCAACCAGAAGATGTTAAAGATAAGTTTGACAAGACCTACTCACTTCTGACTCTAAATACAGAGACTTAATGAAATCATGAAGGCAGTTGGACTACTAGATCAGCCCTCCCCAAATCTGGCTGATGTTTTTCAAGTTCTTCTTCCAGATAATTCTGATTTCCTGGGTCTCCATAAGGACTGTGATGTATGTATTTCTAAACTCCTCAGGCGAATCTGAGACACCCCATGTCAGATTAGGGGTCTTCTTGCCACTAGATGACCTTTGATGCCCCTTCTAAGACCAAAGGACCTCATTACCATGAAAGACAGTCAAGGCAACAGAACTGGTTTCTGCTGGGCCACTCGCCTGCTCAGCTGAGCCGGAGCTGAGAGTTCTGAGAGTTTTAAGAGCAGTCTGTTTGGGAATAGAGATGAACCTTTTATTCAACATATGGACTTGGCGATGTGTACTGTATGTATATGCATGTGTGTGTGTGTGTGTGTGTGTAAACACTGGGAATATATAACAACCAAAGGTGGTCATCACTGTGAGGGTTAGAAAATGCTACTAATGCCATTTCAAAAAAAAAAAAAGAGAGAGAGAGAGAGAGAGAGCCACTGTTTCAGTCTTTCAGGAAGCAACATATGTGGTGAGTACATTTTTTGTAAAGATTTTATTTATTTATTTGACAGAGAGAGAGACATACATAGCAAAAGAGGGAACACAAGCAGGGGGAGTAGGAGAGGGAGAAGCAGGCTTCCCACCCAGCAGGGAGCCCAGTGCTGGCTCCATCCCAGGACCCTGGGATCATGACCTGAGCGAAGGCAGATGCCTAACGACTGAGCCACCCAGGCTCCCCGTGGTGAGTACATTTTTGAAGAAACATGTCAACATTTATGATCATTGAACAGAAACCGACATGATGCATATCTGTTTTACTTGAAAGCAATTGGAGTGTAAACATTAGCATATCTTTCTTTTTCAGGGAGCCAATTTAACTTAGAGCCAAACAGATAGCACAAAGCTCTGTAACTTAGACAGAAATAGTTATTAACACTGTCAAGGGCAACACACTTAAGGATGAAAGTAAGCTGCAGCTGACGCCTTCTCGTTATTTGCTCACACCCATGTTTCCCTTGCATCTGTACTTGTCAATTCAAAATTATTAAGTTTCAATGAGTCATTTGTTTTGTTCTGATGGAAATGTCTGAGATCCTTTTTTGGGGAGATGGAGGTATCTATTCCTGAAATTAAAATAATGCACTCCTATTAATTATTAGCAGACATACATATACATTTAAATGGACATTGGGGTGCCTGGGTGGCTCAGTCGGGTTAGCGTCTGCCTTCGGTTTGGGTCATGATCCTGGGGTCCGGAGATGAAGCCCTACATCAGGGTCCTTGCTCAGTGGGGAGCCTGCTTCTTCCTTTCCCACCCTCTCGTTCTTGTGCTCTCTCTCTCTCTCTCTCATGAATAAAATCTTAAAAATAAATAAATAAATGTAAATTTACATAAATCTCAATTTACATATAAATCCCCGAACTTCCTCTCAAGGACTATGCTGTATTTGTATTTTAGAAATCTTAGAATAAGGGTCTTCAGCTCCAATGTTCTCCTTCCGGTTCCTGTAGCCATTCCTGTTGTCAGTACCATTCTTTGGACAATCATGGTCTATTCCAGATTTGTGACAATGAGTCATTCTGGTCTTCTTCTGTGCAGGAGGGAGTTATGATGTGATAGGTGGAGTCCACCGGGTCTGTGGACCCATCAAGTAAGCATTTACTTTGTTCCTGAATTCATCATTGGGACTGGCATGCTTAGTCTATCCCTTTGTCAGTGGTTCTAACACCAATTGGGCCTCGACAGGTGGAATAAGGGATATCATGGTGGGGAAAGTCAAATCAGAGCCTCAGGAACTGCCCAGCCCCAAATTTTAAATCAGGTCCCAGGGACAGGGAGGTGGCAGGAATCAATGCTACCCTTAAAGATGTATGGGACGCAGGCTGGTGATTCCCCATCATACCTTCATTTCATTCCATTTCATTCTCCAGTCTGGCCCATGGAAAAAACAAATGGGTTCTAGAGTGCACTACTGAAAACTCAACCAGACAGTAGCCCCAGGTGCAGCCACTATGTCAGAGTTGGTGTTTCTCTAGAGCACATCACCACAGCCTCGGGACACAGTACATGGTCACTGATTTGGCATATGTTCCTTTCTAACCAGAAAAGAAGATCAGGAACAGTTTGCCTTCACGCGAAACAGGCCAGATTCTGCAGTTACAATCTGCCCCCGAGCCATGTCAACTCTCCTTCCACTGATAATAATATATTCCAAAGCCATGTGAACACGGTGGATATCCCAAGAGAAGCACGGGGATTCATTACATATATAACATGACGCAAACTGGGCTAGATAAGTGAGAGGTTTGCCATGCTGGACACCCCAGTAAGACCTGCATACTCCAGAAGGTAGAAAAAACGCCTGACAAAGATTCAAGGGTCTACATCCAAAAAAAAAAAAAAAATTCTGGAGTCCAATGGCAAGAGGCATGCCAGTAAATCCTGTCCATAGAAAAAGACAGATTATTGTCTCTTCCACCTTCTACCTTGAAAAAATGCACTCAGTGCACTGAGGTTCTCAAGGCAGTGTATGTCACACCTGGGCATATGCTCCAGTCTCGGCAACAGGGGACACGGAGTCTGCCGGCCTGGAGTGGAGCCCAGGGAGGAAAAGAGCCCTACAGCAGCTCCAGGCTTTGGCCGCTGCAGCAACCTGGCCCCCTGGGCCTCTGAGCCAGCAGACACTACAGTGTTAGAGATGCTGGTGGTGGGGAAAGATGCCGTACGGGCTGTAGTGTAAGCCCCAGTAGACAGTGACAACACAGGCCCTGGGGGTCTGGAGCAAGAGACCACGCATGCCCTATGCAGGAAAGAATTACACACTTTTAGGGGTGCCTGGGTGGCTCAGTGGGTTAAGCCGCTGCCTTCGGCTCAGGTCATGATCTCAGGGTCCTGGGATTGAGCCCCGCATCGGGCCCTCTGCTCAGCAGGGAGCCTGCTTCCTCCTCTCTCTCTGCCTGCCTCTCTGCCTGCTTGTGATCTCTCTCTGTCAAATAAATAAATAAAATCTTTAAAAAAAAAAAAAAAGAATTACACACTTTTAGAACACCTTCACACTGGCTCCTGAGCTCTGTGTGGGATCAAGTGCTGGGCCTTAGTCATTCCCGTGGTCATTCCCTCAGCTCACAGCCACAGCCCCATGGGAACTCCTTCCCAGCAGCATCGGGCCGTGGTTTGGGGGTGGGTGGGCTCCATCGGCAGTACAGCTGAAAGTGGACGGGGACTGTTTCTGCCTCCCTTGTGGCCACCATAGAATGATCTCAAGTCCTGCAAATGCTAACCTCAGGACCAGAAATAATCGGGCCCACGGAAGCGAAACACCAGCAACAGCCGACCCGAGCAGAAATGATTTGTTTTTCCACTGATCGGTTCCCAGGATACAATCGCTGGCGTAGTAGGTGTTCAATATCCAGCAGATACTTTTTCATGTCAACTGACGAACTGAAAGCCAGGAGGCTGAGCTACCCTCAGACTAATTGCAAATGATATTTTCCAGAATCCCAGATCTCTTCTGTTTCCAGCATCACCTCCATCACCTCCTGAGGGTAAAAAGGCTTCAATATTGAGTCACTTTACATCACAATACAAAACAGGTTTTGCCGGAAGCGCACTGGGAGACTAGGATGCGTACACTTCTTCATGGGAACAAACGCGAAGCTTCTTCCCATATTAATTACATTAAGATCAAGGAGCCCTAGCTCCACCTATAACAATAGACTAAAAACAAAGGGAAGTCTGGCTCTTTAAAAAGTGGTCGACAATTAGACTTTACTCCTTCTCGTAAAGCTTATTCAGAAAAGGCAGTACATTTTACAGATGGGAAGACATGCATTGTCCTTTTCATTACACTCCACTCAGGAATCCAGCCCGAGCCTACTCTTACACCAGCCCAGGAACTTCATTAGCTTTCTGGTTTTCACTTCCTTTTGCTGCCATGCATTGGGAATGACCAGCATTCAAACACGATCACAGGGACGTGTCCCAGCGGCACTGTGAGACAGTCGTTGCCCCGTGGCGGTGCTGTTGGCCACACCTGACAGGTGCTGCTTCCCACCCCCAGAGCCGGTGGCTGTAGCAAACCTGCCGGGTCCCTGTCCCAGAGACAGTGTGTGCCAACGGAGCCAAATCCTTCCGCCTTCTTAATCTTGTACTCACTTAGCATATGGGAAGAAACATGGTAGTTTCCCTCAACTGGCCCTGGGCAAAACCATCAACTGTGCAAGAGAAACTTAGAGCTGCAAAGAAGCCCAGAATCCACCTGGACTCATCCTCACATGTTGTAAACCAAAAACCCACCTTGTAAAGAGTGGGTGAGACCCTGGAAAGGCTCAGCCAGGGAGCAGGAAACGCTGAGGGGGGCACCATAGGACAGCCCACCTGGGCAAAGCTGCCTGGGTCAGCAGCCAGCCGAGCTAGCTGGATTGCCCTGGACATCCTCCTCCTACTCACTGCCCCTCCGCCTCCCCTCCACAGCCCCAGCTCTCTTTTGGGTTATGGACCCTCCATCTTTGCCATCTCTCTGGTTGGTTCTAGCTGTTTCCCCTGGTGCATGCTATCAGCTGGGCTCTAGTCGAGAGAAGAGTTATCCTAGGTATTTAAAACAGAGGGGATTTAATTCAGGACTCGGTTACATGGTTGTTGGAGCACTGAAAAGGCGAAAAAAATGCAGGCTAAAATAATCTGGTTATTACTCAGTGCAGGAAGCAGCTCCCACCACAGGTAGGGGAACAACGGGGGAAACACAGTGTCAGCAGAGGATAGGCACTCACAGGAGGGCTCACCAGGGTGCAGGTGCTCCAAGGCCCAGGGGTATAGTCCTCAGCTGGTGCCCTCTGGCTGGTGCCTGGCTCTCTGAAGAAACTGTCCTATGGTTGTTGCTGGTCAGATCATTCCAATAGGAGTTACACTACTGCTAAAGGAAACAAACTGTTGGGGCACCAGGATGACTCAGTTGGTTAAGCTTCTGCCTTCGGCTCAGGTCATCATCCTGGGGTCCTGGGGTCCTGGGATCAGCCCAGCTCCCCATCGTTGGCCTTCCTGCTCGGTGGGGATTCTGCTCCTCCCCCTCCTTCCTGCTCGTGCTCTCTCTCACCATTTCTGTCTCTCTCAAATGAATAAATAAAATATTTTTTAAAAAGGTTTTCAAAAAAAAAAGAAAGAAAGAAAACAAACTGCCTATGAAAATGAACTGTTTTATAGCATCTGAAAGCCTTGTTATGCTAACGAGAGATCATTTTATGTAATCATTAAAGCCAGTCCTTTAGGCATATATACTAGGCAGAACTTTGTAGCCTCGTTCTAATTACTGCATGTAGTTGACAGTAATCAGAAAACATTTCTTCAAAAATAACCTGTAATTAAAACTGCTCACTCAAATTTGACTTTCTCCCTATCCCAACTTGTCCGAATTAGTCATGCTCTTACAAGAGCGATAAATCAAAACCATCAGAGTCACTCTAATTGTGGTCCGCTTTGTCCCTCAGAGACCTGAAATGGCTTTGGTCATTGCCTCAGCTTTTATCAACAAGAATACTCGCTACTCTTTCTTAAGAGTCCATTAGACACCAGGTAATTTACAAAAATGTCATTTGATCATCACAACTTGTCTGTGAGGTGTTTTTTTTTTTAAGATTTTATTTATTTATTTGACAGAGCGAGATCACAAGTAGGCAGAGAGGCAGGCAGAGAGAGAGAGGAGGAAGCAGGCTCCCCACCAAGCAGAGAGCCCGATGCGGGACTCGATCCCAGGACCCTGAGACCATGACCCGAGCCGAAGGCAGAGGCCCAACCCACTGAGCCACCCAGGCGCCCCTGTGATGTGTTCTTATTCCCATCTGAGAGGTGAAGAAGGAGTTATGAAAATTTCCGTGACTCACATTCACGAAGTTTTTTTAGCGATTACTTTATGAGTTACAATACTGTTATAGTTATATATGTGTGTATATATATATATTTAGTTATATATATATAGTTGTATGTATAATATATATACTAATCTCGATGCTATTTTAGAGATTAAATGGAATTATATAAAAATAATTAATCCAAAAGAACACATAGTAACAAAAACTATCCAAAATGGATCATAGGGAGAATTTTTACTATAGCTGTGACAGCGTCTGTGTCTGGCTGTTCCATTATCTCACTAGTTTCTCCTTGGTTTCTATTGATTGATTTTTTTTTTTTTTTTGGTCTGGTTATAGATTTTATTTTCTTGCTTTTTTGCATGCCTGATGTTATGAGTTAAATTTCGTAACCCCCCCCACCAAAATATGTCAAAGTCCTTACCACTGCTGCCTCAGAATGTGACCTTATTTAGAAATAGGGTTGTTGCCGATGTCATTTGGGTTGTTGCAGTAGATAAGGTCATACTAGAGAAGGGTGGACCCTTCATCCAGTATAACTGGTGTCCTTATAAGAAGAGGGCAGGACAGAGACACACAGAAGAGTACCACATAATGGCGGAGGCAGAGACAAGAGTGACCCAGCTCTAGCCAAGGGTCACCGGGGACTGATGGAAGCTAGGAAGAAGTAGGGAGAATTTCTACCCAGAGTCTCAGAGGGAAATGACACCGTAATTTCATAACTCTGGCCTCCAGAACTATGAGAGAGTCCATTTCTGTTGTTCTAAGCTCCATAGTTTGTATGCCTTTGTTATGGTAGCCCCAAGAAACTGACACCCCTGGGAATTTGGACTGGATGCTGGATATTAGAAATTTTACATTTGGGGGTACTGGATTTTGTTGTATCACTTTAAAGAGTATTGGACCCTATTGTAGCATGAAGTTAAGTGACTTAGGAAGAGTTTCATTTGAAACTTGCTTTATTTAAAATTCACCAGGATGGGGGCACCTGTGTGGTTCAGTTGGTTAAGCCTCTGCCTTCAGCTCAGGTCATGATCTTAGGGTCCTGGGACTGAGTCCTGCATCAGAGCTCCCTGTTCAGTGGGGAGCCTGCTTCTTCCTCTCCCTCCCCCTGCTCATGCTCTCTCTTTCTCTCTCACTCACTCTCTCAAATAAATAATAAATTCTTAAAAGAAAAATAAAATAAAGTTCACCAGAATTGGTCAAGAGAAACTGGTAGTTCCATGCAAACCCCCTTCCTCTAACCCTACTCAATTCCCTATGCTTTACAAGGCCTCCCCACTCTGGCTGGTGCCGATATGATCTATTCCCAGCCCCATGTGAACTCTGGGGTATGTCTGACCTGTTGCTGGCTGAATGTCTTCTCACATATGTGCAGCGCAGAGCTCAGCCAGAGGCTAGAGAGGACCCATCGGAACATCTCAGAGACTCTCTGTATAATTCTCTCTTTGGCATTGTGTCCCACAAACTCTAGGCACCTTGAGAATTCCAATCTCCATCTCTTCAACTCGGGCAGACTCTACAGCCTGGCAACTGCCTTTGGGCAGAAGTTTGGGTCAGTTGTAGAGCTCATCTTACTGAATTCGTTGTCCTTTCCTCAAGGATCATAATCCTTTTTCACCTTATAGCTGATGTGCGGAAACCTTTGTTTCAGACATTTTTGTCTGATTTTTCTTTTTTTATGTTGGAGATTAATCCAGGCTCCAGTACATCATCATGGCTAGAAAGAAAGTATCTTAGTTATTGTTTCAGTAAACAAGAACATGGTGTTTCTCAAAGTTTCGCTTTTTCCCTCCTTCTTAGGATCTGGAGGGCACTTCTCACCTCACTACTCCAGGCTAATGTGTAACATATCACGTTATCTTTTCAGTGCCATAGGTTTTGCTGTGACGTCTGCAAGAAAGAGAAATCTAAAAATTGAATCAGAGCCTGACCCGTCAGACCCAAGGTACCCTAAACTCAATAAACATCTTGTGTTACCAATGACTGTTGGGGACAAACTGGTGACAGAAGCTATGTTTTGCTTTGTAAGTGATTTCTTAAGCCAAGCAGATGGCAAACTCCCTCACTAGCCAAAATGCAAATTTTCTGATCCCTGCTGTTGAAACGATCTTTACTTCAGCGCTGTGCTGGACCAGGACAGTGTGGAAGCTTGCAAGGGATGACAAATAAAAGCCGATTTCTTGTGTGGTGTATGGTGTGATCATCAGAAACCAAGAAATTCACTTAAGAGCAAGTTGGGCAAAAAGCAACACTCTTTAGTGAACACATGCTAAATTACATAGACTTTATAAACACGCTGAATTCTATAGGCTAACATTTTTTAGCGGTTAATGGATTACAAGACACTCCCATATTTACTTATTTCCTTCAAACTTACTCCATCCACTATCTTCAGTTTTTCAGCTAATGGCAATTCCGTTTCCCAAATACTGAAGCCAAAAACGTTAGGAGTCATTGTTGGCTCTTCCCTTCGCATATCTTCTACCCAACCCATCAGTGAGTCCAGGAGGCTCTAGCTATAAACTAGATCTAGCTGCAACCACTCCCCAGTACCCTTGATGCCTGAGGGACTGTTATCTCCTGGATTCCTGAAAAGGCATCCTAACTAGTAAGCCAGCTTCCAACCCAGCTCCCCAAGACTATTCTCAATTCAACAGTCAGAATGATCCTAGTACAAAACAGATTAAATTGGTCCCCTGCTCAGAACCCTGCCATGGCTCCCTATTTCTCCCAGAGGAAAACAAAGTTTTCCTAAAATCTAAAAGCCCAGAGGACCCAACTATCCTGCCCCCACACTGCTTCTTCTTAGCTTGCTCTATTTTTCTTTTTTTCCCATGACTTTCATCATCTAGCATGCTATGTAATTCGGTTATGCCAAAATGCAATCCAGTCTAGCAAACCAGCCATGTTGATTGAAATGTTGACTTATATTCCCTCGACTAAGGCACTTGACAAAGACAAGTTTACATACTGTCACTAACTAACTTTAGCTGATATGATCACAGCAGTGGTCTATAGACAGGGTGAGCTGCAGTCCTACACTCTCGCCATCCACGTTATAACAAAAGCAAAGGTAACATGCATGTAGGTGTGTGTTGACCAAACATTTGTTAGCAAGCAGCACCAAACAGCTCTCATAAACTATGTGTAAGCTCAAAGAAGTCCCACTCCCTGGCTCCCCTTTATGTGTCCTGAGAATTTCACTTGAGGCAGATACAACAGCACAAAAGAGGCAACACTATGTTAGACTTGGAGGCATCATCAGATAACCAGAATCCTCTCTCACCAATGGGACACAGGACTGTTGGGAAGTGAGCATGTGGTACCCTTAGGACATAGACTGCAGGCAGGCGTCCTCCGATTTTTACATCTTGGTCATGCAATAGCTTCAGCCAATCCTTATATGGTGCCTACCTCACTCTGCTTACAAAGGAGAGCCCATTTCTGTGTGTGTGTGTGTGTGTGTGTGTGTGTGTGTGTGTGTGTGTTTTAAGTTCTCCTTTCTTTTCCTTTTTAAGATTTTATCCATTTATTTGGCAGAGAGCAAGAGCACAAGCAGGGGGAGCAGAAGAAGGAGAGGAAGATGCGGACTCCTGGCTGAGCAGGGAGCCCAATGCGGAGCTCGATCTCAGGGCCCTGGGATCATGACCTGAGCAGAAGGCAGACACCCAACCGACTGAGTCACCCAGGCGCCCTAAGGAGAGCCCATTTCTAACATACATTATTTCCATAGATCCCCTGTTTAAACAATACCACAGCCCTGATGTTTAATTCTAACTGAATGTCTAATTACCATAGCCTGGATTTGATCAAGATACAAATAACGAAGCTTATGGTCACCATGTTGTGTCTGCGGTTTCTCTTCTAGGAGCTACTACCCCCATGCTTTGGACTCTTCTTCCATATAAATCCCTGACCCTAGATTTAAAGCTTAAAATAACTAGGACATACTAATTTCACATGATCTACAGAAGCTATAGTAGATTAGAGATTCTGTAGCAATGAAAATGTTAACTGGCACTGCCAGTGTCCAATAACTCAGTGCCTCCTATTTTCACCATAACAAGCACCAAGATGGTGTTTGTTATAGCTTATTATATTTTATGCATTGCATATTTATTAGTTATTACCTATAGGGATATATTATGTATTTATTATGGTTATTATTTCCTTATTTTCCTTTTCACAGCCACAACCAATGATTAATTCCAGGCATCCATCACGTAACATGCCTGTGGAAAAAACTGAAAATCCAGTCATAAAGAAAGAACCAGAAGGGCAGTAATGTCACATCAAAATTTCCTAAGCATAAGTAACTGTCCTCTCCCCACCAAAAACTTCTTAGGTCTATGGAAAGAAGTGCTGAAAGAAAAATGGCCTTTCTACAAAATCAGAAAACTCCTAAGCTAGAACATAGAGTCCAGGCAATCCGAGTCCTACGTGTCATTCATTTTTATTCCTTTAAATGCTTTCTCTTTATGTTTTATGATTTGAATGATTCCGTTGTGAATGTAAAATAATTGGCTTTTCCCTTTAAAAAAGCAATAATGTGTTTCTAGTAAAAATGCTAGATTAAAAATATTCCCTTGTTATATGCCAATTTTTTTTCATTTTTATGTTTGCTAACATCTGGAGGCAAATAGAAACATCAGATAAGTTAGAAGTGAATTTCAATATAAAAATTATTCATTGTACATGAGTCAACAATATTCCCCACAAAAAGCTCTGCCAAGTGCTAGCAATCTAAAAAGTATTGCTCTATCAAGCCATGTATCGTCTAGGGAGATTTGTAAAGAAAATCTTTCTTGATTTTTTTGTTGGGTTCTGCCAAGCAGTATTTCCAATGATTATGTCTTTCAGATCACAAGATGTCTAAAGTGAACTATTTAAAAAGAGATCTTGAAGTATGTTATGCGTAGCCACCTGGTTCTTCCCAAATTTTCAGTTACTGATGAAGAAGAGCAGAACACATCTTGATCCTGGCAGGGGTTAAAACAATGTTCCCGCCCTTGGAGGAGGCATGATTTGGTCTGTGCCTTAGAGAACTGCTGGTTTTCCGCTCACGGGAGAGAGGCAGTACCATTTCAGACAAGAGCCAAACATAAGTTCATCATGAAGACCAGAAGGGGAGCATTGTCAGGGGGAGAGTGAGGCTGAGGGAGGAAAAGCAGGGAGGGAGAAGGGTTACAAGCAGGTAGTGAAGAAAATCAACAAGGCAACTAAGGTGAGTGATCCAAGAAGCAAATTGAGTTCTTGTTTAGCACTTGAGCAAAAGCAGAGACCCCACTAAAGGAGACATATTAAACTTTGCCAAGTTTCCCTACAGTTTTGTGAACCAAAATTCTCAGAAGGGGCTATTTACATTTTAACGTAGATGCAACCTGTGTCCTGTATGGATACGGGATGCTCTGTTTTGAATGGTGTAAGATGAGTGATGAGGGGCGGTGTCACCACCATCCCCTTAGCCCAGGGCCCTAGAGGAGAAAGCTGGAAAAGGTAATAGAAAAAAAATCCCCTGACACAGCGGGAGAAAGAAAGCTCAATCTTGCAAGGCTTAATTGAGCAGTGCTACAAGGTGGAGGAGAGCACAGTGAGAATCGCAGCCGTCGGGGGTGTGAGGCGATCCGGGATCTGGCAGGAGGGCTGGCCCACAGGTAGTTCTGAAAACTACTTCATTTACCTTGAAAAAAAGGCAGCGTTTTTGATGGTAAGATTATCCCATTTATGTGGGTTAAATGCAGTTCAATCTGTTAATACTGTTTGTGTCACAATCTCCCTAAAATAACATCAAGTCTTATGGAATGTGCAATATGTAGAGATAAGTAGATAGATCTGTAGATATAGAGATATAGCTGATTAAATTACTAAAATTAGTTTAATTCGCAGTAAGAATAAAAAATATTCCCACAAGATTCATGTATTTTTAACATAAACTTCTCATAATCTCTGAAATGTACAGCTAACGCCCCCAAAAAGTTCAGTTTTGCCTTACGTCGGACTTAAAATTAATGTCTTAATTCTACCTGTCTTTTAAAACCTAGATATGATTTTGGGAAATTATCTGAATGATCTCATGTCACTCAGATATTGAGAGAAGATTCTACTGCATTATTTTCTTTGTGATATTCTTCAGGGAGCAAGTAGATAAGACCACTCAAATGAGAGCGGGAGACAAACCATAAGAGACTCATAGGAAACACTGAGAGTTGCTGGAGGGGCAGGGGTGGAGGGAAGGGGTAACTGGGTGATGGACGTTGAGGAGGGCACATGATGTAATGAGCACTGAGTATTATATAAGACTGATGAATCACTGACCTCTACCTCTGAAACCAATAACACATTATATGTTAAATAATTGAATTTAAATTTTAAAAAAAAGTCAGACACCCTCTCCCAAAAAAAAGCTTTGAGACTTAAGCCTGAAAACATATGCAAAAATCCAATTATCTAACATATAGATTTAAAATTCTAGATAAAATACTGAAATTACTTTTTTAAAAAGACTACTCATATCATTTACCGGTTTTTAAAAATAACATGCACTTCTCACTTCACGCCACTAGATGGCATATCTATACATAAATAAACCAGGAAATTTGTATGAAGAAGGAAATCAATCTGGGTTAAAATAAGCCTTGTCAAATCAACACATCCATGACAGTTGAAATGGAGAAAAATGGAGAGTACCTGGGAAACCATTATCATTTTGACTACTAGGCAATGACTTAATTAATTCAGCCATAGTACAGTGTACAGTTTCCTAGAAGTGTTGTAACAATGTACCACAGGGAGTGACTAAAACAGCAAAAATGTATCAATTCGCAGTTGTGGAGACTACATATTAGTAGGGTTGGTTCCTTCTTGCGGCCCTGAGAGAGAATCTGTCCCCAGATCCTCTTCTAGCATTGGGTGGCCGCCAACCATCCTTGGCTTTCCTTGGTTTGAAGACAAATCCCTTCTCTCTGTGTCTCAGCCTTCACCTGGTCTCCTCTGTGTGTTTTCCCATAAGGACACTAGTCACTGGGTTTAGGGCCCACCTAATCCAGTACTGATCTCATCTTAACTAATATCTGCAAAGAGCCTATTTCCAAATAAGCTCACATTCTGAGGCACACAGTGGACTTGAATTTTGAGGAGATACGATTTAGTTCAGTGTACACAGAGCGACACTCATGCTGGGCACCCAGGTATCAGCCCAGTTTCACCACTGCCAAGCTGTAAGACCCATGGACAAGTCATGTAACCTATTTAAACTCCATTCATCTTGTAAAAAAATAAAAAAATAAAAAATAAAAGGAATAATAACCATATGTGCTTTATGGCATCACTGTGAGGACTGAAAGAGGTTATACATGGGATGTGCTCCGTGCCTGGCACATAGTCATCGCTCCAAAAATATTAGCTGTTACTACCATTGTCACTGTCATTATTGCAATTCAGAAACATGTTTCCATCAGAACCTGAGAAAAGAGGTTCTCGGGAGGAGCACCTGGGTGGCTCAGTGGGTTAAGCCTCTGCCTTCGGCTCAGGTCATGATCCCGGGGTCCTGGGATCGAGCCCCGCATCGGGCTCTCTGCTCAGCAGGAAGCCTGCTTCCCCCCCTCTCTCTGCCTGCCTCTCTGCCTACTTGTGATCTCTGTCTGTCAAATAAAATAAAATAAAATCTTTAAAAATTAAAAAAAAAATTTAAAAAAAAGAGGTTCTTGGGATGAGGAAGGGATGAAATGCATTTCTTGAAAGACCTAGCCTTGTTTCTGTACTGTCTGCCCTCCAGGAAAGGGCCCTGGAGCTCCTATGCTTTGTTTTTTTTTTTTTTTTAACCATGCATTTACTTATATTACTGGGTCTACTTTTCAGAAAGGCTCTGCGATGACAATGTCCTAGTGTTGTCTCCCTGCTTCCTCGAGCTCTAAATGTACCCACGAAGGGTGCATCCCTGGAAGAGCTAGGGACTCTGCAGCGTTTTAGTAAAGGGGTAATTAGGGAGTGACGACATGCAGCTGGCTGTCTGACCTGATGCTGAACCAGCTGGGGACAGGCAAGATGAGTCCTGCCTGAATGCATGGAAGGGGAAGGCCAGGCTGGGTTTGGGAAGGACAGCAGTTGTGACAAAATAATCATGGTTAGGGGGGCACCTGGGTGGCTCAGTGGGTTAAGCCGCTGCCTTCGGCTCAGGTCATGATCCCAGGTCCTGGGTTCAAGCCCCGCATCGGGCTCTCTGCTCAGCAGGGAGCCTGCTTCCTCCTCTCTCTCTGCCTGCCTCTCTGCTTACTTGTGATTTCTCTCTGTCAAATAAATAAATAAAATCTTAAAAAAAAAAATAATCACGGTTAGGGGCTCCTGGGTGGCTGAGATGGTTGGGCATCTGCCTTCAGCTTTGGTCATGACCTCAGGGTCCTGGGATCGAGCCCCCTGTGGGGGCTCCCTGCTCAGTGGGGCGGCTGCTTCTCCCTCTCCCTCTGCTCCTCCCCTCCCCTGCTTCTGTGTGGGCCCGTGCGTGCTCTCTCTCTCTCAACAAATAAATAATAAATATTTTAACAAAAAAAATCATAGTTAGGGGCTAACACCAGACGTGGACCTGGTGGATAAAAGAGATACTCCAGGGACAACTCCTCCAAAGCACTGGGGGGAAGGAGTTTGGAGATGGCCCAAGAACAAGCCAGGCAGAAGAATGGCTTCCAGACAGAGGTTGGTACCAAAGAAGCAGAGAGTGAGAAGAAAAGGTCTCTCTCCAGAGCACCCAGGCTCAGGAAAGACACAGACTCTCAGAAGCCCCACCTATATCCCCCTTGACACCTCCAAGCTCCATGCTCCACAAGATCATCCATACCAGAAGCCCGATCTGACTTCTGCATTCCCTTTCTCCCAGAAGGCCCCCCAGGTTCACCAGCCAGAAGGCAGGGGTCATTCTGGAATTCTCCTTTGCCCTCATGGTCCAGTCCTGTGGGCTCAACAACTTCAGAGTCACATGAATCCATCCCCTCTGCTTCTGCCTCTCCTGTTACCTGCAGAGCAAAGCCTTCAGTGGGAACATGAGGCCTTCATCACCTGAATCCCGTCTACCTCTCCAGTCTCACCAACCCCGCCCCACCGGCACCTTGCACCCCCTCTGTGATGAACGTATGGGGCTGCTCAATGAACAAAGGGATGAATAAACATATCACCACAAGCAAGAACAGGTTGGGAGTCCCCAAAGGGGTGACATTAGTTTACAGATACTTTGCGGTCAAGTCTATGATTTAATAAGTCACTCGGGGGTTTTGTTGTTAGGTTGACAGCTCATCGTGTATTTAAAGGGTCCCTGTCCATTGCGGGAATAGAAATTAAGTCTTCCTCAGTCCTAGCAGAGTACCTCATACAGTAAGAACGATCGAAGGGCAAAGCTAATTTGTAGGCCCTGGGGACTTCACTGTGGAGTTTCTTCCAAGGTTGAGTCTCTGGCGTAGATCCTGATCTTCTGCCTTGTATCCCATAGAAGCAGAAATGGCTGATATGGATGGAGGCACCCTCTTCTGTCGTGGGACCCCCACGGCAGGCAACTTTAACGCAGGGGCAGGAACGAGGAGGGGGACCTGAAGCAAGTAGGATGGGGACAGGAAAGGGGCTGAGGTTGATCTGTGGATAGAAACTATTATAGAAGTCTGGGAAACAGACAAATCCCAGAGTGGATTAAGTCAGGTGAGAGATATGGAGACATCAGTGCTGGAGCCCGCAAGGGGGCTCGATTTACATGGACACTCCACACGGGGCTTCCTATGGACTGCAGTGTGGATCCCTAAAAATTCCAATGGTGAAGCCCTAACCCCCAGTGTCATGGTATTTAGAGATCGGACTTTTAGGGAAATAATTAAGGCCCTAAGGGTACAGCCCTAATCCAGTAAAACTACTGTCCTTATAAAAGAAAGCGACACCAGAGCTCGCTCACTCTCTCTCTTTTCTCCCTCCCCCTCTCTCACTGCTTGTGTGCCCAGAGGACTGGCCATGTAGGGGTACACAGCAAGAAGGCATCTCTGTGCAAGCCGGAGAGAGCTCCCGCCAGGAACCAGATCTGCTGGCACCTTGATCTTGGACTTCATCTCAGTTAGTTTGGGCTGTTAGAACAAAGTACCATGGGCTAAATGGCCTTTAAATAACAGAACAGAGGGGCACCTGGGTGGCTCAGTGGGTTAAGCCGCTGCCTTCGGCTCGGGTCATGATCCCAGGGTCCTGCTCAGCAGGGAGCCTGCTTCCCTTCCTCTCTCTCTGCCTGCCTCTCTGCCTACTTGTGATCTCTCTCTGTCAAATAAATAAATAAAATCTTTAAAAAAAAAATAACAGAACAGAAAGAGCTAACAGAAACTTAGCTCTGGAGGCTGGAAGTCTGAGATTAGGCTGCCAACAAGGTCGGGTGAGGGCCCTCCTCTGGGTTGGCTGGAGACTGCTGACTGCTCACGACATCCTCCCACTGTGGGGAGAGAGTGAGCTTGCTCTCTGGTGTCTTCTTATAAGGGCACCAATCCCATACATGAGGGCTGCACCCAAATGACCTAATAACCTCCAAAGGTCCCACCTTCAATGTCATTACACTGGGATTAGGGTTTCAACTCATGAATTTGGGGAGGACACAAAGATTCAGTATAATAAAGTTAACTATTTTTCTTTTCCCTTTCTTTTCTTTTTTTTTTTTTTTTTGTAGGTGCCACACCCAGCCCTGGAGCGCAGCACAGGGCTTGAACTCATCACCCTAAGATCAAGACCTGAACTGAGATCAAAACTCAGACACCCAACGGACTAAGTCAGTTTAAGTTTCAAAATTCAAAAGGCACAAAATGGTTTACAATAATAGTTTACCTCATATCTGTCTCCCAGACTTCTAACCTCCAGAACTATGAGAAAGTCAATGTCTCTTGGTTAAGCCATCCAACCTGTGGTATTTTGCGGGGCAGCTGAGAAGACCAAGACAGGTATCTTGAAGGACCAGGCCCCACACCCTGGTAAGGAGCAGCCCAGTCTGACCATAGAGGACACACAGTTGGGGGGCTACAGGAGACAGCCTCCAATAATCACACATACTTAGGTAAAAGAATGGATCTGTGACCATGCTCCTGCGTACCAACCAAGCAAAGCAAAGGAAGAAAACCTGACAGAAAGGCAACACAGTTCATCCATCCAGATCTCTCTCTGAGCAAGAATTATTTAGGGACCTCACAAAGCAGGGCATTCACCGTAGTTTTGGAACTCAGAAACATCAGGACGGTCAGTCACACTGTCCCTAAATGATTGGCTTCAAAGTGTCTTTCTAAGTTCTTTCTTGTTCTTCAGCCATTTGCTGGCTGACCTGGACCAGACTGTTCCTATTTCAAGGTCAACTGTCTTACCTCCATGACCGAGAGGCTCTCTGTATGCCTCACTTTGAAGATTTGGGAAATTATAGCCACAGTGAAACCAGACATCTCTTGATCTCTGGCAGGTCTAATAAATGTATAAACTCCTTCCATCTTTTTCTTTTTGCAGAAAAAGAACTTTAACAAAATTATTGCTTCTACTGCATGAAGATGCAATTAGGAAAACCATTTCCTCCAATCTATCTTTTTGAGTCTTTTCCCCCTGCAATCCAAAAAGAATTTATTTATATGTCTGCTAAGAGTTAATAAAACCATTAACTTGTTATTAAGACATTTTTAAAAACCAGCCACTATATAAACAAGTTGGTGTTTTTCCCTACAAGTTCCCCAACCATGTACACATATAAAAGGATGCTGTAGTTAAACCCCCTGTATGTAGAAGATTGGAAATGCTCTCCTTAGTGTCTGTGAGTAGTGATAGGGCCTTGCTTTATTTTTTTTTAAGATTTTATTTATTTATTTGACAGAGAGAAAGAGCACAAGCAGGGGGAGCAGCAGGCAAAGAGAGAGGGAGAAGCAGGCTCCCTGCTGAGCCAGGAGCCAGATGTGGGACTTGATCCTAGGACCCCAAGATCATGACCTGAGCTCAAGGCAGACGCTTAAGCGACTGAGTCACCCCGGAGCCCCAGGGCTGTGCTTTTTCACCAGTACTAGAAGCAAGTGCATTTTCTATTGAAACTTGTTGAAGGAGCACCTGGGTGGCTCAGTGGTTAAGTATCTGTCTTTGGCTCGGGTCATGGTCCCAGGGTTTTGGGATCGAGCCCCACATCAGGCTCTCTGCTCCACGGGAAGCCTGCTTCTCCCTCACCCACTCCCCCTGCTGTGTTCCCTCTCTCACTGTGTCTCTCTCTGTCGAATAAATAAATAAAACCTTTAAAAAAAAAAAAAGAAAGAAAGCAACCCGTTGGATACATCATCTCTGTACTCCTGCATTGTTATAGGAATTTTACATCACTGCAAAAGGAATATTTTGACAATTGGCTTAGGTGTCCCAGATGGACACTTGCACATTTCATTTAATTACTTCACATTAACCCACCATTACATAAACTTTAAAGAATGCCTTGTGACTCAACACGTAACATAGAGGTCTATTACTCTCAAGCACGGTGCGGACCACTTACCATGCAGTTAAACCAGCAGATTCAAGTGTTGAGGGTCCAGATGATTCATGCAGACTATAGGGTGTGTGACAGGGGATCAGTGAGCCCCAGAGTGGGAAGTCGCCTGTGTCAGGAGCCTTCGACTCTGTCCCTCCCCAGCCGCTGACTAATCCCGCTAGATGATCTTGGGCAAGTCTGTTTCCATGCTACAGAGTTTTTGAATAATTAATTAAAATAATCAATCAGGGGCGCCTGCGTGGCTCAGTCAGTAAAGTACCTACCTTCAATTCAGGTCATGATCCCAGAGTCCTCAGGCTTCTCCCTCTCTCTCTGCTGCTCCCCCTACTTGTATATTCTCCCTCACTCTCTCTCTGTCAAATAAATAAATAAATAAATAATGTCTTTTAAAAATAATATAAAATAATCAAATAAATGTTGAGCTTTCAGGACTACATACAACTATTTACAAACTAGTTAAACTTTATGTGAAAACCGTATTTTCTGGAAATTCCTCTTGAGGATTAAAAATACAAAAGCACTCATTAACTAAAAATTTAGCTCTTTATATAATAGTAGAAAGTTTTGAGAAAATTGGACATATTTGCTCATTAAAAACTAAAATCTCTACCTCTGAACCATGCAAGCCATCAGTGGGACTCTGAATTGCACTTCTCGCCTTGAAACACCAGGGGGCTCGATTTGAACATGTTGGCAGAGAACGGAGCATGCTGGCTGTGGTACAGAATGTCAAGTGGGATTTTTCCTGGTGTCTCAAAATTGTGGCAAAGGCCCAAAGTCAAGAACAAAGGCACTGAAAGCTCTTTCTTATTTCAGAGAGCTGACATCTGCCTGTAGCTGGAGTGGGGAGGCAGGATTGCCCCTCACTCTCCTCCCTGGAACCAACCAGACCTCTGAGGACATCCCACCCCCCCCCCCCCCCCCCCCCACCCCCCCCCCCCCCCACCCCCCCGCACTTAGATTAAACACGAAGAAGGAGGGAGTCTGTCCTTTGGGGGAGGGCGGGGATGGAGAGAAGCTAGACCTTCCTTGCAGTGAGACAGGCAATGCTGACTCTCTTCAAAGTCAAGTGTGGGGGATCCCAAGGGAGTCTCTCATGAAGATGGGGTGTCTGCAAGAAAAAGAGGGCAGTTCATTCCCTGACCCTGTCTACTTGGTCTCTGACTTGCCGATCTACTCCCAGCAAAGGACAAAAGGAGTGAGATCAGGGCTGGTAGGGCCCAGCGGCAAGTGGTCCTCACTCCTGGAATGGCCATAGCAAGGATGCGAGGTCTCCCCACAGATGCAGTGATCATCTGAGATGGGAGCTGAGCTATCCTGTCTTGCCCAAACCTCACCCTGTGTCCACCGGCTGTGGGCGCTCGGGAATCCAGCAGCAGGTCCCTTGGGAGAGGCTGAGGTGTGGTGGAGGCCCAGCAGAGCTGGCTCTCCTAGGGCAGGTCAGAGAGCTCCAGCACAGGGGAGCAGAGGGAGACCCACACCAGTAGTGCCCCCTGGAGAGGCAACATTGGCTCAGGCCACCGCTGGGAGGGCATGAGGCCAGGCAGCCCGTATTAGCCAGAGACGCAACAGCGGGACTACAGTCTGCCCGGAGAGGGAGTGACATCTCCGCCCTGGGTCTCTCCTTCTCTTGGTCCCAAAGCACCAGGAGGGCTTAGCTTAGGAAGAGAAATAGGGACAGACCTAAATAGATAGATAGATAGATAATAGATAGGTAGATAGATAGATAGATAGATAGATAAAATACCACACCCTCTGCCCCAACCAGCGCATGCACACACACACACACACACACACACACACACACACACACACACATGCACACACACAGGCTGGAAAAACAGAACAGGTGTGACCTCCCCAGGGAGGAAAAGAACTTTAAAAAGTTTGAAACTCAAAAATGAATGAAACTAAGCCAAATACTAAAATAAGAGTGTGATAAACCAAAGTGATTATGAACTCACTGGGTACCTTAGTGGCTTGTTTTGTTTTGTTTTGTTTTTTAAGATTATTTATTTATTTAGTTGACAGAGAGAAAGAGAGCGGGAACACAAGCAGGGGGAGCGGGAGAGGGAGAAGCAGGCTTCCCTCTGAGCAGGGAGCCCAATGTGGGGCTCGATCCCAGGATCCTGGGACCATGACCTGAGCCGAAGGCAGATGCTTAATGACTGAGCTCTTAGGCGCCCCTTCCCTGGCGGTTTAACGTGCTTCCTAGTATTTTTTAAAAGAGTGTCTGCTCCCTTTCCCCTAACCCGGGATTGCAGTGACCCACAAGCACACATGCACGGACACAGCATGTACCCACATGCAAGGACACACACACACACACACACACACACATTCACATCCAAGCTGACACACATGGAAATCCAACAGTTCATGCAATTAGTACAACCAACCGTCAATATTGAGGAAACTCATAATCCTGTTTGAGAAATAGACTTAGATATAAAGCCAATGTTACAGATAACAGATACACCCTAATATAAGCCACAGAGGCAGTCACTGGGATGTGGAGAAAGGTGAAGACCTTGAGGACCCTTATGGGGGGGGGCGGGGCAGATGGAACTGGTCAGTACTAGCCTGCTTCCTTACCTACAAAACGTGGACCTTGGATTAGAAGGTCTAGGGCCCCTTGCCACTGATTTTATAATCTGACATAGACAGCTTCGCTAAGATTCTATTTCTCATTTCCTTTTTATGTGCTTCGCTAAGATTCTATTTCTCATTTCCTTTTTAAAGCACATAAAACTGCACTACACTGAAACTTTCAAATCCCCAAGAAAGGCAAAGTAGACTTCTGTGTGGGGTGGTTGCCAATGTCCGGAGAGAAAGGAAGCCTCCTACCCTGGACAGATGGGCTCCCTCCTGCCTCCCCCTCCAACTGGCCGATAGCCCCAGCTCCGGAGGCTGTTTCCCAGCAAACTGCGTGGACCTTGGAGCCCCAAAAGAGAACCGAGATTTGATGGTGTTGCATGGCTCATTCATGGAGTTGGATGACAGATTGGTTCTCCTAAGCATCTGCCCAGAGCTGGAGCGCACCATGGTCACTCACACAGGACACAGAGTATTGAGAACCTTGCCTCCAACCAGAGAGGCTCTCCCTGCCATAATCTCATCCAGGCACTAGAAGATCAGGGGAGCCCATTTCCACGCACCACCCCTGCCTGGGGCTTCTCTTCCGTTAACATTTGCATCTTGGGTCCTGTTCTCCTCTTGTTTCTCCTCCCTCCCAACTCTCCTCATTTCCTCCCAAACTTAGTCATAATATCCTCTGTGGCACTGCACACTGAACAGAATGCTTTTGCCTGAGAGCACGTTATCTAAATGAGGCCATAGTTCTATCTTGCATTAGGGATTAACCCCATTTTACAAATGAAGGTACGGAGAGGGGAAAAAAGGAGACCCTCGCAAGATGGCAAGGCTGCTTAAAAGCAAGACAAGAAGCCCCCAATGGAGCCGCCTATGCTAAACCCCACATCACCAAACAGACACTTAATTATAGTTTTGGCTGTCCCCGAAATGGAAGCTTGAATCAGTCTATCAGAAGTCTCCTGATCAGCACGATGCGATTTCCTGGATGGACCCCTGCTGTCCCCTGAAGGAACATGAGCCAGCAACGGTCAGCCCACTCTGCTGCCTACATAACATCCTTGTTCCTGCTCCCTTCTGTCTATAAAAGTCTTTTATTTTGAACCGCTCCTCAGAGCTCTTTTCTGTCTGCTAGATTGGATACTGCCTGATTTAAATTGATTTCGCCCACATACATGTAAAATTTTTCATATGCCCAAAGTCCTTTTAACGGACTAGTAAATAGTAGTTGTGGGGATGTAGTCTCAGCCTTTGCCCACCCAGCTCTGTTTTTCCCCATTCTTGAAAATCGTGTTTTGTTTTGTTTTAACTACGAAACTAAGCTTTGTTAGAGAAAAGCATTTGTGCACTTAACATGCAAATTGTGTTCCTCAGAGGTGATTCTATGTTCACTTACTGATGATTTGCCCTCTGATGACAACTTCAACTGCTCTATTCTAATTCACTTACACCCACTGGAAAAGAGGGTGTTTTTGTCTTTTCTTATTGTTCTCTTTGCACTGTCTCGAGCAATGCCTGATGCTTAGAAGGGCGCTGGGATATATTAATTGAATGGGTGAACAAGCCCACTGGTATAAAAAGCCAGTCTAGACTCTGAGAGTTAGAAACATAGCCAACGGCATTCCTCCTTGTGAAAAGTTATTTTTAAGTAAAATGGGCTGATTCTAAAAGATTAAACCTGATGAGACCTGTCATTTTCGTTAAGAAGATGTTTTTCTTTCTACCTGTTTTCCCCCTTCCCCAAGCCGTTGCCCACATTACCCAAAAGGATGCCAGTACTTGGTACCAGCTTGGCGGTAAAATGAGAGTCAAGGAATTTGTGAATGCTCGGCTGTGTGTGTGTGTGTGTGTGTGTGAGTGAGAGAGAGAGAGAGAGAGCACAAGTTAGAAAGAATGAGAAGGGAAAACCCCAGGAAACAGCCTTCCACCTCTTTGCCCTTTAAAGAAGTCGATACTAAAGCAAATGCGTTCCAGAAGAGTCTGCTTCTGCTGCCAGCGGGACAAATTGCAGGATGGTAAGGAAGAGCCTCAGAAAGTAGAACCAGCAGCCGTTGATCGGCAGGCTGGATGCTCGCATTTTACAAAAAGCTCTCATCTGGAACCCCTGCCTCAAGTGTCTTTCTCTGCATATCACACAAGCAATTATTCTAACGTTGTCACATAAATTGATTTGGAGGGCAAAACTTCTCAGAGCACTGCATGGCTGATTCTTCGTGAAGCCTAAACAAAAGCCTCTTGGCCTGAGAGATGTTTGCAAAAATTATTTCCATAGTAAGGGGCTCACTGAACTGAAAATGAATGAATCAGACTGAATTTTAAAATCGTTTGATAAAAATAAATGGATTTGAATATAACCATGGTGTTACACCCAATTCATTCATTTCTTTAGTAAGATTCTGTTTGGTACTGGGTCATTTATTTCACATCCTTTTCCCCTGACCCATCCCACCACCTGGGTAGAAGGACAGGGATGCGCCAGTGAACAGAACAGCCGAAATCCTGCCATCCTCTGGTGCAGGAGATGCGGAGCCGTCAGGGGGAGCTCGGAGGACAACCGCTCCAGGAATTAACTGTCACCACCTCATACCCGCAGAGTCTGCCTTCCAGCAAAAGCCCACATGGTAGAGATGCCGAGCAGGACTGTGGGATGAGATCGGCCTATTTTAAATTCCTGAAATGCCCAGTTATCATTGTAGAGCATTATTTAGAAGATGTCGAACAGCTTTCATCTTCTCCAGCCTCATAACTTTTAATATTTACATAGCACTTTCTCAGAGGTCATGAACGGCTGATCTAAATACCAAAGTTGGCCAGTTGTCAGACTTTCGTGGAGCCCATTCAATATGTTTTGTGATTGAATTAGTTGCCTTCATTTAAAATTTGGGGCACTTTCTATTTTTTAAAGTATGGATTTCCAGCTTCTCTTAAGAAATATTAGGTTCTAATTTTAGGCCCATGTTTCTTCATGAGACATCTCTGGAATTGAGTGTAGCTGACCTCCGTAGACAGCATTGAGCTCTGGTTTGCCACAATCCCCACTACTCTCTAGCGTCTTCCATGCAACCCATTCCATCTCATTCAGATTATCTGTCAGAAGCATTTGAATCTGCAACCCCTGTTTTTGTCTCAACAAAAGTACTTCTCTAAGTGTACTTTCTGTGTATGCTTGCTATTCACTTCTGAAATGTCGTGCATCTATAATTTGTCAGTTAAAAATATATTCACAATTAGTGTCTTCGATGCATACCTTTGGCATGAGACATACAATAGGACACTGAATGGCCATTTTTCTTCTTGTCTCGGAATTTAAGTCCCATTGTTGAGGGCAATTAGTGATAATGTCCTCAAATCCTAAAGAAGAGCTACTGGACACGTTCTGTGAGAACTTTTGAAAGATACACAGGTCATCCCCCTGAGGCCGTCATTTACCTCTGAGTCCAATGTAAGGAAAATATTAGTAATCCAGAAGGAAGTCATCAAAGCCAAGAGTCCTGGAGAAGCTGCTTTGGTTCCCTCTACTCTGGAACCAAAGAAGATGGTGCTCAAAGAGCATCTCTTGAAGCATCTAGAAGTACCAGAAGGGAGGGAATCCTGACATCAGTCTCCTCATCTGGGTATCGCCAAGGGACAGGGCTCACAGGCTCACCCCCTCTAAGGAGGAGCACAGGGATGAAGCACATTGGAGAACTGCCGTCCATTTTCTTGAGTGGGGGCATGCACGAACAGAGACTGGGGCCCGTGTCTCATAGGGAGACACCTTCAGGCAGGGGGCAAAGGAGGCCGAGCAGAGAGGGCAGCAGTGGGCCACCGGCACTCTCTCCAAGAGTGCCCAAGTCTCACAACGAGTTCTCAAGTGAGTGGACTTCAGGACTGTTGTCATCTAGTCACTGAGGACTCGCGTTCTTTCTCTTTACTTCACTTTCTGAAGGACTGAGGCTTCCCAAGGCAGGCTCCCATCCTCATTTCAAGATGCTGACATTTCATAGCGTTGTTTCTGCCTCAGCTAAATCCTGAAAGAGAATGTTTCTCAGTCCCTGCATTTCAAGAAAGGATCCTGAGAGGCAGCCGATCTCCCAGGTGAGGGCATCCTCCAACATTGAGCCAGGGACTTGTGGGCAGGAGAACTGCTGAGAAAGTGGGGTTGTGGAGACCCACGCTGGCCAGCGTCCATCTTGAGCACTACTGCATAAGAGCTTAGAGGCCAGGGGTGTCCAACTGAATGATAATCCTGTGGAAGCAGGGAGTGACTTGGATAGGCAACTAATATCTCTTTTCTACAGAAGCAATGACAGATCTTTGAGTAGAGAGTGACAAGTCCACTCATGAATTTGAAGTCATTGTGGCTGCAGCATGAAATCTGAAATAAAGGAAGACAGCACTAGAACAGGTATCTTTCCTATAAATAAATACTTTGCAATATTTGAAAGTAAACTCTCAGCCTTTAATACGTGCCTCGGTACTTACATCAAACCTTGGAGCAGTTAAGAAATGAAGGCAACTATTTTCCTGACATTGTCAAACATCTCTAAACACCGCTGACGTGCCTTCAACCTATTAAAACCACTGTTCTGAACACAGGACCATCAACAGGAATCCACTTTCCCCGTCCGAAGAGCACTGCAAGCAGTTGCATGTTGTAACTAGAGCTGCAGAATTTTGACTGGTTATCAAAAGAAATTAACATCTCAACTCCTATTTGTACCTAAGTGCACACACATGCACACACTCACAGCCGCACTCATGTACTCACGAGCGCTTACGTGTACTCACGTGCTCATAATCACATACATACACATAGACTCATGCCCTCACATAGACTGACACACATAATCACACATAGTCCCGCTTTCATACACACGTACACACACACTTGCACATAGGTGTTCACATACACTCACAGACACACAGACACTTTAATATATGAGAGCCAGGGCACCTTGGTGGCTCAGTCGGTTAAGCATCTGCCTTCGGCTCAGGTCGTGATCTCAGGGTCCTGGGATCGAGCCCTGCATCGGGCTTCCTGCTCAGTGGGAAGCCTGCTTCTCCCTCTCCCACTCCCCCTGCTTGTGCTCTCTCTCTGTGTCAAATACATGAATGAGTAAAATCTTTTTTAAAAATTAAAAAAAAATTTAAAAATAAATAATGCATGAGAGCCAATGCAAAGAGTACCACTTGTTCTGCAGGATCCAGAATGGAAGAAGGAAAATGATGAATATTTATTTGTGTTCAATTTTTTACATCTTGCTAGTTTATTTATATATTTCAGGGACAGAGGGGAGATCGGTCTGGGTTTAGGGATTCAGATCTTGGAAATTTCCATCTTCATTATGTATGCTGACCTTCTGGGGAAAGAAAGGTACTGCTCCCATTTCCACTTTGGCCCACTTAGGTTCCGATTACTAGGATGTCTCAAAGAAAGAGCATCACCGGCTTTCCTAGACTCAAAATTCAGAAAAGATTTCAGAACTATATTTATACCATTATATTAAAAGAGGAAAAGGTGGGATGCCTGAGTGGCTCAGTTGGTTAAGCATCTGCCTTCAGCTCAGGTCATGATCTTGGGGTCCTAGGATCTAGCCCTTCATGGGGCTCCCTGCTCAGCAGGGAGCCTGCTTCCTCCTCTCTCTCTCTGCCTGCCTCCCTGCCTACTTGTGATCTCTGTCTGTCAAATAAATAAATAAAATCTTTAAAAATAAAATAAAATAAAATAAATAAAAGGAAAAGGTGAGGCTAATACCATGTTACCTATAGAAATAATGGAACCACGGAAAACTAAGATGTTGCCGGCTTCTCAGGTACCATCTGGGGGCCTGGCGAAAATGAGCTTTTAGTCCTCGCTCTGCCACTGACCAGCTAAGACGCTTCCATGAAGTCTCTTGAACCTTTTGAGCCAGGTTTTTCCATTCACTGATAACAGAAGCCCTTTTCAGATTCAACTTCCACAGATTTAATTGGGTAATAGTGAGTAGGTAATTTTTCTTTGCAGAGCCTGACCTCAACCAGCTCCTGGTAATTGCATTTTCTAGGTAGCTACACACGGGTTCCAGGGAAACTCATTGCACAAGCTGCTGACACGCTCCTTAAACCACCAGCACCAGTTCAGACCTCTCTCTCTCTGCTCAGGAGACCTTTCTCAGTGAAGTTTGTGCCCACACGCTGAGGACAGAGGGCAGAAGTCATGAAATGTGGTGGGGCGTCTCCACAGCGCCTGCCTCCAAAGAGAGAGAGGGAGAAAGCACTGTGGCGAGATCTGTCCTCTGAGGCTGACTGTGCCCAGCCTGGCTTCGGGTAACAAAGGCTTTGTGTGAAAAAAGGAGGCACACTCTTATTTATCTATGTCAGAATTTGTCATCCTTGATACAGCTAGAGAGAGATTTGCACCGGCTTGACAAAATCTCGCCAATTAGATGCACCGATGTCGAACAACAATATGGTTCTATTGCAGCTTTCGTTCCAACCCCAGAAAAACCTGAGAAGAAGGTAATATGCATGTGAGCCGAAGGCCCCCCCACTCCCAACCTTTCTCCTTGGAATTCCAAGCCCAGCACTGAAGGTTCCCCCCACTGATCCCCACGTTCCCAGGGTGTCTCACAAAAACACACTATAATGGCAAAAAATAATGTTAAGCCTTTGTCCTTTTGTCCCCTTCGAAACCTGCCAGTCCTATGTCCCTACCCATTAGCTCATAGCCCTTTGCCAGAAAAGCCGTTATAGCCTGGGTGTCTGCAAATCCAGCATGTACAAATTTAATTGTACACAGGGGAAAAAAAAATAGAGAATCTATATTTGTGCAAACACAAGCCAAGTAGCCCTCCTAGTGTCCCGTGGAAGTGGCAGTCATCTCTCCAAGTCTAGAGGGAAAACTGCTGTGTGGGGCTTATTCAGAGGCAACAGGACCCCCAGAAAACCAGGCCCATATTTATGGAGCTCACAGCAAGCCACTCTACGCAACTCAAGGAAAGGAAAGAGAGATTCTCATCTCAAGCGAGGGAAACTCGCTATTCTACCCCTTATGACTCATTATTCTGTTTCCACGGGGCTCTTCATGTGCGGCACAAAACCGGAGTTCTGTAATTCCCCATCAGCTACAGCCTAAATAAGTGACCACAGGAGCGTGGCCGGTCTGCCTCCTCTCCCTCCCCACCCTGGACCCCTGGGGCCGGCTCCTCCAGTCTTCATTCCGCAAGCTGCCACCTGCCATCCACTCTGTTCGATGTTCTGACTTTATAGCTTTCTATTAAAACAATATAAGCCCGGGTGCCTGGGTGGCTCAGTGGGTTAAGCCTCTGCCTTCGGCTCAGGTCATGATCTCAGGGTTCTGGGATCGAGTCCCACATTGGGCTCTCTGCTCAGCAGGGAGCCTGCTTCCTCCTCTCTCTCTGCCTGCCTCCCTGCCTACTTGTGATCTCTGTCTGTCAAATAAATAAATAAAATCTTTAAAAAAAAATTTAAAAAAAACAATATAAGCTCATAAAAGCTGAATTCAAAGACTGTAAAGGTGCAAAAAGTGATGAGATCTACATTTTTCTTCTCAATGTTTATGTACAGAAAAAAGGGGCTGATTCCATACAGACAGTTACATTCCCTTCTTTTTCTCTTAACGTGATAGTGTAAGCACTTCCCCACGACTCTGTAAGCAGCATTTGGAAGGGTTACATGATAGTCCAGCATATGAATATTTAGCAATGTACTTAGGCATTCCCCTGCGGTGTGAAGCATTTAAATTGCTTCCATTTTGCTCTATGACAGCGTGTACCGATCTTACGCACTTTATGCCCCTCTGTTGTCGTTATGTTGTCACCTGCCTGTCACATCCTTCTGTTGTTCTCTGCCTCATAAACTCCCACTTACCCTTCAAGCCCCAAGCCTCAAATCTCGCCTGTTCTGCATAGTAACTTACTCTGCAAGAAACTCCTCACGGTCAGGTCCTTCCCAGTCTGAGTTTCTATATCACCAGTATGTCTATCCTGGTAGTGTTGACATTGTCTAATATTCAGATGTTCGAGCGTCCCCTCCACCAGAAGGTGAGCTTCCTGAGTAGAGAGTCATGCACTTTTCTTCATCTTTCTTACTGTATCACCAAGCATAAGGCCTAGCGTATAGTAGGGGCTCAACAGATACTTGTCTGGGAGTGTTTTTTTCCAGAATTCTTCCATTGCAACATTCAGGAATTTTGTCCTTTCATTCTTTCATCCATCTGTGCCATAGGCCTGGTTGGGAGGAATAAGTGATAGATACTGGAGAGCAAAATTACTGTATTTCAGGAAATCTAGTTTGTAACAAAAGCACCAAACCAGTAACCAAAATTAATAGTGATAACTGCTTCTTGGGTAGAGGCAAGTCAGGTTTCATCAGTCGAGCTGGAAGGTCTGTAAAACTTTTCTTAGATCTTGGAAACTACTAGAAACACAGATACGGCGTTTTAATGTCAGGACAAGAAAAGTCTGCTGACACCCTGACCTCCACTACGTTTCCCTCTTGGTCCCCAGAGGCTCTGGATTAGGTTCATGTTCATATTTTGCATGCTGTCCTCCCAAGCCAAGGGCAATTTTACAGCTAATATTCGAGGCCAATGTTTAGAAAATCATTATTTTTTACTTAAATGTGAATGGTCTTTATAACTGATTCTGAAATTTGCTTGTTAGGCATTCAGGTGGAGTGTTCTCACATTGAGGGAAAGAACCACTTTCATGGAACCCAGACACATTACCTCTCTCCATAAACGTTAGGTACGCCAATGACTTTCAGTTCCACCAAGAGATTCATGTGTATAATCCTGGGTATAAGAGTTTTCTGGTAGTGGGTAGGTACTGTGCTATTTTTTTTTAAGCCTTATTTATTTGTTTATTTGAGAGATAATGTAAGCAAGTGAGAGAGACAGAGAGAGCATGAACAGAGGGAGAGGGAAAAGCAGACTTCCCACTGAGCAGGGATTCTGATGCAGGACTCGATCCCTGGACTCTGGGATCATGACCTGAGCCGAAGGCAGATGCTTAACTGCCTGAGCCACCCAGGCACCCCTGCTATTATTTTATGGAAAGAAAAAGAAATAAGGATAATATAGGTAACAAGAAGAGGAAGTGAAAGAAGGGAAAAGAGACCCAAGCTTCCCTCCTTTGGTGGATGAACAGGAACCTTCCAGATCCTATACTTTGTGTTCTCATTAAGCCATGAAAAGATGGAGACACAGGTGTGGAATTGGTAGAGTTGGACAAAGAAGGTGGGTAAGGGAGAGACAGCATATTATCTGTGTTCTTGCTAAAAATCTACTACTTCTACAAAATCTGCCTTGAAAATTCCAACTCCCATGACTCTTTCCTCTTTTACAATAATACTCATTTTAGCAGATTGTTATAAACTATCCTTTTAACCTTCACATTTCTAAGGTTATTTCTGTCTGCCCACTCATTTTCATCTTCCTTTGAAAAAGACTCCAACTTCTCCCTCTAGGTCTTATACTAGACCTAGTAAAGTTTTGGGCACATACTTGGCAGGAACTGAAAATGTTTGAAATATACTTTTTAATCACAGGAAGCCTTCATACTTTTAGAATGCTCTCCAAAAATCTCATGAAGAAAGGGGGTGGGCTAAATTGTGTCCCCTCAGAATTCATACTAACAAAATCCATGATAACCCCAGTACTTCAGACGGTAACTGTATCTAGGGATAAGGTCTTTAAGGAGGTAATTAAGATTAAAAAGGTCATCAAGGCAGCCCTAGCCTGACCTGACTCATGTCCTTAGAAGAAGAGATTAGGACCCAGACAAACACATGTAGATACACTATGTGTAGACACAGCGAGAAAAGAGCCATCTACAAGCCGAGAAGAGAGACCTCAACAGTAACCAACCCTGCTGACTCCTTCATCTTGAATTTCTGGTCTCTAGAACCATGAGAGAATAAATTTCTGCTATTTAAACTGCCCAGCCTCTGGTTCTTTGTTTTGGCAGCCCTCACAAGCTAATACAGGAGGCTTTCTCTCTCATTAATTTGATGGAGAAGTAGTGAGAGATTTTGCAATTTGTGATTAACGAGATAAACAAAGTGGGAAGTCTCATCTGTTGGCTCTTTTTTCAGTATAAAGAAAATGTTCCCAACTTCAAAATTCTTACCCCTAAACCACAGACACTTGCCTATAAGATTTATTTGAATACTTACAATAAACATCATCTGTTAACTAGATCTACCACGGTTTTAGATGTTGTTATACTTGTTTCTTTCGAGAGCCAGAGGCTGAAGGAAGTGGGGGAAAGAGGCGGAAGGTGAATCCTGTGTGTAGAGTGCTTCTAGAAAGAGACTGCCTTTTGCTCGCGGCTTTCTGATACTGGCCTCTCTCCAAATAAAACAAAAGAGAAGGTCTGACTGTGGTGATTCTGTCACCATTGATTTGGCTCTATTACAGAGGTGTCTAGCTTCCTCGGCAATGACTTCCCAGCTTTGCCAACACTTCCTTCTCTCAGGTTTTCCTGGTGGCGAAGGCTCTACACTGCTCTTCTCAGCTATGGAGCTCCTGCGCCCGCCATGACCTTCCAGGACCCCACTGGACCCACTTGACAGCACTTGAGGTGAGCTCGCACAATTTCCTCAGGGAATTGACAAGGAGACTTCTCTACCTAGGCTTTGCCCAGTTAATTTGACATTATATTCAAACAAATTACTTCACCCAATACTATATCTGGAGGGAAAGTAAGAATTTTTCCCCCTCCAATTTCTTTAAAACAATAGCAAGAAGGTAGTCCAGCCAATCCACAGAGACTACAGGAAATATCACACGTAAAGGATCAAATGTGCTAAAATAAAGCACAGGGTGCAGAATTTTTCAGTCACACAATAATCTCCATGCTCACCTCTGATTTCACAGAACCTCATCGAAAAGGCCCACAACGCAGGCCCACATCAAGGATCATCAACTCTTTGCCCTGCACACATGCCCATAAACATGGGAAACAACCATTCCCTGTCTGACAAAATGGAAATATTTCAAGAGACCCATCATGATAGTTCGTCTCAGTCCAGGAAGCTATGGACATGTCCAAGTAACCACCATTATCTTTGCAAAAACCAAAATAAAATGAAATTCTTTGAGACACGATCCCATTTGTGGGATTTAACCTTAAAAAAGTCAAGGTTAGGAGCGCCTGGGTGGCTCAGTGGGTTAAGCCTCTGCCTTCGGCTCAGGTCATGATCCCGGGGTCCTGAGATTGAGCCCCATATGGGGCTCTCTGCTCAGCAGGGAGCCTGCTTCCTCCTCTCTCTCTGCCTGCCTCTCTGCCTACTTGTGATCTCTGTCTGTCAAATAAATAAATAAATAAAAATCTTTAAAAAAAAAAAAGTCAAGGTTAATTAAGTAAGAAAAATAATCCAAAAGAAAGGAGAGTAGATTACAAGTGTTCATCTCCACATTATTTGGCATGATGATACAATTACCAAAAAATAGGTAAAGGACTAAAAAAAAAGATGTCTGCATTAATTTAGGATATTATAGACTGATTTCTGGAACCAGACAAATCAAATATAACAGATACTGCCTCGAATAAATCAAAATACAGGAAGATTTGATAGAATTCCCCACGCACAAGCAAGGGGAGAAGCAGCTACCACACTCCACGCCACACTCAACCAAACCAACCACTAACTCGTGTGTGTGAATGAATGGCTCTGTCAGATAAAAGTAGGACCTGAAAAGTCCAGGATCCCATAAGATAAGGAAAGTGGGGACCATATGGCAGCCACCAACATTTTGGCCTCTGCAAAGAACACTGGGAGTATAAGGCACCCTAATAAACAGTGAGGGAAGGCATGCAGTGACCGTGGCTGCCCGGGCTGGATTGCGTATGACCCACATGACCAGCTGGACCAATCAGGAGCCGTCCTTGGACACGCATATAAAGAAAAGAGCTGGGAAAGAACAGAGTAAACCTGGTTCCTTAGTATAATTCAACAGACTTTAGAGCGTGGCAGGCACTGATTGACAGAGAGACCATGCATCATATTTGTGGTGTGGATGGGAAAGGGACTCCCAGAAGCAGCAACATTCCAAATGTTCGGTGGCCAGAAAAGGGTCCTGTTTTCATTTACTCCCAGTTTTACCATCTCCTGCCTCCTTTCCTTTCTAGGGCACAGGAGCCAGGGAAGATGACTCTCCCACAGACATCAGATGGTCTTCCACGGCCACCTAGTGTCTCTTTTGCCATTCACCCTGCCCCACCAGTCTCCGATCTTAATGTGGCCTGTTGTCAGATCCCAAAAGCTACCCTGACCCCAGCATTTAGGCCAGATCGTGTGGTGGCCAAATTCCCTCTGTTCCGGTAGGGACATCCCTTTGGTGAAATCCAAGGCATCCCCAATGGCCATAAACCTTACCAACTTAAACAGTCCCCTCTTCTTCAAAAGCATCTTGACACAGAAATGAGGAAGAATAATTCAGTTATGTTCCTCTGGCTTTTATGCTAGTACTCTGACCTGTGGGAGAATGGTCATACCACCAGACCGTCACTGCCTCAGAGCATTTGTTAGTATTAATATAAATAAAATACATGGAAAGTATTTATCCACTGAGACTTGCCATAGATACTGAGTAGAAACAGAACTGGCACTGAGGACCCGGGTGCATTTGCTCAAAAACATCCCACCTCTCACCCCAAGGGGAGGATTCCGGGGAAGGCACTCTTCGAAGAACAGAAGGATACCAACATAGGCATTCTGCAAACTTAGAGTCAATGTGGGTCCTAAAGTTCCCTGTTTTCTTCAAAACAGCAGCCTCACAACCCTGCTGGTCTGTCCTTCCCACAACCATTACCTGAAAACCCCCTCTCCCTTTTTGCACCTAGACTTCTATTTGCTTTTTATTTCCATATGTTTAGCAACAGCTATAAAGCTCTCCTTTTGAGGAAATGCTTTCAGCAATTGTGTTACCTACTTTGAACTTGTTTCTCCTAAGCCATCGGCATTTCTCTTCCCCACTGTGAAATTGACTAAAAACAGCATGAAGCTGACAGGTTTTTGTATAGAGACTAGACATAGCACTAAAAAAATGTCTGAGATTTTTTTCTCCCTCTTTTAACAAAAGGCTCTTCCAATGCATCTTTTATTATTATTGTTATTATTATCATTATTCACCCAAAGTTTTTGTTATCCCAAAGGAAAATTCAGAGCTAGAAACTTTATTCAAACGATTGTTCTCAAACAGAGCTCTCCTGGGGAATGACTTATTCACTAAACACAACATTACACTGCTTTGTGGAAGAATAGAGCAGGCAAGGATGGAGTCTTTTGATTTTCTTTGTTCATTTGAGTTTATTCAAGCCATGGCATATTTTTCGGTAAGAAGTGGCAGCCTATTTACCCTGTTTCACTCGGAGAGAAAGAAGAATAAAGGAGGGAGGCATAGAGCTTTAAAAATAGCATCGGTGGCAGAAGTAGACACCCACCTGGGGAATTATGTTTCATTCCTCATATCCACCAAGCCAAGCACGATACCCGGTACACAGCAGAGGCTCGAGGCAGGTTTGCCAAATAAATATGTGAGGGAGCAGAGCAGCTCTCTGTAGAAGAATGACTGGGTAGAGGAGGTTGGGGGAGAGCCTCAGCATGTTCATGGCCCTGACCAGCTGAGCTTAGAGAGGAATGACTTCCCCCTGCCAACTCGAACCTACTATAGACTCAGCCTTGAAAGGACTCTGCCTGGACATGACAGCCCTCTAAAAACCTATTTCCAGAGAAGCTTCTGGGTCCCCTCTAGAGTTTTAGAAGCCTGGGTTTCCAGGACTAGCTCTAACTGAAGTCTGGGCCCATCCTGCAGATCTCACAGCTACTTCCAGAAGTTGCTACCCAGATGCCTAGCACCTTCCTATCTAACCGTATGCTTTGGTTTCCAAAATTGTGTCTCCAGTCAGGCAGCTTTCCTGGAATTTAGATGCATGTCCCATTTTCTCCTGAACATCAGCCTGGGACGTCTTATAGAAACCCCAACTCGAGCCATCAATTTTCCCCTGAAACATGCACCACTTCTGTGTGCCCCAGTACCAGACTCATTGTTGTGTACCTCAGGGGTACTCCATCCCCCCTCAGCACTGGACTCCCCATAATTCCTTGGATACCTCCATGCTTTTGTGAGAGCTGTATCTGGTGGCTAGAATCTTCTCGCACCAATATCTGGCTTGGAAAACTGCTCATCCTTTGGGAGCCCACTCTACGTGACCTTCTCTGCTTACCTTTCCCCACTCTTCCAGAATGGAGTGAGTTTCCAGAAAACTTGATTCAGGGGTTCTACCAGTACTTGTAATTGATCTACTAGCTTATCTCTCACCTCCTGACTACATCGGCTTACCCACTAGGCAGTTCTCACACTCAAGCGAACGTCAGAATCACCTGAGGAGCTTTTAAAATGAGATTCCCAGGCCTCCCCACACCCAGGCACAGAGACACAGTAGGCCTGCGATGGAAACCAGGATGCTGAATTCTAAAAGCCCCCAGGGGGATTCTGAGGGCAGCCACACAGGGAGCCTCCTCCCAGATTAAAGCTCCTGTGTTTTGTTGAGCTTGGTTACCCCGCACAGGGAACAGCATTAGCAGCAGTGGAAGAACCTTCTCTGTTGGATGGGAGTATGGGTGAGTGGATGGGCAGCTGGAGGCTGAGGGAGAATGAGACATTCTGAACAACCAGAAGACTGAAAGGAACCTGGAGAAGATGTCAGTTTAGTTCAGATCCTCTGGGAATGGGCAGCAGTACCAAGCCCCATCCCCAACTCCAAAGAGCCTTGGCTACTCGGAGCAGCAGACTGTCTGCGTTTAATTTCTGGCAGACTCTCTTTCTCCCTCTGTGCATTTCCTCCTTGTCTTCCCCACAGCTTTTATAAACCAGTAACTTCTCCAGTCTTCCCCAGGTGCCAGATCGGGTGTCTCCAAGCCCCCAGGGTGTGTGGGGGGTGGGGGGAGGAAGGGGATTTGTTGCAGAATACAAGCCACCGACCTAAATAACCTAGCCGGACACTTGCAGCCTTGTCTAGCCTCATAAACGGGGTCTAGCCCTCCAGAAGGCCTTGTGAGATTTCTGAGTCAACCCTGAGCAAGGCATCCCACCAAACCCAAAAACCAATTTTAGGAGGGTGAGGAAAACCTCGGACTGGACATCCATGAGGCTGGTGTGTCGCGGTGCAGGAAAGACAAAGGTCCCTCCCGCGTGCCATCGCTGACAGAGGCAGCCAGCGCTGGCTCCCCTGCGCGGCTCACTTGCCATCTGGCAGCCTTCAGAGCCCTCGGTGGCTCTCTTTAAGAGCCACTTGAATCCACAATTCAAACTCAAGAGCATTTTCAATGTAAAAAATAGTAATGCTTGATTTAATTTTATTGCCCGGAGGGCTTTCCCAGGAAGAGGGAAGGGGGAAGGGGAGGGAGGCTGTAAGCAGGGACATCTGCCACTGGTGGGGAGAAGGCCCAGGGCATCTCCTTCCTGTGCCGTTACTCCTGGGCACGAAAATAAAAACAATCCACATTTTCTCCCCAATCTGCCAGCCTCTTCGGGTGTCTGGAAACAAGCTCCCTGCCTTTGGGCAACTTGACAGGCTTGCCCTGGAGCAAACATCAGCTGTCACAGGCACACCGCAAGGAGAAGGGAAGACTCCAGGGCCCAGAGAAGGCTTCGGGACAGCTCAGATGGGGCCACCAAAGGGATCCTGCAGATAAGCTTGCGAGAGCATCGGGGTAGATAAGAGTCCGGCAGATGGCTCTCTGGGGTCTGCTTCTGTCTGCTTTCACATGGAGAATCTGTGGGCTATTTCCATACACAAATCTCACCTCCTCAGAAAAAAAAAAAAAAAAACAATGATAGGTTAAGAGCAAAAATAGACACATCGAAACTGGTATCACTGAAATCCTTAATACAGTGACAGAAACTCCAGCATCCTCCAAAGGTTCCCAGCTGGTATGTTTCCCGCACTCAAGATGAGCCAAGAGGAGGATATGGGTCTCCTGTAGGTGGAGGGCCAGATGGCTTCTCCCTCTCCATTGCCACCTGCAGACCCTGGAGCGGTCCAGCCAAGGCCACATGTCTCACTGGAGCCCTGGTTTCTGAAAACCAGTGTCCCCCGGAAAGGTTGGCAACGTGAGTTAGTTGGGACTTCACTGTGGACTTCATTGTACTTCAAGGTGAAGAAATTAATTGTGGTGTAGCATGGGACAGGAAGCAAGCCTGCCAGTACTCTGTATAGGTATGTATTGGTAGGAATGGCCCTGCAGGTCCTCCTCGTGTCTGCCAGACTCATCATCAATGCCATCAATGCTAGGATTTCAGCCACACCCACCCAGGCGGCTAGCTGGTCCCACATGACCCTGAAGCCCTGCTTACAGCAGGTTAGACCAAGAAGACGAGCCTGATCCAAGGGCAGCCTGGCTCGGGGACCCTGCCAGACGGGCAAGACTGTGACCTAATTGAGCTGATCAGATCTCATCGCTTCAACTGTTTGAGAACCTGACATAAAAAAAGAAAAAAGAATCTGCAGTTCATAGACGGAATAAAAGACATTTTTTAATTTTTTTTAAAGAGATAGGCTCATTCTAATCTATTTATTTATTTATTTATTTATTTATCTGACAGAGAGAGAGAGAGAGAGAGAGAGAAAGAGATCACAAGTAGGCAGGCAGGGGGTGGGGGGGACAGACTCTCCACCAAGCAGAGAGCCCGATGCAGGGCTCGATCTCAGGACCCTGAGATCATGACCTGAGCCGAAGGCAGAGGCTTAATCCACTGAGCCACCCAGGTACCCCAGAATAAAAGACATTCTGATTACTGAATAGACAAAGTTCCTATCTACTCACCAGAGTGCCAAAAAAAAAAAAAAAAAGTATGGAAAGAGTTGATACTTGTTTTCTTGTGAAAACAGCATTGAAATGATCATCACAGGGGGAAAATACCAGAACTTTTTCCAGACTAATTTATATTTATCATAAAACTTCACATGGTGTTTACTTTGAAATGCAGAGCAGGTCAGGAGTGGGGAGAGATGCCTACAAGTTTTCTATTCGAAATGCCTTGATGTGAATCGGAAAAAAAAAAAAAAAAACCACATCCAGAAGGAGCAAGAAGAAGAAGCCCTAAAACAAGAGAAGAGAACATCGAGCAGCCAGAAGTCAGGAGCAACAGATGCAAAGTGGGAGAGTTGCTGAGTCCCATTAGTGACCAGGCAGCAGAGAGGGAGCACGGGAGCCCACTTCTGAGGGGACATCAACTGAAATTCCGTCGGGCCCCAGAGCTTTTGCTGCAGCTTCCGTGTGGCCTAAGGCTCTCTTATTTCCCCTGTGTGGTCTGGCTACAAATCCCTATCTCCTGAGCTTGAGTTGTCTTTGCTTCTGGAAACCTAAAAGAGCCTAATTTCAGTATCATATTATCAAATAAAAGAAAGAATATTCAAAGCCAAAGACAAAGAACTTTGAAAGGAGCAGATAGGAGGGTGTTGTGATTCATGTGGTTCAAGTACAAGGTTCAGTTCAAGAAGAGCTGTAAGTTGCGAGACAAACTTTGCATAACGTGGAATGCCTTCTGCAGAGACCAGGATGTACACAGGGGAAACCATGTCTTAAATGGGCAACAATCAGGAAGCTGAGGTGGTATAATGCGATGAAGAGAAAAACTCAGGAGGCTCATGATAGATGCCGCCCTGTGTCAGAAGGGCTGTCCTGTGGAAGAAGGATTGGAATCATTTCACTCGCCAAAGGGAACAAATAGGCATGTGGAGAATAGAGGCATTGATTCAATATTAGGAAAATCTTTTCAAAATGTCAGAAGACGGGGTGTCCTCCTTTACAAGGTTGTGAGTTATCCTTGAACCTGTTCGAGGAGAAAGAGGAAGTGCTCGGGTAGGGACGTTTTTGTTTTTTGTTTTTATTTTCACTTTTTAAGGATTTATTTCTTCTAGAGAGTATGAGGGAGGGGCAGAGGCCCGAGAGAGTCTTAAGCAGACTCTGCACGGAGCCCGGAGCCCGATTTCACAGCTCTGAGATCACAGCCTGAGCCAAAACCCAGAGTCAGATGCTTAACGGCCTGAGCCACCCAGGCACCCTGGGCAGTGGTGTCTTTACAAAGATATTTAAGAGCCATCTCAATTCCAAGAATTGAGAGACAGCCCCCTTCCATCTACAACCTTTCTTAGGAGGAGAACACAGATTCTGGACCCTGACGCCCCGGGTTTGTATCTTGGGTGACCCTAAGCAAGTCAGTTGCCTTCCCACGCCCCTTTCCCACTCTAGAAATTGAGAAAATGGAAGCACCTCTAGCCTAAAGAGGCTGTGAAAATTAAATGAGACCATTCAAATCAAGAGTTTAGAACAATGCCAGGCATCTAAGAAGCACTAGATACATACATTGGTGGTGGCTGTTGTTCAAATCTAGTTCTCAAAAAAAATAAATAAAATAATAATCCAGTTCTCCAGGACTTGCTTCAAAGTGATCACAGTCAAACTAAACCTCATTGTGCATGGAATATCTGCTCACCATTGAAGGAAACAAATACTAGAACTGTTTTGTTTATCTGTCATTAAGTTAGCAAATGAGGGGGCGCCTGGGTGGCTCAGTCAGTTAAGCGTCTGCCTTCAGCTCAGAGCATGATCCCAGAGTCCTGGGATCCAGCCCTGCATCGGGCTCCCTCCTCGGGGGGAGCTGGCTTCTCTCTCTCCCTCTCCCCCTTCCCTTCTAATGCCTTCTCTGTCTCTCTCTCTCTCCGATAAATAAATTAGAAGAAAGAAAAAAGTTAGCAAACAAATGTTGGAGAAATGGCTCTAGGTGTGGGGATATTCCCTTCTTTAGAAAGTCACAGATGACTAAAAAGAATGAAGAAAAGCAGCTCAAGCTGAATCATAATTGTATTCCATATTTGGTCCAGTAAATATTTTGGGAATGCCCACCCTGTGCTCAGCAGTGTACGAGACACAACAAACACAAATGAATGAGTACCTTGCTCTCAAGCGGCTTACTTCCAGTAGGAAAAGGAATAAACAAGCAAGATCATAGCAGGTGCAGAGAGCACGTGGAATGGTGAGAGGGCACTGGGGGGGCCAGTGAGGGTGTGGTGCCTTCCTGTGGCCTGAATCCTCAGCAACCGACAGGGTCCTTATCCCACTGGGGGAAGACACAGACAACAGAATCAAATCCTTGTTACCACGAAAAGGACAACTGAATTTAGGCAAGAATCTCTGTTCAATGTCCCAGCTTTTCTACTAAAAATAAAAATGGATGGGCCATTTTTGCAGACAAGACAAGCCTTTGCAATGGTTTAGTCATGTAGCTTCAATTTAATTATCTATTCTCTTCCTCGGTAGCCTCCTCAAAAATTAAATTTCTCACTTTTCTGATGGTCAATTTTGCTTCTGAGTAATAAGATCGCATCGATAACTGAAACTAATACAGAAACCAAAAATTTCATTTTAGTCAAAAATATCCAATTTCCACAACAATTCTGTAGTAGCCAGCCTATCTTCTAATGGACTGGACTAAAAGGAAACCGGAAATTAAAGGAGACATAAAGAGGTCCAAATCATACTCCTCTTGGTCCTTTAGCTCCCACATAATAGAGAATTCTGGTTAGGCAGTTTATTGATCAGGTTAAGCTAGAGCATTCTAAGAAAGTATTACAAACCTCCAAATCTCAGTGGCTTAACATGACAGTAATTTATTTCTTTGCTCATGTAAAGTCCGGTGAGGACAAGCAACTCCCTGGGGTAAATTTTCCTTCACATGGTGACTTAGAAATGCAGGTTCCCTCTGTCATAGTTCCTAGAATGTGTGAAGCAGAGCAAGAGAGAGTGACAAGAGCTCACACATCCTCTTAATTGCCATGATTAAAAGAAACATGTATCTCTTCTTTTCACTCTGTGTTGGCCAAAACCAAATACATGGCTTCAGCCTCCAGGCAAGGAGGCTAGAAAAAGTAGGGGAAGCCATGGAATATTCAGAGAGCATTACCTTATCCTTTGGCATATGCAGGTCTCATCAAAATCAAGTTTATGCTGAGGGCATTCAGATACCTTGGAAATTCAACCTCTGTCAGGTGTGGGCACCGCAACCTCAACATGCCACAGTTTAAGAACTTCTACTTATCTATGTCTAAAACCCATGTAAGGCTGCCTTACCAGGAGAGAGCACCCTGGTACATGAAAAAAGTGTTAATAGAAAGCCAAACAACCCCCAGTTTTTGCAGAAGGTGGAACTTTAAAGATGGCAGCAAAATTAACACTGTTCTTGTCGGTCTTGGCTCAAAAGTTAGAGATTATCAAGCATCAGGCAGTAGTTAGCATGTAAATGAGCCTGTCATTGGGTATAGGTAATGTAATTGACAAAAAAAGGGGGGGGCTTTTTGTTGTTGTTGTTTTTTCAAAATTTTATCCATTACGAAACATGGAACCTTTCCACTGTTCCATGAGCTTTGGGTCCCCCCCCCCAAGAATGTAGTCTTTAAAAATGTCCACTGCCTTGTGACACTAAGATAAGTCCATCTGCAGGAGAAGTGCTCTTCGTTTTCTTTTTTCTGAGGCTGAGTGAATAGAACTTGAGCAGATCAACCCTCACTATGCAACTGTTTCACTGCCAAGTCGATGTGGGAGTAAGTACATCATGACTTTTTTTCTAGTCATGTTACACTTGGTGGTCCTTGGAAAAGCCTTCAGTTCTCAGAGTACATATAGAAGAAAGGCATTCAGGAAATAGAATCACAGTAGTAATCCTGATTTAAGAAAGATATGTGACTGAGAAATATGAAATCATCCTAATAGCACTGAGAGTGGCAACTTTACGACTGACCGTTTTACTCTCCTTTTGGGGGGGGGGTGTTTTTTAATGGCAATTACTGACCTCCAGGTTTCTTTTCTTTCTTTCTTTTTTTTTTTTTTTTAAGAATTTTATTTATTTATTTGACAGAGAGAGATCACAAGTAGGTGGCGGGGTCGGTGGGGAGCAGGCTCCCTGCTGAGCAAACAGCCCAATTCGGGGCTCGATCCCAGGACCCTGAGATCATGACCTGAGCCAAGGCAGAGGCTTAACCAACTGAACCATCCAGGCGCCCCCAGATTTCCTTTCAATACCTTTCTACTCTAACTACTTCCGCCATCATCTGGACAACCTGAATCTATAAGGGAGACTTATTTAATAGGGAGGCTCCCATTTCCAAGACTTTCTGAATGTCAGTTACCTCCTTAAGTTCCATCCACTTCAATCACCCCTATATGTGTGGCTCAAATCCTGTGAAAATGTGGTGGGTATTATGGAGAACACGTATTGCATGGAGCACTGGGTGTGGTGCATAAACAATGAATTCTGCTATGCTGAAAAGAAATTTTTAAAAAATGTAAAAAAAAAAAAGACATTAAAAATAGAGCTACCCTACAGCATAGCAATTCACTACTGGGTATTTATCCCAAAGATACAGATGTAGTGAAAAGAAGGAACACAGGTACTCCAATGTTCATTGCAGCAATGTCCACAATAGTCACACTGTCGAAAGAACCAAGATATCCTTCAATGGATGAATGGAAAAAGAAGATGTGGCATATATATACAATAGTATATTACTCAGTCATCAGAAAGGATGAATACCCACCATTTGCACTGACATGGATGGAACTGGGAGGGTATTAGATGCTAAGTGAAATAAGTCAGTCAGAGAAACACAATTATCATATGGTTCCGCTCATATGTGGAACATAAGGAATAGTAGAGGGGACAATAGGGATGGTGGGGAAAACTGAATGTGAAGAAATCAGAGAGGGAGAAAAACCCTATAAGACTCTCAACTCTAGGAAACAAACTGATTGTTGTGGAAAGGAAGAGATGGGTGTGGGGATGGGGTAATTGGGTGATGGATATTAAAGAGAGCATGTGATATGATGAAAAAAAAAGAATAATTCAATTGCTCAAGTTTAATCTTTAAGATCTCAGTCTTCAAGCATGATTTTCTGTTCTTATGATACACTCACTTCATTAATCCCTGTGTCCACTTTACCACATTTTTGTGGCATCCAGCCTCTTCATGCCTGCCTTGGGAAGTAATGAGCTTCTTGTCTCTACTGGTGTTCAGAAGAAAAGGATCACTGTTTGTTGGGAATACCAGAGAGGGCTACCCCAGCCTTTGGAGAAAGTTATGTTGCCCGAATAGTTGGAAGGATATGAAGTTCAAAGACATACTGCAGCTGTGATTCAAATGCTTGATTCTCATATTTACAGGAGGCTAACCCTCCAATAAGCGCTTTGTGTTTAAACCATCAAGGGTCCAAACTGGGTACTAAATAATCACAGAATAATTAAAGTGGTAAATACTGAAAAACTATAGCATTGTCTATCAATTTAAATAAGCTGAATAATGTTACAGGCAATGCCTTAAAAATGCAAGACATGCAATGACATAAAAGAGATTATAATTAATGTAATACCCAATTTATGGAAGGAAATTGTTCTGCTCAAAAATCATATAGTGTTTAGGTTAAGACTTCTTAGGAAGGGGGAAAAAAAGACTTATTAGGGCCATAACATCAGCTTCAAATCTAATACGCTGAGGTAAATTGGAACTTGCGTCAGTTTTCAGACTCAATTTAAACGGAACTCGTTAGAAGAATCTTATTCATTGTAATAAGAATGGTTAATACAAGAAAACCAATCCTATAGTTGAAAATTAAGTGAAAGCAACAGCAAGCCAAATATATTGAAACGTGTAACCAATCTGAAATCTGTAAAGGTAATCTCTAGACAGCTGAGATGCAAATACTCTTGCACAAAAAATCTACATTTATTGGATTTGGGAGTATGTAATCAAGGCTGGCAATCATACCTATCCATCTTTATTTAACTTTAACAGGTCAAATAAGGGAATATTTTATGCGCCAAAAATTGTCACAGACATCGGTTACCAACTAATACAAGAAAGGGGTAGAATGTTAGAAGAGAGTCTCAAAAATCTTGGGACAATCTAATATATGTGTGTAATTATTTTTCTCTTCCTCAGGGAACAAAAGGAAGTTTAATAGACTATAATCATTGTTTGCAAGCAAGTTACAAGAAGATCTCTGCGGCTGTTCTCCAGGAGATAAATACAGGGAGGGAAAAGAAAACGTAACATCTGCCAAATACCTTGCTCAAAGCTCTTTGTTAGAAGACTGTGCTGACTTGCTCTCTGTAATTCTTCTAGAAGAGAATCTCATCTCCCATTGTACTGGATGAGTTAAGACAATTATTATTGACAGACACAGGGGACCCAAATTTTTTGTTCTGAAGAAGGTCTGAAAAAGAATCGGGTCACCTTGCAGTTGCTACTGTCATACTGTAACATCCGATGCATTTTTTTCTTTTAAGATTTTATTTATTTATTTACTTTAGGGAGAGGGGAGGGGAGCGTGAGCTCGGTGAGGAGCAAAGAGGTAGGGAGAGGGAAAGGGAAAGAATCTCAAGCAGACTGTGCACAGAGCTGGACGCCGGGCTTGATCTCACAGCTCTGAGATCACGACCTGAGCCAAAAATCAAGAGTCAGATGCTTAACCAACTGCACCACCCACGCGCACCAACAGTCTATGCTGAAGACTTAAGAATGGTGAACGAAACCTTTCTACTATATCCCATCAGCCAGCAAGCTCTGCCACCTTCAGCTTTTCAGATCTTTAAATCTCACTTTTGACCGAAAGCTGGAATCCAGACAAACAATACAAGAACGTTTTTTAGCCCTGTATATGGTAGTGGAGAAAGAGATGACAAAACCCTTTGACTTAGAGCCCTAAAATAGCCATCTCCTTGCAGGGAAGCCATATCAATAACTTCTAACTCTGTCTTCAGAGACACCCTCGAATTTTGGAAAAGTTCTATGACACTTTATTCAGTGCTCAACTGGACAAGTAACTAGTCAGTTTCATTGAGACTCTAGAACATTACACATGTGCTTATGTAACCAGATTTAATGTCTAGCCACTGAAATAGTATCTCACTCAAATGTTCAAAAGATAGGAAGGGAAATGTGATGAGAACAGCTTTAGCGTTTCCGAAAAGGAGAAGTTGATCTTTATCATTTGATGTGCAATCAGACACTGGACTGATTTTTTTCCGCTCGTTAACTTTTCAGCAAGAATCCTAAATTTGTTGTTTAAGGGTCACTACTGTTATCGGTATTAATACCCCTTTAAAGATATATATAAAACATTTTTAGGTAATCAAACCTGAAAACAATTGGAAAAATATTTCCACTGTTTGTACAGTATGGAATATTGAGCAGCTATAAAGTTGTTCAAATGGATTAAATGTGGGGACATGTATTTAACTCATTGGCTTTATTCAACCCACCCCAAGATGACCAAAAATTCATCAGGAAAATAATACAAGACAAAATACCAGTTAACTACTATCACAAGGTAAAATGGTCCTAAACCCTAAATAAGTTCAGTTTTAAAAGAAAAATAATAAAATCACTGGCTTAAAAGCAAAAAGAAACAAACAAACAAAACAAAACAAAAACTTAAAAAATAGCAATGCAGTGGAGACTACCCTGCATTTAAAATGACTAAACTATTTAATGTAAGCCAGGTATGATGTTTTTGCTAACCATTAGATGCTGCTAGAACATATGAAATCCTAAGGAATTCAGTAACACATGCTGTGTGATGAATCACACAATACTTCTGAATACAAAATAGCAGAAAACACAAATTTGAGATTTGAAATTTAAAAGAAGACAAGATCTGACATCCTTGATAGAAAGGTTTGTATTAATAATGGCCCTTTGAAGTCTAATTTAAAAAAAAAAAAACAATAAGCAAATTCATATTCTTGCAGAATGCATATACCCATCTAAGAGAACCTAATATGCTGACTACTTCAAATGGTATGTAAATGGTATCTGTCCCAGGACTGGGCTGGGGAGAAATCCAGTGTTTATAACTTCCCATCTCCCAGCCACATGGAGTTGCCCTGGTGTCTTTCTCTCCTACACTGGTTTGCTCTCCAAAAATACAAAAAGCCAGATGCCTGTGGGTTCGGGTGTGCCTAATTGAGCCACGCTGAGCACCAAATGACCTGGAAATGTTTAATCCAGCTTTTGTCAGAACAAATTACTGGGATGTTCTCACTGCCCCCTTAGGGACTAATTTACAATTGGATACCAAGTCCTGTGCAAAGCTATGGGCCAAGGCTGATGCCCAATTTACCCCGGCATGCGAAGTATGGGTGTGCCACTCTGATGGGAAGAGGAACCACTCTCGAGTGGTGGAATGGATAAGAAAGAGGAAGGCCAAATAAAAGCCTGCAAGGGTCCCAGAGGGAGGTTGGCATTTGTGCCTTCTGCTCCTCAAAGAGCTCATTTGCGGAAAGAGAGGCTTAGTGTGCTCTCTGCAAATTGCCCGGCTATATACAGCCCATGAGTCTCCACATCACGTGAACAGTACCCCACAGTGTGATGGCATTAGTTGGTGGGGCCTTCGGGAGATGATTAGGATTAGATGAGGTCATGAGAGTGGAGTCCCCACGCCGGGTACTAGAGCCCTCCTGTGGGTCACAAGACTACTTGCTCCCTCCGTCTACTGTCTGCCCTGTGAGGATACGAAGAGAAGACAGCAGTCTGCGACCAACCCGGAAGACTGCCTCACCAGGACCTGGCCATGCTGACGCCCCAATCTTGAACTTCCAGCTCCTAGAACTGTGAGAAGTAGACTTCTGTTGTTGATACAGGTGTCCAGTCTAAGGTACTTTCGTTACAGCACCCTGAATTAAAGCACCATGCCATGGCAGTGAGCACTAGCCTAACATCTGATTATTTAGTCAGATGATTCCCATCTCATCCACAAGTCACCAGGGTGCAGGGCTTGCAGAAAGCAACTTGAAACCCAGGTTTGAATTTGGTGTCAGGTGGAACAGGCTCCGCCCCTCTGAGCTCCCTCTCAACCCACCACCCTGCACACTAGGAGTTTGAAGGGGCGGGATGCTGGCTTTAACCCCTTCAGGGACTCGATTCTCCCAAAGGGCACCTCCTACCGCCCTCAGACTCCTCACTCAGCCCCCACACTTGTGCTCCTGGTTGCTTTCTTTGTTTTGTTGTTGTTCTCCTTTTGGACTTGGGATGGACCGTGCTGGGTACAGTATTCTGTTTCAGGCTATCATCACCGATCCATGCAAAGCCCGTCTCTTGTTTTATTTCTGTGTTTTATTTTCTTTTATTTCTGTGTTTTGCATAACCCACACACTTACTTCCCTTCTCCCTGCTCCATTGCATCAATTCTAATATGTTTTATGCATCCATAGGTGTCTTGGAAAGATATGAGAATGTGATTTCCATCTATACAAATAGTACTGAGGGACGTCTGGGTGGCTCAGTGGGTTAAAAGTCTGCCTTTGGCTCAGGTCATGATCCCAGGGTCCTGGAATCGAGTCCTGCATAGGGCTCCCTGCTCAGCGGGGAGTCTGCTTCTCCCTCTGACCCTCCCCCCTCCCCTTTTATTTATTTCAAATAAATAAAATCTTTAAAAAAATAGTATTGAATTATGTAAGGCTATTCCGTTTCCTTTTTATATATATATATGTGTGTGTATGTATATATATATATATATATATATATATATATATATCTCACTGCATCTACATGGGTATCATATTGTTACCTTTGCTACGTAGTATTTCATGATTGGCATCCACTGCTCATTATGAAGTACTACAACCGATCGCTCTTCAGAAGTTGTTCCTTCGCATTCCCAGGAAGGATGCATCAGAATTCCTGTCTGCCCACACTTCCTGTTTTCCGACTTTCTAACTTGTGCCAATCTGATGGTTGTAAAGTGTGCTGTAATACTGTTTTCATTTACATTTCTGATTACTACAGTCATTGGACGTCTCTTCACATATTTGTTACCCATACAGATTTCTCCTATGCAATATAAATATTGCTTATTTATTTCATTTGAGCATTTTTGTTTACTAATTTGTTCATTGAGTATCTTAGATATTAATCCCTTCTTAATATACAGTATGTATCCTCTCCAAGCTCATCCACATTCTGTTAAATTTGCCCACAGTCTTTTTTATTAAACAGAAACCCTTAATTTAGATATAATTAAATCTACTTTTTACATTATTTTTGCAATTTTCCCATCCTGTTTAAGAAAATATCCACCACTCTGACACCACAAGGACTTTTTAAATTAGAATTGGGTTAAGTTTGTGGAATCTCTTGAGGACAGTTTATATCTTTACAACATTGTCACCCTGTCATTAACATGCTATAGCTCTCTAATCATTCAGGACTCATTTTAAATCTCCTATAGGGTTAATTTTTCTTTTTTTTTTTTTAAGTGTACCAATTTTCTGCATTCTTTGTAGTTGATTCCCAACTGCTTTATATGTAATTTTGTTGTTATAGTGCCTGTTTTTCTATAGCATTTTCAAGTAAATTATTGCTGTAGTGGACTTAGTCCTAAGATTTTCTATAACTAGCAAGCTTCTGAACTCCCTTTTTGTACTAAGAGTCTGTCTGTCTACTGTGCTCTGTTTTGTATGTAAATGATTACATTACATCAATGTAGATGATTACATTGCATGCAAATATGACAAGTTTGTTCTTTCCAATCCTTGTCTCTCTCTTTTCTATTTGTCTTTCTGCATTAGCCAGGACTTTTAATTATTTGTAGGTCAGTAAGCCGTGCTGAAATGCCATGTCTTTCTCTGGTTCCTGCTCTAAAAGGGAGTGAATTTCAAGTTTCTCCGTCAAAAAACAAATAAATACACTTTTCTCTATTAAATTTTTTCCTTTTTTAAAAGATTTTATTTATTTATTTGACACAGAGAGAAAGAGCACAAGCAAGGGGAACAGGAGAGGGAGAAGCAAGCTCTCCACTGAGCAGGTAGCCCAACGTGGGTGGTACTCGATCCCAGAACCCTGGGATCATGACCTGAGCCAAAGGGAGAAGCTCATACGACTGAGTCACCCAGGTGCCCCTCTATTAAATATTTTTTTGTAGAGTTTTCGTACATAATATTTATCAGGTCAATGGAGTTTCCTTCATGTCTTAATTTTCCTTGAAGTACTGTTTTTTTTTTTTCCATCAAGAGATATTAAAATTTATCAAGTTTTTTCTATTAATGTGGTTTATTTAATGATAGATTTTCTGATTTTAAGTTAGTCTCTTGTATTCCTGGAATAAATTCTACTAGATCATATTATATTTCTATAATACATGTTTGGCTCTCCTTATCTAAAATTTTGCACTGGAATTTTCTCTCTGTCATAAATGAAATGGTCTTAAAATTTTCTTTTATTGACTGTTTTAAGAATCAAGATTATGCTACCCTCAAAAATGACTAGTATCACTTTTAATCTTTTCAATTGTCTGGACCAATTTACTTAGATGAGAATTTTGACCCAAGTCATATGGTAAGAGAAGTAGACAACTCGGGCTTAGATTGTGCAAATGCAGCATGATTCAGGAGCTAACAGCCTTACTGGTGGCTCCTTAATTCAGCCTTCTTCTGACTACAGTAGGAGAAGCAGGTCCCTAGCTGACTCCGTTCTGCAGTGAAGTTTTGGGGAGTGTTTCCTGAAAGTTCAGCCTAGAGACTGTTTCATCAGGCCTTCCAAAAATAATCTGAAAAATCTATACCCTTTTAAAATCCTTATTTACTTAAACTTTCTTGAGTGGATTCTGTCATCTGCAACCAAGATTTTCTCTTGGTTAAGAAGGTAATTTTTATTGTAACTCCTTTAACGATTATCAGTTCATGTGAGATGTCTATGTTTAAATTAGAAGTGATAGTTGCTTGTAATTTTATTGTCTTAAAATCTCTTTGGTTTAGAATTATTTCGTCTTTCCACAGCATATTTTGTTTATTTGCACATTCTGTTGTATCTATGATGAATCTTGTCAGACTTGTCGGATCAAGATCCTGAACAACAAGTATTTTAACAAGTTTTTACAACCATGTGATAACTTTATTACTACCTTGGAAGTTTATTAGTATCATCATAGCTTTAGTTTTAGATTTATAATGTTTTTTTTTCTTTCCAAATGTATTAGTTATCTGTTATCACAATAATGCCATGTAATAAACACAAAATATCAATGGCATACAACACTAAACATTTAGTTTTGCTCACAAATCTATGAGTTAGCTGGGCTTGGTAGGGTTCACCCAGGCATTGAGGTGAACTGCGGGTCAGTCAGATGCCTTTAAACCTCTTGGCTGGTGTGTATGTCTGGGGCCTTGTCTGGGATGACCGAGCTGACATCTCTGTCTGACATGCTCTATAATCTTCCAATACCCTAACCTGGACTTGATTTCATGGTGGTAACAGAGTTGCAAGAGAGAGAACACAGAAGGATGCAAAGCTTCCCGAAGCTTTGGCTCAGAACTGGCACACTATCATTTTTTCCTACATTCTAACAGCCAAAGCAAGTCACAAAGCCAATGCAGAGTCAAGAGCTGGGGAAACAGAACCCACTTCTCGATTAAATAAGCTACCAATTCACATTGCAAAGGGCAAAGACACACGGAAGGAGGGACAATCAGGGAAATGTTTGCGATCAAACTACCACTCCTTGTTTCAGCTATCTATTGCTTTATAACAAAGCACCCCAAAATGTTGTGGCTTACAACAACTCATTATGATCTCTTATCGTTCTATATAATGACCAGATTTATATAAACAGTTCTTACAAGGGCCTCCAATGCAGTTACACTCTAGTGACAACTGGACTGAAGGCTCTTCTGGGCCAAACATCCAAGACAGTTCTTTGGTCACAGATCTGGTGCCTTGGCTGAGACCTTGAAATAGGTGGGGACTTGGTTCCATGTGGCCTCTCCATGTTGCTAGCTTGGACAGGCTCAGCATAGCATTCTCAAGGTATTCAAACTCCTCACGTGGCTGCTCATTTTCACCAGAGTAAGCATTCCAAGAGATCAAAGCAGAAGCTGCCATGCTTCTTCTGAGCCAGCCCTAACAGTCACACAGTGTCTCTTCTGCCACCTGGTTACACAGGCCAGTACAGGTTCAGTAGAGAAAGGGTCTGCATGAAGAGAACACTAAGCATTTGTATGCGTATACATACGTGTGTGTACGTGAGCAATATTATATGTATATGCAATGCAATATCATCTGCTTTAGTTCTGAATGTGTAGTTGATTGTTTTCCAGGTAAATAAAGATATGTACATTATATTGCTTTTTTAGGTAATCTGTTTTACATATTCATGTATTTCCTAGAGTATTGGGTTTACTTTTCCTCTTCTAGGGTGTATAATTCTTTCAACAGTGTTGTCAAAGTGGATACTTTTGAGGCCTTGCATGATCAAGAGTATCTTTATTTTATACTCATATTTAATTTTTCCAAGTTCCCTCCCTTCGTTATTTTACGTCCAACATTTCTATTCAAACACTTCTTTTCTGGAGTCATTAGGCCAGTTTTCTTTGTCTTTGATTTTTTTTTTTTTAAATTGTGCTCTCCTTTTTGTCAGTCTAGGCTCATTTATTACTCACTTCACCCATCTCCTCCCAACACACTCAACAAGCAATGCTGTTTCTCAAGGAACGCCTGTGTTTCCTCCGCAGACACTGCTCTTTCTCAAGACTGCCTCAGTGATAATCTGGCTCTTGAAGTGGAGAGTGGGGAAAGGAAGGAGACTTCAGGGTCCCCAGCTCAAGGCTGCGCTTGCTTTCTTTGACATCTATGGACAGCCTGACTATGATGATTGATGTTGCCCTCCAGCTTCCAGCTAAGAGGCTGGCCCTACCATTGACCTTCCTCAGGTGGCTTTAGGAAGGTGATGTTCCACTCAGGGAGATGTGGGGCTCAACAAAGCACTCCCCCAGCTACTTCGAGTTAGGTAGTTATATCTTCCCTGTTCCAGGTTGCTCTTTTACCCAATCCCCATTATTCCCACCACCACCTCCGTAACATAGGGACTCAATCACCTTCCACCTCCCTAGGTGGTTCTTACAATCTTTATTCTGTTATTTGACCTTACCCATCCCCCTTAGCTCCATGTCATTCTCAGAGCCAAGATGGTATTATACTGCCATCTGATCAGGAACAACATATTCAATGTCCTAGACCCTTTAGTTTTTATTTGGACAAATATTATTTTAAAGTGTAGTGTGGAAATTAAGATATGGCAAACTGCAGAACATAATGTTTGAAATGAGTTTTCTAATCACCTTTGCCTTTGAAAAATTCCATGAGATATTGTACCTTACATAATTATCTTATTTAAAAAAAACTGAAGTGAAGAGATCAGCATATATCATACATGATTATTTTCTGAGTTTGATTAATCAATAAAGAATAAAAGAGAACAATGATAAATATATTAATCTTGGTAAAACAAAAGGACACAAGTGTCTTGTTATATATTAATGCACACATTCCCTTTTTTCCCTTTTCCCAGAACATTTGGCATTCTTTATCAACCAGTGTATATAAAAGAATAGAAGAATAGAAAAACAAAGGTTTCTCACATAGTCTTTTGTATTTCTATATTAATAAACCAGAAGGAAAGTAATGAATGGTTTCAATTATAGAAAGGAGGGTATCTGGCTTAGCATTTTAATAGGGCCAGAGACAAGTTTTTCTTATTTTTGGCTCAACCTCTATCAATCTTTGAAGTCACTTACTGGTCAATATTTTAATTGTTTTCTTCCAATGCTATCTATAAATGTAATTATTTTCAGTACGGAATGTTTTCACTTACTAAATTCACTCCAATAACAACCCTCTTGTTGTTTGGGGTTTACTGTTTGTTTGTTTGTTTGCATTTAGTACATGGTTTTCCAAGGTTGTTATTTTCACATCTAGCTTTCATTTGAAACCTCCTTTACAGATGAGAATGCATACCTTTCAGTGAAACAGAGTTGGGACCAGGTAAACCCAGGGTTGCACCATAGCCTTTTTTTCCATATTCTTAAATATAAAATATATCAGTAAATAGTTCCATCTTTAGATTCTAAGAGTTGTGCATATATTGAAGTGCTTTTGCCAACTGTTTCTTTCTGGATGTTTATTGACATGAACCTACAATAAACATCTTTCAACTATAATCTATTTCATTAGTACTTCTTCAACTGGAACATAACACATATATCTGAAGAACCTTCTTGAACCAGCACATTGGAAATAGTGTCCCTCCCACCTAGCTGAGTTTTGGAAGAATTTCTTAAGCATAAGTTTTGTGAGGAACATTGAAAAGTCATACAGTCATACAGTCAAATAGTTAATGAATATTGTATTCCTTTAATTTTGAATTGCTTCCTTGCTCTCTGAAAAATTTTGGTGGATTAAGAGATATTTTCCATCCAAATCAAAGAATGACACTTATTTCTAAAAATACATCATTGGCATTTTTAGATTTGTATGGGGTTCAGCCAGAAGTAATCCTTAGAGGAATCATAACTCAAGTAGTAATTTCATTATCGAACTCTGTGGAATTGGCATTTTTTTCTGGGGTGGGTCTTTTTTGGCACTGAAATACAAGAAGCAATCATAAGAGTTGCTTTTTTAGTTTTTGTTTGTTTTATTTTGCATTTTATTTTGTTTATCTTATTTATTTTATTTATTTTGTTTTATTTGGAGGCCTTTTTCCCCTAAAAACACAATTCCTCCAGCAGGGGCCCTACTCTCCACAGTGACAGCCCCGTACTTACTCAGCACAAAGGGCTGGAGTGAGAGCACCTGCTCTCCATTGTGGCACATCTCCAGCCAGGCCCTCTGGTGCTAGGAAAGGCATGGAGGCAGGGGGTGGGAAGGAACACATGGGCCCAGATCCTGCACTGTATGCCTGCCCAGCCCCTGTGGGATTTGTTGCTTTATCCAGATGGTCTTGGTTCCAGACGCTCTTTTCACTCTTAGCTCCCTGCTTGCTACCTGTCCTCCTGGGCTCAGCCAAACCCACTCCATTCCCATACTTCATCTTAGTGCCTGGAACACCAGCTGTGTCCAATGCCCAGGGTCTGTGCCTTGCCCAGGAGGGAAGTGACACTTGAGGCCTATAACTGACCAATGAAGGGTAGCCTTTGTGCTCTCATGAACTCTTCTTGGTATAGCTGAGGACCAAAATGCTTCACCATTTAGGGGAAGATCGAAGAGAGGCAAGTTCATTCTTACAAATAATACAGCAAGCCTAAGTTCCAAGATGCTATGGCCATTCAGTCAAATGAGAAGTGGAGAGAAACCATCTGTTTACTGTGCAAAGTAAGCAAAAACTAGACATCTGGGGGACAGGTAATGAAGTGGAAATAGAGTTGAACTGAAATTCAGGAGGCTAGTGTGATAGGCCTCGCTTTACCATTGGCAGCAGCAGTGTGACCCTCCAGGAGGTCAATTAATCTCTGAGGACATCAGCTTCCCCAGGAGCACATCAAGAGTATGGGACTAGATGACACCCAAAGTATTTATAAACCCAAAAGATTTTTTCTTGACCCTAATTGCCCTCTCCTGCTAAAGCAGGTCCTCATCAAACACAACCATTTGCTCATAATAGGGATTCAATATGCTAAATTGAATGTCCAAAGGCAAAATAATTAGGCAGACAGTGGGGCTGTAGCTGTTTCTGTTGTGACTCTGGTACCCTTGAAAAAGTGTCCTTTGGTCTGCTCAGTCCTGACCTTGACTTTCAGAGTGTTAGGATTCTTTGCTGACTTATGAAGAATAGCAGCTATACTCCTGTCAAATTTTTTTATCAACCTAGCAGAATGATATTCTTACTCAGAAGTTAGCACACTTTATTCCATGTGGAAAAAGTTTGGGGTTTCAGATGGTTTGTTTGTAACCTAAACTGGGGTCATTTTTTTTTTCAAATTAGTTTCTATAAATTTTGGTTATGAATTGAGACAATGGATGAGGGCAAAGAGGAAGGGTCATGTCTTAAAACAAGCATTTCAATGGTGACAAGCATTTTAATTCTCACCTTAGATGGCAAGATCAAAAGATTCATCCTAACATTTCCTGAGGTTTTTTTCATCTGCTCAAACATTTACGTAAATAAGAATTATTTTCTCTTAAATAGGAAGACACTTAAGTACTACAAATTCGTGTGTATTTTTCAGAAGTTTTTCACTGAGGATTAACTCACCAGGTAAGAAAACTGCTATTAACTTAAAGTGTAAAGAATATTACTATAACCGAAGTCATGGGCCCAGAAATTCTATGTACATTGCAAAGAAATAAAATATTGAATCACAATAACAGACTCATCCCATTGTTTATTGACCCAAATGGTTGGTGTATAGAAACAGTGTAATTTCTATACTATATCAATAATTCAATAGTCTGAAGTGGCATTAAGAATAAAAGCATTCATTTTGTTCGTTTTACTGTAAAAGGCACTGAACAAAATCAAAGGAGAACATCCTATGAGGATCAGTTCACTGGATTAAGACTGTTTGTTAATATAAATCTGCTAAAATAAATCCCTATTCAAAACAGTAGCATGCATCTCTTCCTTTGCTCACTCTCTCTGTGGTTGACCTTCAAACTGATGTTAAAGCTAACCTGGTTCTATGTTCAAATGATCTAAAGATACATAACACTTTTGGATACATTACAGAAATTTTACTCTAGTTATTCATGGTTATTCTTCATTCAAGCAAGATTTTTCTATCAAATATATTTTTAAGTCTACTGTATCTATATTTTAGTGTCATTTCCCCCCCAAACTCATATTATCAGAACTCTTTCACCTAATCAATAGGTACTTGTTGAAATCACTATGTGCTAGGATGATTTTGTTTTCTTCATTCCAATATCAATCAGTATTAAATTTTATTAGAGTAAATTCTCCAAGAAATCTCAGCAGTGTAGGCATAGTATTCTGGCTTTTAGTTTGAAACGATGGCTGAAGTATCAAAGCCAACTTGCATTTCTGTTTCTTGTCTCTCTTTAAATGATTTCCCTTATAGATAACAGAGTAACAAAATATATCTTATTGGGACGCCTGGGTGGCTCAGTTGGTTAAGCAGCTGCCTTCGGCTCAGGTCATGATCCCAGCTTCCTGGGATCGAGTCCCACATCGGGCTTCTTGTTCTGTGGGGAGCCTGCTTCTCCCTCTGCCTCTGCCTGCCACTCTGTCTGCCTGTGCTCGCTCTCTCTCCCTCTCTCTCTCTCTGACAAATAAATAAATAAAATCTTTAAAAAAAAAAAAATATATATATATATATATATATCTTATCAATCACATGGTTTTGACCCTACTGCAATTCTTTCTGTGCCTGTGATTTCAAAAGAATTTTCTAATTTGACTCTTCAGTTACCTATTGTTTACGGCTTGGCCTTTGGAGACAGTGTGGCTTGGATTTAGATTCTGATTCTGCTACTTACAAAATGTTCGACTTTGGGCAAGTTACTTGGACTTTCTGAGCCTTAATTACTTCATCTCTAAAAAAGCAGGATAAGAGCATGTCTATCTCACAGGGCTGTTTTACATACTGAACGTCAGCACATATGAAAAGGCCAAGCACACCAACCAACCAGAAAGCATGACTCAATGTTGGTTTTCTTCTTTATTTTTTTTTAACTGTAACTTCTTTATTTTTTTAATTTCTTCCCTTGCAGTGGGTTTTTTTTTCTTTAAACTCACTCACATGACTCTTAAAATTCCTCTATAACTGTCTAAAGCTGATTAACTCCTATTTAACCACATACCATGTGCTGACAATAGTGAACACAGCACAGTATTTCCCTCTTCTAGTCTATTTAGAATAGCACATGAATAGCTAATTCATGAGGACAGGAAAATCTCAATTGATCCAAATATTAGAATAATCAGGAAGAAGGTGGTGAAAAAAAGTTACGAAGAAGCAATACCAACAAGGGATTACATAAGATTATACAACATCTGGGCCTCCATTACTAGTATCGTTTCTTCCTTCTTTTTTTATCTGAGTATAGTTGACACACATTACATTAGTTTCAGGTGTGCAACATAGTGATACAACAAGTTTATACATTATACAGTCCTCACCACAAGTGTAGCTACCATCTGTTACAATACAATGCTATTACAATGTCACGGACTGTATTTCTTATGCAGTGCCTTGTATTCCTGTGACATTCATTTCATAACTGGAAGCTTGTATTCTTCCTATTTCAGGTTATGGGTAAGCACTTAGGGTCTCTACAACACTCACAGCAAGGGGAAGCAACAAGGTCGATGAATGTGGGAGAGAGGCAGTAGGCGAGGGCAGCCAAATTGCTACTTCCACCATGCCCTCACTTGGTATTCAGTTTTTCTTCCATGTGACACTTATGTAGAGAAGGGAGGGTTACAAGAGTCTCATATCCATATTAAAGAATACAGCTACTGGTTTTGGCTAGAAGCCAGTTGAGATTCAGCCCCCTTCGTAGATACCTGAGAATAAATGCTGATCGGAAAAACAGATGGTTTACATCCACAGTGGATGCCAGCCAAGGACACAATATCCTATTTCCATCTAGATAATGCCCCATCTAAACCACCCCACCATTCACACCCTCAGAATTTAAATGGGATCCTAGAAAGAAAGGGAGAGATCTTAAATTTACCTGCGAAAAATCCCAGAAGTGACTAGCCTTGAATTATACAATATTAAATTTCAGCTTAATCAGGTGAAATGAGAGTGGAAGACAGATGTTAATCATTTGGGTAAAATTAAAATTAAATTTAATTAAAATTAAAACCATGGTTTATAAGTATCATGACTATACATAATGATGCATTACTAAAGGGACTAAGGAGTTACAAAAAGTCATATCATGGAACATTCTGGATGGGGAAACAGAAAAAAAAAATCAGGGGAGATTTCAGTGCTCAGCCCAGGCATACAGCAGAAAACAGATATTCATGGGCTAATCAGATAAGAAGTAAATAAGAAGTATTTTACTACACCGGGAATTATATTTAGTTTCCTCCAATTTTAAATTAACTTGTTTTGCTTATGCTTTCTTAGGATAAGAAGTAAAATTACCTGTTTACAGAGAAAAATTCTAAAGACTTCACTAAAAACATATTCAGACTAACAATCATAGTATTATTATATAATATATCATACTATATCTTTTTATGTATATACACACATATATATAATATGCAACATAGTGATACAACAAGTTTATACATTACATACAAATGCATAGTAGTATTATAATCATAATAATTCAGGGCACCTGAGTGGTTCAGTTGGTAATCACCTGCCTTTGGCTTAGATCATGACCCTGGAGTCCCAGGACTGAGTCCCTCATCAGGCTCCCTGCTCAGTGGGGAAGTCTGCTTCTCTCTCTGACCATCCCCTTCTCGTGCTCTTTCTCATTCTCTCTCTCTCTCAAATAAATAAATAAAATCTTTTTTAAAAATTTCAGTTAAGTTGCTGGATACAAAACCAACATAAAAAAATAAGTTGCCTTTCTTCAAGGGAAGGAAGGGCAAAAATGAACTATTGGGATTTCATCAAGATCAAAAGCTTTTGCACAGCAAAGGAAACAGTTAACAAAACCAAAAGACAAGTGACAGAATGGGAGAAGATATTTGCAAGTGACATATCAGATAAAGGGCTGGTATCCAAAATCTATAAAGAGCTTAGCAAACTCAACACCCAAAGAACAAATAATCCAATCAAGAAATGGGCAGAGGACATGAACAGACATTTCTGCAAAGAAGACATCCAGATGGCCAACAGACACATGAAAAAGTGCTCCACATCACTCGGCATCAGGGAAATACAAATCAAAACCACAATGAGATACCACCTCACACCAGTCAGAATGGCTAAAATTAACAAGTCAGGAAATGACAGATGCTGGCGAGGATGCGGAGAAAGGGGAACCCTCCTACACTGTTGGTGGGAATGCAAGCTGGTGCAACCACTCTGGAAAACAGCATGGAGGTTCCTCAAAATGTTGAAAATAGAACTACCCTATGACCCAGCAATTGCACTGCTGGGTATTTACCCTAAAGATACAAACGTAGTGATCTGAAGGGGCACACGCACCCGAATGTTTATAGCAGCAATATCCACAATAGCCAAACTATGGAAAGAGGCTAGATGTCCATCAAGAGATGAATGGATAAAGAAGATGTGGTATATATATATATATATATACAATGGGATACTATGCAGCCATCAAAAGAAATGAAATCTTGCCATTTGTGACGACGTGGATGGAAGTAGAGGGTATTATGCTTAGTGAAATAAGTCAATCAGAGAAAGACAACTGTCATATTATCTCCCTGATATGAGGAAGTGGAGATGCAATGTGGGGGGTTTAGGGGGTAGGAAAAGAATAAATGAAACAAGATGGGATTGGGGGGAGACAAATCATAAAAGATTCTTAATCTCACAAAACAAACTGAGGGCTGCTGGGGGGGGTGTTGGGAGAGGGTGGTGGGGTTATGGACATTGGGGAGGGTATGTGCTATGGTGAGTGCTGTGAAGTGTGTAAACCTGGCAATTCACAGACCTGTACCCCTGGGGCTAATAATACATTATATGTTTATAAAAATTTTTTTAAAAAAATAAGTTGCCTTTCTTTACACTAACAATGAACTATCTGAAAAAGAAATTAAGAAAAATAATCCCAATTATACTAGCATCAAAAAGAATAAGATACTTAGAAAAAAATTTACCAAAGGACGTGAAAGATCTGTACACTGAAAACTATCAAGCATTAATGAAAGAAATTGAAGAAATATAAATTCTGTTTATATTTGTATAAATGGAAAGCTATCCCATGTTCATGGATTAGAAAAATTAATGTTGTTAATATTCATACTACCCAAAGTGATCTACTGATTCAATGCAATCCCTATCAAAACCCAGTGACATATTTCACAAAAATAGAATAAACAATCCTAAAATTCATATGGAACCACAAAAAATCCAAATAGCTCAAGCAATCTTGAGAAAGAAGGCAAAGCTAGAGGCATCATACTTGCTGATTTCAAATTATATAACAAAGCTATAGTAATCAAAACAGTATGGTACTGTCATAAAAACAAACACATAGACCAAAAAATGGAGAATCCAGAAATAAACCCACGCTCGTACAGTTTACTAATCTTTGTTAGGATGCCAAGAATATAAGATGACAAAAGGACAGACTGTTTAATAAATGGTGTTGCAAAAACTGGAGAGACACATACAAAAGAATGAAATTACACCCCATCTTACACCACACACACACACACACACACACACACACACACAAAACTAAAAATAGATTAAAGAGTTAAGTGTAAGATCTGAAACTCTAAAACTTCTAGTGGATAACATAGAGGGTAAGCTCCTTGACAGTTTTGATAATGATTTTTTGGATTTGACACCAAACGCACAAGCACGAAAACCAAAAAGAAACAAGTGGGACTACTTTAAACTAAACAGCTTCTGCACAGCAAAGGAAACCATCAACAAAATGCAAAGGAAAACTGCAAAAATGGGAGAAAAACATTATCTGATAAGGGCTTAATTTGCAAAACAGATAAGGAACACCAACAACTCAGTAGCAAAAAAAGAAAAACAAAACAATTAAAATCTGGGCAAAGGACATACGAAAAGGTGCTCAACCTACTAATCAGGAGAGAAATGCAAGTCAAAACCACAAAACCACAAAATCCTCATGCCTGTTAAGATGGCTATTATTAAAAACAAAAACAAAAGAGAAAAGTGTTGTTAAGGATATGGAGGAAAAGGAACCGTGGTACACCATTGGTGGGAAAGAAAATTGGAAAATCTACTGTGGAAAAAATATAAAGGTTCCTCAAAAAATTAAATACAGAACTACCATATAACCCAGCAATCCCACTGCTGGGTATATTTCTAAGAGAATTAAAATCAGGATCTTTAAGAGGTATCTGCATTCTCATATTCATTACAGCATTATTCACAAAAACCAAAATATGGAGACAACCTAAACATCCATGGACAGATTATTGAATGTTGATGTGGTAGATACATGCATCAGAATACTATTGGGCCTCAAAAAGAGGCTCTCCTGCCATTTGTGACAATATGGACCTGGAGGACACTGTGCTAAATGTAATAAGCCAAATACAGAAAAACAAATACTGTAGGTTATCACCTATATGTAGAATCTGCAATAAACTCATAGAAACAGAATACTGGTGATTGCCAGTGGCTGAGGGGAAGGGAGCAATGGGGGAGATGACGGTAAAACAGTACAACGTTTCAGCTATTTAAGAGGAATAAGTTCTGGAGACCTGCTATACAACGCAGGGCCTGTAGCTGACAATATTGTATTGTATACTTAAAATTTTCTAAAAGGATAGATCTGTGTTAAGTGTACTTGTCACCAAAATAATAATGATGATGACAGTAACAACAACAAAGGGGGTGGGAGGAAACTTTGGAAGGTAATTAATATATTTATGGCCTTGATGGTGGTAATGGTTTCCCAAGAGTATATTATCCCCAAACTCTGCCCTATGACCAATTAAGGCACTGTTTCCACTGCAATCCTTTATCTCACTGCTGTCAAAGTGAACTTTCTAACCCAAATCTCATTTTTCCATCTCCTGAATAAACCCTAACAAGGCTTTTAATAAGATATCTACTATGATCACATTATCCTCATAGGATAAAGTACTAACTTTTTTTTAAAGATTTTATTTATTTATTTGACAGAGAGATAGATCACAGGTAGGCAGAGAGGCAGGCAGAGAGAGGTGGGGAGGCAGGCTCCCTGCTGAGCAGAGAGCCCAATGTGGGACTCGATCCCAGGACCCCGAGATCATGACCCGAGCCAAAGGCAGAGGCTCAACCCACTGAGCCACCCAGGTGCCCCAGTACTAACTTTTTAGCACACTGTGCTACTCCTGCTTTCCCCTTTTCTTCATGTTTTCCAAAGACCCATGCTCTTTGGTACCAGTTATGTTGAAAATTTATAGTCCTCTAGCATACTCTTTCTTCATTCTTCCACACGCTCTGATTAAATAAACAGCTGATTAAATAAATAGCACTGGTGTTGCTAACCAGCAACACCAGTGCTAACACTAGTGCTAACACTACCAGCAACACCAGTGCTAACACCACCACCACTCTGAGTTCTGACATCACATTTCAGTCCATCAACACAGTCATCACCATCACCGCCACCATTACTGCCACCAGGATCACTTCCACTGCTACCACCGACACCCAAATGGCAAAGACCCTTGATGGCTTGTAAGACTTGCTTTCAAGCATTTGCTTAAACCTCTGTGAATCTACAACTTCATTCTCAGTATCATCAATGAACCCTAATCAACAGCCTCTCCTAAAATGTGATCCCAGAAGCACTTTACTTTGGATATTAACATGTACTCCACACAATCACCTTCATTAATGCCTACTTCCATATGGTTTGCATCAAGTCTTTAATATTTTTAAAAGCAATGTTTTTATACAGTATAAATGACAGAGAAAATATGATTTTCATGCCTTTAGTATAATAGTTGTGAATAATAGATTTATTATCCTTCAATCAATTTGAACTGTATGGTTTTGAAAGCTTTATGTGTTGGAATCATTAATTTATATTTAAAAGAAGGACGTCCTCTGATTTATGTATTAGCATTTAGATGACATCATTAGGAGGTTACATCATACACACATGTGTATGTGTATGTGTATGTGATCTCCTTAAACAATGATGTGTCATATATAAACAATGATGTCATATATATGTGTGTGTATATACATACACACGTGTATGTGTAGTTTTAGGATTTAACTATGCATAAAGATTTTTTTTTTCTAGCCTTCGTGGCTAGAGGTGAAAAATAAAAAGCAATGTGTAGGTGAATAATCAATCATGTGGCAATGGCACTCTCAGTTCAATGCCAAGGGGAAAAAGTTGCAAAAACAATGGGATAAAGTTTCTGTTTTTTTAGAGTTAAATCTGCAACTCAAGTGTTTAAAAATTCACTTTTTTTAAAAAAAATTATTCATACAAGTAGTATTTGTACAATGCCTACACTGTGCTGGGCACTGAGAATCAATGATAAACAAGATTGACATGGTCTTCCCTGCTGAGCAGGGAGCCCACGTGGGGCTCGATCCCAGGACCCTGGGATCATGACCTGAGCCAAAGGCAGACTCTTAACCAACTGAGCCACCCAGGCGCCCCTATTTCAACATTTCTGCTACTCAGGATGACTTTCACTGTTAAGTGGAGCCCTGCTGGGTCAGGAAAAGAAAGGATTTCATAACATCTCAAAGTAGGTACCACAATCAATTCAGAGACAGGAGAACCGCAAAGATCCAGAGCAGGCTAATTTACCCTATTCTGTATGGCTGAGATTTAAGCTGTGAGCCAGGAGGTACACGTAATCTCTGAGAAATTCAGGTTTCTCGTAAGTGGTGGTGTTTCACACTTCTCAAATAAAGGCATGGATGTCAGAATCGAGTCTGTAGATGTCACTGTCACAACGTGGTGGGTGAGATAGGGCCGCTCTGGGGCTCCTGTCTGCCTCCGACAAGGTATAGCAGCCGCCCCTAAGTTCTAGCCCCTCTCCTGCAATGTGTTAGCTGTGTGACTTTGGCAAGTCACATTACTGTCCTGATCCCATTTCTAGATTCTAAAACAAGGATGATTAAACATCCCCGGAGTATCTGACCAGAATACCAAGCAGGGCCCAGACCCATGCTGCAATTTAATACAGTGATACTATGATGGTCAGACTGGAAACTCACCCTCTAAAAAGGCCCATGGCCTTGGTTTCCCGAGCTACCATAATCATCCCCATTCCAGAGCTTCTCTGTAGCAGCAAGCACTCTTCTCCTTTTGTTCGGTGAATGTGGTTTTGTTCCCAGGACTTCAAGATCCTAACTCTGATGACCAGGGGCAAAGTGTGTCCCTAAAAACAGAGCAGTCCTCCAAACTCATTCACTTGTCTCAAATGTCACTTAGGAGACTCATCGGGAAAACTTCATTTAGCCTTTTTCTCTTCAAAGCACAGTTTCTTAAAGGACTCACTCTTGAGTGGTAGCAAAATAAGCCTTGTTTTCTAAGAGGTAAGGGTACTTGACAGGTCCGAAGAGAGGAAAAGAAAATTGACTTAAGGAACCCTTTCCGTTCTTCTGACTCTAGCTGCCTTGTCTCTTCACTAGAGGTACGTAAGTAATCAGTACATCCCAAGTTAAAAGTTGATCTTTAGCAGGTAGGCAGATAACACCAGTTTAGAAAAGTTAGCTGCAGGGGGCTCCTCAGATGCGCCACGGCTTCGGTAGCGACCGTAGCTCCCGCTGGGTGTGAGTGTCGCCAGCCCCTCCCCCAGGAGACCGTTGCAGTTGGTCGCTTTCTGCTCCTCGGTAACCATGTGCGACCAAAAGGCCGTGATCAAAAACGCCGACATGTCGGAGGAGATGCAACAGGACTCGGTGGAGTGTGCAACTCAGGCGTTGGAGGAATATAACATAGAGAAGGACGTTGCGGCCCATATTAAAAAGGAGTTTGACAAGAAGTACAACCCCACCTGGCACTGCATCGTGGGGAGGAACTTCGGTAGTTATGTGACACATGAAACCAAACACTTCATCTACTTCTACCTGGGCCAGGTGGCCATTCTTCTGTTCAAATCTGGTTAAACGCATGGACTGTGTCACACACCCAGTGATCCATCCAAAACCAAGGACTGTAGCCTAAATTCCAAATACCAGAGACTGAAATCTTTAGCCTTGCCTAGGGGAACACCTCCATCTTTGAACCTTTATTGTGTTGTGTTGTGCAGGGTATTCTCTGTACAAATTTGTTGTGGTTATAAAACAATTAGCAAAACAGCTTACATTTGTATTTATTTTCTATTCCATACCTCTGCCCCATGTTTTTTCTCCTCAAAATCCATTCCTTTAATAAATCTGTTGGAGAAGTGAAAAAAAAAAAAAAAAAGAAAAGTTAGCTGCAGTAGGAGGTATATTCTGAGAACATACAGGATAGCAAAGCTTTGAAGTGACCCTAAGACATCAGCTGAACCTGCAGACAACTTGCCTGACTCAGAAGCGAGCGGGCTATCTGGCAGGGAATAAGAGGGGACTGCAGGAGAGAATGTGGAGGACCTTGGGAAGTGGGAAGGAGAAGTGCAGCTCTGGCCCCACTCTGGGCAGACAGAGCATCTGTCAAAGACAAAACAAGTAATAAGTCATGATGTCTAAGATCGTGCTCAAGCCATTTCAAGCTCCAGAAATAGGTTCCACTAACAGCAGAGTCATTCCAGGAGTCCAGATTTGGTCTCCAGCCCAGACCAGGGGCTCCTGCACACTATACAATGTTGTTAATGAGCTGAATTGTGTCCTTCGAAATTCATGTTGGGAATCCTAACCTCTAGGACATTAGAATATGTCTGTACTTGAGGATAGAGCCTTTAAAGAAGTCATTAAGGTTGAATGAAGTCAGGAGAGTGAGGTTTTAATCCAATAGGACTAGTGTCCTTATAAGAAAAGGACAAGACATCAGGGATGCATGCACGAGGGGTAAGACATGTAAGGACACAGCGAGAGCCATCTGCAAGCCAAGGAGAGAAGCCTCAGGAGAAACCAAACCTGCAACACCTTGATCTTGGATTTCTCACCTCCAGAACTGCAAGGAATAAATTTCTGTTCTTAAAACCATCTAGTTATGGCAGCCTAGCAGACAAATACATACATGTAGTTGGAACTTGTCTCAATCCAAAAACAAAAACAAACACAAAACCTAGAACAACAACAAAACCCAGCCGGGCATTCAAGAAATATTAATATTTTATTTTCCTATAGCTCAATTTATAGTGATTTCAGAATCTGAAACCCCACCTGAAGCAGTGTAGAACTTAACCTCAGCCACAGTATGGTGCAGGCAGGCAAGGACCTTATGTGGCCCCTGGGCCTTGTAACATCCTTTGTCCATGTCGGTCATTTCATACTGGAATTTCTGTGAGGCCGCAGTGGTCCCCTAGGCATATTGCATCATGACATGGTTTCTCTTTTCTGAGATCACACTGCCTCAACTTACCACTGCTAGAAAGCAAGGCCTGGGCTTACCTGGGATTTGGCCCATGTTCTCTGTCACAGAGCAGGCCACTGTTTCCCACCCAACTTCTAATCAGAACTCTCTGTCTATAACCACACATTGCCTTGGGTGGGTTCAAGTCAGCAGATAAGCCCAACCACCGAAAAGGCTATCATCTTTCCTAATTAAAGCCGACAGGCTAGAGTGCTTTAGCCTTGTGACTTAACACAAAGACAACAAACCAGTAACACTGGCTTCATCTGGGAGCCTGTTAGAATTACAGAATCTCAAGTCCTAACCTAGAATCAGAAACTGGGTTTTAATCAAATCCTAGGAGATTTTTTTTTTTTTTACACTAAAACCTGCAAAGCCGTGGTCTTCTAGCACAAGGGTTCTCCAACTTGAGCAGGCGTCAGAATCATCTGGAGGACTTGATGAAGCCCCCATGACTTGGCTGCAACCCCCCAACTCGGATTCAGTAGGTCTGGGTTGTTGTTCCCAGGGATTTGCATTTCTAATAATCTCCCAGGCGAAGGTGGTGCTGCCAGTCTGGGGACCAGAGTTTTTAGAATTAGTATGGAACATCTAAAGATACATTGATGTTTTACAAGTTAAGAGACCTTGGGTATGGGGCACCTGGGTGGCTCAGTGGGTTAAAGCCTCTGCCTTCGGCTCAGGTCATGATCTCAGGGTTCTGGGATCGAGCCCCACATGGGGCTCTCTGCTCAGCAGGGAGCCTGCTTCCCTTCCTCTCTCTCTGCCTGCCTCTCTGCCTACTTGTGATCTCTAT